>NW_023270316.1:16754506-17007148 GCF_011800145.1 Mirounga leonina | reverse complement strand
GGAAGGAAGGAAGGAAGGAAGGAAGGAAGGAAGGAAGGAAGGAAGGAGAAAGAATGTTTCCTTAATTTTATATTGATTACTTGTTGAAATGATAAAATTTTAGATATATTGGGTTAAATAAAATGATTATTAAAATTAGTTTCAGATATGTTGTTTTACTTCTTTATGTAGATATCAGAAAATTTTAAATTACATATTTGGCAAAAAATAGATATACCTCAACAATAAATTTAAAAATTTAAAAACAAAATAGGGGTGCCTGGGTGGCTCAGTCAAACATCTGACTCTCAATCTCAGCTCAGGTCATGATCTCAGGGTCCTGAGATGGAGCTCCACATAGGGCTCCACACTTAAGATTCTCTCCCTCCCCTTCTTCCCCTCCCCTCACTTGTGTACTCTTTCTCTCTCTCTAAAATAATAGACAGATCTCTCAAAATTTTAAAAACAAGAAATAAAATTACATATGTGGCTTTAACAACATTTCTATTGGACAGTGCTTCCTTAAACAAATGAATAAATTGCTTTGTAAAATATATATGTATATATTTTGCATTTATTTTGTTAAATAAATTTACTATTTGTCCTAATTTTATAGCTCAAAAATGTAGTTGGACAAGTCTCTTTTTTAGCTGTATTGATGGGGTAAAGAAACTTTTTAATAAATTACTATTTTAAAGAATCATATAGTTTATTCTGAATTGAACTTATTTGATTCAAATTATAAAGGTTGACTGGAATCTCTATATTATCAGTCTGTTGTTTTCAGCCTTGACATTATCAACAGACCATAATACTTTAGATATAAAGTACATTATTAGATTATGTATAGGATTTCATCAAAATGATAAAGATCTAAGATAAATAATAAAGAACATAGCATATTCATTAGTGACCCTAGATTAATCTTTGCAGATTAAATTATAGCTATCTGAAATTAATTTTATAGTTTCATTTTCAAAATGACCACTTGTTTGCTTCAGCTCTCAAGAGGTCTTCCATTGTTCCAAACATTTAAAAAATAAATGTAAATATTTTTCACCAGACCTAAAGCCTTGTGAATAAATAAACCATGTCTTTAGAACATACATAAATTCCAAAGACACTAGTAGAGTGAACAGACTTTCTCAGAAAATAATAAACAGAAATGCTTCTATCAAATAAGTCTGAAATAGAATTTGTGTTTGCTTAATTTGGCCAGTATTCAAACTCACAGCTTCAAACCTGACCTGATAGGGAAGTAAGCCACTGAACATAATTATCAGTAGTAATGAGCTGACTTACAAAGCCATTTGTTTGATCCCATTTCCATTATTTCTAATGTTGGGAATTTATTTCAATTCCTCATTTCTATAATTCATAGAACTTTAACATTGAAAACAAAAATTACTTTGTCCAACACTTATTTTATAGATATGGAAGCTGAGGCCCACAAATGCTAGGGAAAACAGAACCCAAAACTCTCTTCCAGGAGACCCTATCTTCCCCCAACAAATGCATTGTTCTGTTTCTCTAGACTCTTTTTTTCCCTTCCTCTTTCAGTTCTTTTGGCCAGCTTAGAGGGTTTTTTGTTTGTTTGTTTGTTTGTTGTTTGGTTGGTTGGTTGGTTGGTTGGGTTTTTTTGGTTGGAGGGGCCAGAGGGTCTGGAGTGAAAAGTAATTACATTTGAGGATAGGAGCAGAGGGACTGTGAGCTAAATAGTGGAAAAGGGAATCCCTCCTCAGTGTAGACAAGCTAACCACCATCCCCAGGACAGCAAGGCATGCTGATGGTTCTCTGGGGGATTGGCTGAGATGTAGAGAGAGAAGGCATATTTCTCCATAATACTAAAGCCATCTTCTACTGTAAAGCCTCTAAGATCAGAGGATCTTCTAACTCTCTTGTTGATACATGTACAGTATAGAGTTTTGCTGGTCTTTGCTGGCTTCTCAGCATTTATTTCAATGGTTCTATGGCAATATTGCATCTCTCATACTTTGAGAAAAGAATGGCCACCACATTCGAACAATAGTTGATCTAGTCCATTCTTCAAAATCTCTAAGTCTGCTTTTCCTAGATCTGTAGACTGCATTCGAGAGTGCTTACAAAAATATATTTGATATTTAATGAAACAAAATCTCTATTTGATGTTTTGTACTTTATTCAAGATCCCCAAATAATAGGCTTGGTCTTGATTTTTGTGAATTAAAAGCAAACTGTCATTAATGGCACTCAAAATCCATGTGAGATTTTTCTTCTTTTGGATATTTGAGGACTTTATTCTTAGCTGCCCAAGGAAATCAAATAACTTCAGATTCTAAGCCTGACAGCTTGAAGAAAACTGAAATATATTGTGGAATATACCACACTGGAATTTATATGATATTATATATCATGAAATATATTATAGAGCCCGACAAAGTTGTATGGACATGATTTGCATTTTACCTTTTCTTAGAACAGCAAAGTGAAAACCTGTCAGTAAGCAATTACAGTAAATAAAAGACAAATTTGTAAAAATGAATAATATCAAATCAGCCTATTAAGACAGAAGATAACCCTGCCGGTGAAAAAAAACTGAGATTTTCTCTTGACCAGCAAAAGAATTTTGAGGATTTCTGAGCAAAATTAGCCATGCTCCACTTAGGATTGTTAAGTGTTATTGAAAATTTCATGTAAATGCAAAAACATATACATATAGGAGTATGTTGACATATGTGCTCCAGTCCATTGCTAATTCTGCTTTTTAGTCCAAAATGTTCAAAGAAAGAGCTCACAGATGCTTTCAAATTTGCAATGATTGCAAGAAAAGTCTCAGATGTGGATTGGGCATTGGCATCAACTTAGCGAGTTGGCATCAGTAACAGGTGGCATAGTAAGCAGTGAAATTGCAAAGGCAGAACTGTTTGCATTTCCTGTGTTATCAACCCCATCGTTTTTTAGTAAGCATAATCCTAGTAATTAGGAGCAAGGTGTTTTTTTTTTTTTTTAATGGAAACCCAAAGCACAGAAATAGTTATTCGTTATTGTTAATATTTAAGTTTGCATGGAAGGTTTTTAACCTATCACATTAGATAAAATAATGGTGAATTTATATGCCCTCTGATAGCATATAATTCTTACATGTGCATCATTTCATTTTTCCCCACTCCAAGGCATGAATTTGATGCACTCAAAGAATAAAATGCAAGATTATCATAACAACTTTCTTTCTTTCTTTCTTTTTTAAGATTTTATTTATTTGCGAGAGAGAGAATGAGAGACAGAGAGCATGAGAGGGAGGAGGGTCAGAGGGAGAAGCAGACTCCCTGCCGAGCACGGAGCCCGATGCGGGACTCGATCCCGGGACTCCAGGATCACGACCTGAGCCGAAGGCAGTCGCTCAACCAACTGAGCCACCCAGGCGCCCTCATAACAACTTTCTTAAACTAACTGCTCACTGCATGCACTTGGTTTCAAAGTGTTACATCATTTTCACAATGTCCCCTCTACCGAAATTTTATTAATCCAAATAATTGCTGGTGCAAACATTTAGAAAATATCTTCCACATGGTGTAAACTTTTGAGATTTTCTTTGGACAATATTGTTTCTATTTAGATTATGACTTACAATGTGTTTCAGATTTTTCATTTATAGTTTACTTTTATATTATATTCGTATGATTAGAAATGTTTATTATTCATAAAAACCTAGGTTTTAAAAATTTTAAGTCTAAGAGTAAAGCAAAATAGTTAAGCATTGTGGTCATGAAACAGTACGAGTTTTAGATATAAAACATATCTAAACATATCACATGAAGTCTGCCTTTTATAATTCACTTATCTCTAAGGTTTACCTGAAGAAATGAGAGAATAGTGCCTTTTTCATAGACTGATGAAAATGAAGTCCTTCCTTCTGAGAGCAGCTAGGGAAGGATCTGTTCCAGGACTCTCCCTGGCTGGTAGGTGCCATTTTCTCCCTGTGTCTTTACACATGGTCTTACCTCTATGCATATCTGTGTGCCCAAATTTTCCCCTTTTATAATTACACCAGTCATATTGGATTAGGTTCCCCCCTAAAGACCTCCTTTTAACTTGATTCCCTCTGTAAAAACCGCATCTCCAAATAAGGTCACATTCTGAGGTACTAGGAATTAGAACTTCAACATGTGAATTTTAGGGAGGGACATAATTCAACCACAACCAGCACCAACTAAAAATGACATAACCCTGTTCAAAAAAAACAAGAGCCCGGACAACTGATACAAGGGACAATTTATATCTGGCTTCATTCAGGATAAATTGGATGCTCATTTAAAGTAGTATCTTAATCAATTAAGACAAAAGGATGCCCTACTAGAGTTCACTTATCTATTGGAGTCACATTAAGATTTGTCATAACCTACATTTTCCTTTGTCCATCATTTAATTTTTATACTTTCATTATACTATATTCCTATTCTTCCTGTCTCCATTTCTTTATAAATCAATTGTGTTTAATAAGATTTTGAATTTTCCATTTTGGAGAATAAAATAAACTTGAAATATTAGTGTTTATGCCTTTCATGAAGACTTTGGTTCATATCCATGTTATTGGTCTTAGTGACATCCAGTGGCCATGACAGGTCAGTGGCAGGATTTCAGGTCTTTCCAGAAGTATCTTTACTACATACTTCTTATCTAGAACATAAAAATATATATATATATCCTTAGGCCACTGATCATTCTAACATAAGGGTGATAATAAGATGCCCCTGGTCATGTGTCATTCATAAACTGAACTACCTTATATATCAGAAAAATAATAATCATTACATTTAGTTTTATTTCATTCCACCTGATTAATGAATTAGTATCTCTTGCTGCTTAAAAATATTAAACTACAAAATGTATTTTAAAGAAATTCTAAACAGACATGGCTTATACTACTGAGCAGTATTTTGTTTTCACACACCTTTAGGTTAGAGTATCTACATTTAAATAAAATTGTCAAATATACTATTAAAGGTATGGGGTATTCTAAACAATCAAAATGTTTCTTTCTAGGTACTTATGAGCTGGTAATTTAAAAATATTACATATTTCATTAGAATGTAGTAAGAAAGTCTGTGCTGAGACATGATTATTGGGGTCTGACTATGCCCCCCGGTGCTGAAGTCAGACTGAAAAATCAGAGTGCAGCTCTATTTAAAAAAATTTTTGTAAAGAGTCCACAAAATCCATATTACAATTTTTTTGTGCCTTGAGGCAAGTTACTTAGCTCTCTAGGCTGAGTTTCTGATAATAACAATGCCGATGTGTATTATAGTGTTAAGCTAAGAACTCACTGCAAATAATGACTACCTAGTATTTTGTAGTTTAAATGACTACCTAGTATTTTGTAGTTTAAAAAGTCAATCATGCAAATTTGCACATGCGTGAAACCTAAGGGGAGTAGGGAAGTAAGCCTTTCTGTCTTTCTAAGTAATAGCAAGGTGTCTATGGCCATACCACCCTAAACGCGCCTGATCTCGTCTAAGTAATAGCAAGGTAACCCATCTTGGGCCCCTTTTGTTATGCAACACAAGGCTAGGAGCCCTGGCCTGACAGAACCACTAAATGCATAGTTGCAGTGAATAGAATTCTGGAATGTGGTATTTGTAATTTTCCCGGGAAACTGATACACATATATGAAATCTCTAAAAAGGATTCAGTTGAGTACATAATTAAACATCTGGCTCTGAGAGAGGTATAGAAGCTGAGCAGAGGAAAAATGGCAGTGGACTAACATAATAAGCAAAGCCTTCCGGAGAAAGGAGTATCCATCTTAAAAGATGCACAGGCATTTGACTATTGGAGAAAAGTGTGGAGAAAGGGAGAAAACAGGCCATTTAATTTGAGGCAGGGATGCACATGAGATGTGTAAGTGGAACACGAGCCTACGGTTTGGTGAGGGAATAATTCTGACCAAAGGTGCTTCTTTTGTTGTTGTTGGTGGTGGTGGTGGTGGTGGGTTTTTTTGCAGGGTGGGGAAGGATGGAGGGGGACACTTGGCAAAGAAGTGAGGGTGGCCAGTTGACAAGTGCTTTCACCATGGCTGATGGATCCCAATGCCAAGAGAAACAAGGAGTCATTATAGACTTCTAGAAGGTAATGGCAGGATATGAGCAGCATGCACAGAGATTTGAACTGTTTTTGAAACAAAGATGCACTATGTTTCTTGTTAGGTGACCATCTGAGGAAACCAAACACAAGTTCCTGAAAGTTCAAACAGCAATGTTGGAAAGGAGAGGAATATTTAGAGATTCCAGGGAATGAAATGAGTCTGGGGAGTAGCAATCTGGGAAAGGTATGGGTCAGCAATGAGTCAAAAAGCCATCCAAAATATTGATATTGAAAATAAAGGAGAGAATGATAGAAAGGGTCTTTTTTTTTTTTTTTTTGGAAGAAACAAAGTGTTAATATGCTCCAAAAAAAAAAAAAAATTCTATGAGGAGCTGGACATGTTAGGGATTGGGACCAAAGGTGAGAACTTCAGGGTCAAAATCCTGGACAAAATGTTTATGTCCTCAAGAGAGTAATGGAAGGTGGAAGCCAAAGATTAAGCTTGGACTGGGAAGGTGGTAGAGAGATGAATAAGGGAAGGAGATGAACAGTGAAATAGAGAACTAGAAAGGGAGAACAGTATCTCAGATGTGAAGAAAGTAACGTTCTTTAAACGAATGGAAAGGTAAGGGGCACCTGGGTGGCTCAGTCCGTTAAGCATCTGCCTTCGGCTCAGGTCATGATCCCAGGGTCCTGGGTGGGGTCCTGTGTCCAGCTCCCTGCTCAGCAGGGAGTCCGCTTCTCCCTCTCCCTCTGCCCCTCCCCCTGCTCATGAGCACCCACTCTCTCTCTCTCTCTCTCTCTAATAAATAAGTAAAATCTTAAAAAAAAAAAAAAAAGAATTGAAAGGTAAATCAATATAATTGCCACAGAAAAATCAAACAGAATCAACACTGAGAACAGACATTCAGTTCAGCTGGGACAGGAAGAGGGGGAGAGGTGAAGTTTGCCATTTCCAACTTCGGAGAGAGCGGCGTTGTGGACTACGTGGGACCCCATCCAGATTTCTAGAACTTAAGGAGGAAAGATGTTACTGAGGAAATTCATGAATTGAATTGAATGAGACCATTCTTTCAAAGAGCCTGACTGATCACAGAAATGGAATGATATTAGGAAGGGTAAGCAGGATGAAGTAAGTTTCATTCAACAGAGAAAACTGAGGCAGGCTTCAAAGCAGAAGGAAAGAAGTCCAAGTTTGGAAAAGGGGGAAGGTTAGGATAAAGCAGGAAAATTTCAAGGAAAAGGCAGTCAAGAGAGGAGTCAACAAGCTCCCTTGTAAGTCTGACGAAAGGAAGAGCCAAGAACATCAGACATCCCTTTGAAATGTCAGAAATGAACTTTTGAGAGAATGATATATCTTCCTCTGAGACTTGAGGGAAAATAAATACAGATATACACAAATCAAATCAAAGATGAGAGACCTGGTAGAGTTGAGGGCTTAACGACATAAAACAAGGCCTGCAATTGTTGTGGAAAATAATCCAGGGAACCAGTGAGCAATAAACAAAAAGGACGCTGAGTAGGAGACGCGGGCCAAGTGTAAATTGTTCAGCAGGCTCTTCCAGGGAGCAGGCTGCGCGAAGCCACACGGCCTTCTCCAGCCGCGTGCAGCTGTCTGCCAGCAGAAGGCTCACCACGGAGCCATCGAAGGCTAGAGAGAGAGGGAGGGCCCACAGGGAGTCCGCCATGCGGGCGCGGGAGCACGGAGGCAGCTGACCGCTTAACACAAGGTGCAGAGGAGTCAAGTCTGATCTAATGAGAGAAGCTTGATCCTAGCAAAACAGGGCCGGGCTGAGTAATATCATAATTCCCAAAGCAGAAAGAAAGTTCCAACTCTTACGGAGGAAGGAGAGGCAAGAGAATGTGCAGAAGAGCTGAATTTTGCTACTTCAGAGTGATTGGGAGCAGTGTTTTATGACAGAGTTCCACACAGGCCTGATGTGGCATGGAGGTGTCATTCACCATGAGGTCAAGGCTTCTGATAAGTTAAGACCCTGGATGTTGAAAAAGTCATTTTGGATGAGAGAATGAAACACTGAAGAGTAGGCTGAGAGCTGGATTCTAGTCATTTGGGGAAATGGAATCATTTCTGAGAACAGTGGTTCTCAAAGCCTGGCTTCAGATCAGCAGCATTAGCATCACCTGAAAAACTGATCGAAATGCAATTTCTTGAGCCCCATTTACACACTGACTCAGAAACTCTGGAGATGGGGTTCAGCAGTCCCTTCAGGGCACGATGCACACTTAAGTTTGAGAACCACTGTCTTAGTGACCAGAACAAGGAAGCTGAAAAGGGTCGGTGACAAGGGCTTTACCTGTTAAAAAATGGAGTGAGTGGGGCTTGATCAATATTCTACCATGATCATATAAAACACAGATAACAACAAGAAGCAAGCAACAAATACGTATTTACCTTTTTGCCTTTTGTAAGTTTCTGTCAAATATATCTCTAATTTCTGCACAGCATGGGAGAAAATACTTGCAAACCATGTATCTGATAAGGAAGCTTAAGATCTAAAATAAAGAAGAAACTCTTACAAGTCAATAGTAATAAATAAATAAATAACCTGATTTTAAAAATGGCCAAAGGAATTGAACATCCATTTTCAAAACAAGACATACAAATGGCCAACAGACACATGAAAAATGCTCCACATCAGGGAAATGCAAATCCAAACCACAATAAGACTCCACAGTGAAATTCTGACTATACCTGCTCTTTGATGGTAATTTTATGACAAACAGTTGGAGTGTTTACCAACTGTTCATAGAAAAGAATTCAAAATTGCAAGAAATGCAGGCAAAGGTTAGGGGTGCTGCATTTTAACAATACAGAAAATAACTAGTTTGAAGGAGAAGGGTAAATTGCAGGAAAGTATAATTCATAACATTATAAATATGAGGTTGCTTTGCGATTTTCTCAAAGCAGTATTTTAGCAAATATATTCTGAAGAATCATGACAAGTTAGACATGTTACAATTTTCCTAGTAATTACTTTATGAAAAAATACCATTCTTCGTTAGATGATTTCCATAAAAACAATTTACAGGGCCGCTTGAGTTTATTTAATTATTTAAATGCCAGACTAAATATGTTCTCCAGAGAAATCTTAGTAAAATTATCATTTCATTAGTAATTGGAAACAATGATGCTTATTACTTTCTCTACTGTGCGCTTAGCTGTGTTCCAGGGATGGCCGAGATGAGACCTAAACGAATGACAATGATTGAGAAACTCAAGTGTCAACACACACTCAATTAGGTCTAAGGAAATATATAAATGCCTTCGCATTCACGGAAGCCTGTACATTTGAGTCAAATGATTCTGAATTTATGCTATATAAACACACTTAATAAAATATTTATCTCAAAAAATATTTCACGGTACCTGTGTGGCTCAGTCGGTTGAGAGGCTCACTCTTGGCTTCAGCTCAGGTCATGATCTCAGGGTCCTGAGATCAAGCTCCCTCTGCTTGGGCTCCGAGCTTAGCAGGGAGTCTGCTTGAGATTCTTTCCCCCTCTTTCCCTCCCCATCTGCCTGTCCGGCTCATGCTCTTGCAAGTGTTCTGGCGCTTTGCTCTAAAATAAATAAATCTCAAAAAAAATTCAATATTTGCCTAATTACAAAGGCAACATCTTTTTACTATCTCAATGCAGTCTGTGTCTATTATAAAAAGGAACTATTCAGATAAACAATACCAAGAAAATAGAAATGTCATATTTATACCATCCATAGATTTCTATACACCTTTATACCTTAGTGTAAACGTTACAGATATTTTGCTGTGTCACACACAGACACACACACAGAAACACACATTTTTTTCAAGTAATTATGCTCTACATTTCCTTACATTTCCTCATCTTACCTAATATACAGTCTATATTCTAATTTCCCCAATTGTCCCAGAAATGCTCGGTAGAGTTGGTTTATCCAAACTAGGACACATATTACATCTGCTTTTTTATAGTCCTAAAATATCATCTCTTTTCATCCGATACACCTCCCCCTTCGGTTTTCATTTCCCTCCTGGCATTGACTGGTTGATAAGACCTTGTTAAACTGAAGACCACTTTGGCTTCCAGATGTGCCATAGGGTCCGTTAGTTTGTCTTTCCTCTTGAAATTAGTTCTAAATGGCTGGTGGATTCAGAATACATCAAAGATGATGCAGTACCCATCATCGCATCAGGTGACATCTGGGTGACCTGCTACTAATGACAGTAAGATCAACCACTGAATTTAGGTCGTGACTGTCTGATTCCTTAAACACAGCTACTTCTCCCTATCAGGACTAGAAAGTGATCTCCGTGGTTTTACTTTGGCATTCTCCAACTATCCTGTTTCCAATCAAGACTAACAGTCTTTATAATCATTGCTAATCCAGAGTTGGTGTTTAATTAGAACTTGCCAGTTCCTGCTTTTTTTTAATCATTTAAAGTCAGAATGTAAAATGAAATAAAATCACTATGGTCATCATTTACTGGGTGCTTACAAAAAATCAGGTTCTGTGCAAAAGGCTTACCGAATCATTTAAATCTCAAACCAGTCCTAGGAGGTAGGTAATACCTATGCCCATGTAATCAAGGAGGAAATTGAGACTACTTGAATCAGACTATTAAAGAAGTTAAATAATGTGTTCTTGCTAGCAACTCATTAGTGCTGGAGGTCGAATCCAAACCCAATGTCAGTCTGACTCCAAAGAGTAGGATATTTACCATTAAGTAACATCGCCTCTCCAAGCCGCAAGTGTGTTTTGATAATTATGTTAAAAATGACATCATGAAATAGGACCCCAAATTTCCAGGAAACAGCCTTAGTCCATCAACTGGGAGTAGTTTATGCCATCTTGCCTGAGTACCCTCCGCCCCTTATTCTCATTCTTCAGCACTCAATTTCTAAAATCTCTTCAGTCACAGTTATTAATAGTATTGGAATTTTTTGAAAATTTAAAATTAGGAGGGAGGGAGGACAGAGGAAATGTTAGAGACCTCTCATGAGAAAACTTCAGTCTTTGCTTCCCACGCGAAAACCAATGTGCATCTAGTGGTAAAGTAATCGAGTTACTGCCTGGGCAGTGTGAGGGACACCCCTGCGATTTCCTGGGAAAGTTTCCCATTTGCCTCATTTATTTGACTTCTTTGAATCTACGGTGTTAAAGGATTTTATTGATCCCATGAAACCCTTTGAGGTTTGGTGACATTTTTTTTCTTTTCAATGTTTTTTATTAAATATTGAATACATACAAAGTAATATTTATACTCTGTGTAAAGAAAAGTGAATAATTTTTTTAAAAACACCCACTTTCCCATCTGTTAGCTTAACACACATACAGATGCGGGGCACCTGAGTGGCTCGGTCGGTTAAGCATTCGACTCTTGATCTCAGCTCAGGTCTTGATCTCAGGGTCGTGAGTTCAAGCCCCATACTTGAGAGAGAAATAGAAAGAAAGAGAAAAAAATATACCGATGTATTTGAAACCAGTTACATGAGCTTCCCCAGAGGACATCTTCTATTTCCTCCATCCAGATATCGGTGTCTGACATTCTTCATTCAGTTTTTTTTTTTTTTTTTAAGATTTTATTTATTTGCGAGAGAGAGAATGAGAGACAGAGAGCACGAGAGGGAGGAGGATCAGAGGGAGAAGCAGACTCCCCGCCAAACAGGGAGCCCGATGCGGGACTCGATCCTGGGACTCCAGGATCATGACCTGAGCCGAAGGCAGTCGCTTAACCAACTGAGCCACCCAGGCGCCCACTTCATTCAGTCTTATGAGTGAACAAAGTCATTATATTGTGATGTTGTCAGAGAGGTTACCTGTGGAATAGTGTGTTTATCAGCCATTCCTATTTTTTCTGTGAAATCCCCTGTTTAAATATTTTGTCCCTGTCAGTGGAAAGGAAGTAGGAGGGGATTGTTTTTCTTATCGACTCAGGTGGTTTTGTGTTCTAGATAGAGACTTTTTTCAAATATTTTTCAGAAATACTCTACCATTCTATGGCTTATTACTTCACTATCATTATGATGTATTCTGAGGACCAGAAGCTCCTCACTTGAATGGTGGCAAATCTATTGTTTCCTTTGTGTTTTGTACTTGTCTTTAACAGATCTATTCATACTGAAAAGGTAAGAAAATATTGTCTTTTGTTATCTTCTCAAACAGTATTGTTGTATTTTTCACATTTAACCTGGAATTGTTTCTGTTTTGTTTTGCTTTGTTTTGTTTTGTTTTAGTGATCGAAAACTCAATCTTTTCCTTACTGAATTTTCAATGGGCCTTCTGACAGAGTCCAAGTTTCTATATTTGCTTATCTTCCTTTAAGAGCGTTAATATCTTGCTTTAATCAACTCGTCTATTGCAATATATGTACCATACACTGCTTACATATTAAAGCATTTTAATAAATCTTTATATTTGGTATAGCAAGTTCCACTAACTTTTCTTTTTCAGTTTATTATTACATAAAAGAAATGTGGGATCAATGTGACCATTTTTTTTTTTAAGATTTTATTTATTTATTTGACAGAGAGAGAACACAAGCAAGGAGAGCAGCAGGCAGAGGTAGAGGAAGAAGCAGGTCTCCCGCAGAGCAGGGAGCCCGATGCGGGGCTTGATCCCAGGACTCTGGGATCATGACCTGAGCCAAAGGCAGTCGCTTAACCAACTGAGCCAACCAGCTGCCCCAATGTGACCATTTTCACACATACACACACACACACACACCCCAAATGAAATTTTGTGTGAAATCTTTGAAATTTTATGTAAAATATGAATTGAATCCGTAGATCAGTATGTTTACAATATTAAGTCTTTGAGTCCATGTACTTGAGAAGTATCCCTATTTCTTAAATATCTTTAAATAAATTTTGTTTTTTATGTGAAATCCCTGCACATCTTTGGTTGTATTTATTCTTAAATACTGCAGTTATAGCTACTGTAAATTGTTCACCTTTTCAAATTGTGTTTTCCAGTTATATTTTATGTGTGCTCATAAAATTGCTTTTTATATATTGATTTTTGAATCAAACATTGCTAGAATCTCTTATAAGACACCAATAGTTTCTCTATGATTCTTCTGCTTTCTATGAAGACAATCATTTCATTGCTGAATGAATATTTTATCTTTTTTCATCCTTATACTCTTGCATTTTGTTTTCTTGTAACACTGGCCTACTTTGAATCTCAAGGGAAAAATAATAAAGATGCTTGTAAAAGCCATCTTAGACCATGCTTCTTGCTTTTTGGAGACAGGCTTTCAATGTTTAATCATAAAATATGATATTTGTTGTAGAGTTTTTGTATATATTTTATCATTTTCTAAGAATTTGTCTTATTAATGGATATTGAGCTTTATTGAATACTTTCTTTGCTTCTAATGATATATATCCTATGGGCTTCATTTTAATGTGAATTACATTGATAAATTTTGCATTAGAACATAAACAAAACTTGATAAAATGTATTATATTTTTACACATTGCTGGATTTGGTTTGTTTATATTTTGTTTGGGGTTTTTGGTACCTCTATTACTGAGAGAAATTGATGTGCATATTTTATTTCTCACATTATATGTGCCTTGCCTTGTGATAAAATACATACATTAGGCAATATATTTTTCTGAAATGTTATGTACAAAATTAAAAGTGTTTGTTTTAAAGAAGTGTTACCTATATAAAACTGGAATCTGATTTTTTGTGAGAAGACTATCCTAACTACAAGTTAGAATTTGTTCACCTTTATATGATTTATATAGTTTATATTTCCTCTTAGTTCAGTTTTGCTTCCATTTTTATAGAGGTTGTTCACTTCATTTGAGTTTTCTAATATTCGGCAATATTCTTCATAACAATATCTTCCAAACTCTACAGCATCTGTGGTTGGACTTTTCTTTCAGTATGTTTCTTTGCACTTTCTTTCAATGTCCTTAATTAATCTTTTCCAAAGTTGCTGATTATATTAGTTTGTTCAATGAGTCAGTTCGGCTTTTTAATTTTTTTATTTCATGTATCTATTTCCTTTTCCACTGTTTTTTAAATGCTTTTATTATTTTTCTTCTACTTTTTTAGAAGCTTTCTTCCCTTCTGTCTTTCCTTGAATATTTCATTTATAGTTTTTGGCATTTGTTTTGTTAATAAAGAGAGTTTATAAGTCTAAGTCTATAATTTTTAAGTCTATAATTTTCCTTGTATTAGCTTAAGCTTGATCTTATGAATTTTTTTAAAGACTTTATTTATTTGTGAGAGAGAGAGAGTACAAGATGGGGGGATCAGAGGAGGAGGGAGAGGGAGAGGGAAAGAATCTCAAGCAGACTCTGTACTAAGCATGGAGCCCATCACAGTACTCCATCCCATGACGCTGAGATCATGACCTGAGTTGAAACCAAGAGTCAGCTACTCAACAAGCTGAGCCACCCAGGTGCCCCCCACCCTGTAAATTTGTACATGAAGTACCTACAGCTTTTTCATTGCTCAATATGTTTCAGTTTCCATTTTGATTTTTCTTTATCCCATGAGTAATGTAGAAGTTGGTATTAAAATTTAAGTATGTGTGGAGTTTGCATATATACTTCAAAGATTATATCTACTGGAAGATTATATCTTCTAAGCAGAGGGAACAGCAAGTGAAAAGCCCTGAGTACAAAAATATCTGGTGTATTCAAGAAACTGCAAGAAATTCAGGGTAGCTGGAGGAAAGTCACCGAAAGAGTAGAAAATGTAGTTAGAGGGTAAGAGAGGGCCAGATCCTGTCAGGCCTTGAAAATCATATTAGCATGTTAGCATTTACTCAGTGAGATAAGGAGTAGTGAATTTCTAAGAAAATCTACATTTTAGCAAGATCACTCTGTCTGCAGTGTTAGCAGTAGGCAGGAGTAGAATAAGGGGAGAAGCAGAGAAACCAATCAGCTGTTGGAGGCTTTGACCTCATGGTGGTAGAGACAGTGTAAAGGTCAAAATTTGGATATATTTTGAAGGCGGAACAGGTGAGATTTTCTGCAATACTGGATGTGAGTGTGACAGAAAGATAAGAGTCAAGATGACAGGAAGGTTTTTAGCTCAAGAAACTGGAATATAATTATAATCAGCTTAAAAGGAGAAGTCTGTGGTGGGAACAGCCAAGTCTTCTGAGGTAAAAACTTTGAAATGCTTTAGATATCAAGTGGAAATGTGAAGAAGACAGCTGCATATGCATTCCTGGAATCCAGGGCTTGGGAGTCATCGACATTACATTATATGTAAAGCCATCTGACTAGTAAGTGCAAATAGAAAAGAGAAGAAGTCTAACTACTATATACTGGGACACTCCAATATTTAAAGATAGAGATGAAGAGGAAGCCAGCAAAAGACAATGAGAATGAGTGGCCATAAAGGTAAGAGTAAAACTAGGCAAGTGTGGTGTTGGAAGCCAAGTAAAGAAAAGTATTTCAAGGGGCGCCTGGGTGGCTCAGTCATTAAGCGTCTGCCTTCGGCTCAGGTCATGATCTCAGGGTCCTGGGATCGAGACCCGCATCGGGCTCCCTGCTCCGCGGGAAGCCTGCTTCTCCCTCTCCCGCTCCCCCTGCTTGTGTTCCTGCTCTCACTATCTCTCTCTCTGTCAAATAAATAAATAAAATCTTTTTAAAAAAAAAGCTACTTTAAACTATAATTAAACCCTGAGGGTTGCTGGAGTGGTGGGGGGTGGGAGGGTTGGGGTGGCTCGGTGATAGACATTGGGGAGGGTATGTGCTATGGTGAGCTCTGCGAATTGTTGAATCACAGACCTGTACCCCTGAAACAAATAATAGATTATATGTTTAAAAAAAAAAAGAAGAAGATAGCAGGAAGGGAAAAATGAAGGGCGGGAATCAGAGGGGGGAGACGAACCATGAGAGACTGTGGACTCTGAGAAACAAACTGAAGGTTCTAGAGGGGAGGGGGGTGGGGGGATGGGGTAGCCTGGTGATGGGTATTAAAGAGGGCACGTACTGAATGGAGCACTGGGTGTTATACGCAAACAATGAATCATGGAACACTACATCAAAAACTAATGATGTATGGTGATTAACATAATATAATAAAATAAAAAAACTACAATTAAACCATACTGATTGAAAATAAGTAACTTTCAGTAAGAATAAACATCTCCATAAAACATATCAAAAATTGTTTATATAACAATAGTAATAAATGATACAGCCCCTTTGAAACAAAGCATAAATTTTAAAACACTATCACAAAGAGATGATTATGGACCAATTTCTCCCTACCAATATGAAGCTACAAATTGATTTGTTTTGTAGCTCAGAAATAAAGTGTACTTTTCTAAGGAGAGAAATCAAGAAAATGAAATTCTTTTATCAGCATGCAAGAATATATTTTAAAGTGATGGATACTAGAGACAATGAATTTATTTCAAGTAACTTTTATGGCTAAGAAGTGTATATAAGATAGGTAGGTAGACAGATAGATGGATAGATATACATACATATATATAACTTTACTTTTTTGTTTTAAAATTCGTTTTGCTCAAATATACCTTTAAGACCTCCTCAATATCCTCTTGGCCTCTCCTGGACCTCCTGTATCTGTGTCTCCCCAGTCACTCTCATGACATATTCCAACACAAACACTCACAGAATTTCTCCACCAGAGCTTGATTGACCACAGCCTAGGAGAATCTGGCTCTCCAAAGAATTTCTTGAACTGAAGTGAAATACAAGACACAGAATAATATCTGACTTCCCAAAGGGCCACCTAACAGGCCAAACAACGCACTCTAGAAATGTGGGGGAATCAATACCTGATGCCACGATCTTCGACCAATCCAGACAGGACAAATCCTCATAAACATCCTCTCCTTCTCTTCACTGCTCTCTTCTGAGATACTGTTTCTCTGTAGACACTGCCTGGAGACAGTCTGCAAGGCATGGCAGGTGCACCTACCAAGCAGCCAAAGGCATCTTTCGCAGTCATAACTCAGGATCAGCATGGTACTCCGTCAGCTTGCATCGTACCTCACTTCCCTTTGCCCTCACTCTCATCTCCTAGAATTGCACCTCACAAATAAAGCATCAGCACTAAACCCTTGCATTAGACTCTATTTTCAAGGGACCAGAGGCTAATACAAAGAGAAGCAGAGCACAAAGCGCATGTACAGTTGAATTTTGCAGAGCAAACATTCATGCAATCAAAGTTAAAAATTAAAACATATTTTAGAAGCTTCTCCTTGTGCCTTTTCACCAAATACATAATTATTATTGTATTAACATAAATTTAAGTCTGAGCCCATTCTCAATGGACTGGCAGGAAGTGAAGTCTCATCCCTCCTGAGGCCCCTAATTTCCTTATACTTTGCAAAAAAAAAAAAAGGCACAAAATGTAAATCTCCTTAATCACAAGACACACTAACTTTAGACACTGAAGACACAAGGAATCTTTCCTTATTTCCTAGTTTCTTCACAAAGCACTGTCTCCTGACAGTGAAACACCTAACAAAATAGCTTTAATAGTTTGGGTTTTTTATGAAACAGAAGCCAGAAAAGTGAGAGTTTTGCAGGCCATGTCTGCTTATTCAATTATTTCCACTTGTTACAAACCTCTTCAAAAAACAAAGCCATACAAAATTACTTGTAAAACTTAAATTTTTGACAATATTTGTAAAACTAGAGAGGAGAAAATCCAGGTGTTTGTATAAAAACTCAACACCATTTATGATAAGGAAACAATTCTAATACAAAGGTAAAGGAGTAAATTAATTAACTGATGTGTTCTTCTACTTTGTAGCATTCAACATTACTTTAACTTTCCAGTTAAAATACAGAGTTCCTAAAAAAAAAAAAATACAGAGTTCCTCATTTGATTTAAAAACTAGAAATTGTGTTGATTTTAGTAAACTTTTTTATTGTGTACTATAACATACATATGGAAAAGTACCTAAAATATATTTTACTCAATGAATTATTACAGAGCAAACCCCAAGTGTAAACAGGTGAAGAAATAGAACTTGGCCAGCAACTTCCAGAAGCCCCCAGGACACACTCTCCCCCGCACCCTTTTATAGTGTTGTTTTTCTTCCTTTTCTACACGCTTGTTAGCACACATCCCCAAACACAATGGTTTATTTCACCTTTTTTGAATTTTATGCAAATAGAATCATATAGTATGTATTTCTGTATCTTGATTCTTTCAACAATATATTTATATTATACACCTATTTTATTCCTTGTTTTTGCCTGTAGCTTAAGTTCATTCATTTTCTTGAATAGTACTTCACTGTAATTATAAACCACACTTCATGTGCCCACTCTGTGGTAGATATTTAAATTATTTCCAGTTTGAGTCTATTGTGAATAATGTTACTGTGAAGATTCAGGTCTTTATCTTCTAGAGCAAATGCATATACACTTCTGCTGGACAAATTCCTAACTGTAGAACTTATGGGTAATAAGATACGCCCCTCTCAACTTAACTGACAAGTCAGACTAGTTTCCGAAATGCTTATTCCAATTTACACTTCCACCAAAGCTGTGTGAAAGTTCCTATTGTTCCAGATCCTTGCTAACACTTGACATTTTCAGGTTTTTAAAAATTTGAGCCATCCTGGTGGTGTCTAATAGAATTTCACTTTGGTTTAATTTTACATTTTCCAATTACTATTAGTAAAGCTAGTAATATGTACTCTGTTGTACAATTATTGCTTATGTGGATATTCACTTTTACAAATTGCCTGTACAAATTCATTGCCTATGTTTCTAGTACATCGACTTTTTCCTTATTGAGTTTTATGAATTACTTATGAACTCTGAGCCATTTATAGTTATATGGATTGCAAAATATCCTCTTTTATTTGGCTTGACATTCACTTTCTTAAAGAACTATTTTAAAGATTGGAAGGTTTTACCTGTAATGCAGTCAAAATTATCCATTTTTTTTAGAGCTTTTCCTTTTCTATTTAACAATAGTTTCCTAATCCTCCAGGACAATATTGAAGAGAAGTGATAATAGCAAACTTCCTTGCCTATTTCACTCCCAAAGGGAAAGCTATCAATATTTTACCCTTAAGTATAGTGTTAGCTTTAGGGATTGTGCTTGTTCGGTTGGTTACCCTTTATTATTTTAATAAAGTTTCTTTCTATTTTTAATGTTATAAAAGCTTTTCTCATGAATAAATGTGTAATGTTTCCAAAAGCTTTTTCTGCAGCTATGATATTTTTCTCCATAATTTTGTTAATGGGGGGGTGGCTATAGTGAATAGTGTAGGGAATACTTAGTATATTTGCATTCCTAAAAAAATATATATAGTCAACCTTTCACATGGTTTAAAATCCTGTTTCTGGATTCAGTTTGTTGGTATTCTAACTGGAATTGTTGCATCAATGTTCATGAGTCAAATGACTGCAATAGATATGAGTCAATAATGTTCCTGTAAGGTTTTGTTCTTCAAGTTATGCTGACTCATCAGATGAGCTAGCAGTGTTTCAATCCCTTTCAAGTCTCCAGAAGGATTTGTATGTTTGCCATTATTTTTTTCCTTAAATATTAAGAGCTACCTCCTCGCTGGAAATCTGCCCTTAAGAATCTAGTCACCTCACCCTGAAAATCTGATCCCTGTCTCCTCAACTCAGTGAGATAGTAGGATCTGATTTGGACCACTTCCCGATAGGAGGATAAATCTGTTCTCTGTTACTTCATCATCAACAGAAGCAGAAGTCAAAACATACAATAATTTGATGGAGATTATTTGTGCATTACACCTTTGTCAAGAAAATTCTCACTACTATTTTTGGAAATGAGCTTTCTACCTTTATGCTCTGTAAAGAAAAAAATTACAATCTCTTTTTTTTTTTTTAAAGATTTTATTTATTTATTTGAGACAGAGAGCATGAGAGACAGAGAGCATGAGAAGGAGGAGGGTCAGAGGGAGAAGCAGACTCCCTGCCGATCAGGGAGCCCGATGCGGGACTCGATCGCGGGACTCCAGGATCATGACCTGAGCCGAAGGCAGTCGCTTAACCAACTGAGCCACCCAGGCGCCCCCCCAAAAAATTACAATCTCTTTCATCCAGGGTCTCAGATTTTCTAGCATAGGAATGAGTAATTTAATTGCCTAACATTTGTGACATTTTACTTGTCTTATTTTGTAGAATCCTGTTGTCTTTCTATTCTTTCTTAAGGCAATGAGTGTTTCTAATGAACTTTTTAACCCAGAGAGAATCTAGAAATTGTTTTAAAATTATCATTTAAAACACTTTTACTATCTTTTATTCAGATTTTAATTTTTTTTCTTAAATCAATTGTGGTAATTTATATTTTCTCAGAAACAAACTATTGTATTGATTTAAACTTTTTAAAAACATTTTTAACTGATCATAAGACATGCTTTCAGAAATAATATTAAGACTGGACTCAAAAAATAAGTGGTTAGAGAAACAGTCTAAAGGCAAAATAGCTTTAACAAAAAGTTGGATGAGTTGAAGCAAAGAATTATCTAATGCAGGGCGCCTGGGTGGCTCAGTTGGTTAAGCGACTGCCTTCGGCTCAGGTCATGATCCTGGAGTCCCGGGATGGAATCCCACATTGGGCTCCCTGCTCAGCGCGGGGTCTGCTTCTCCCTCTGACCCTCTTCCCTCTCGTGCTCTCTCTCATTCTCTCTCTCAAATAAATAAAATCTTTAAAAAAAAAATGAATTATCTAATGCATACTTTTCATGCACCTTCCCAGAGGAGAGAAATGGAGAAAATGAAATTCACAAAATGTTATTGTATCATCATCGATTATCATTTATTGAACAACAAATCACTGAGGGAATAAGGACACAAGTCTTTATACTAGAAATAGTGTGTTCCCTAAAGATGCTTTCAACTTGTTTAGCTCATATAATCCTGATATTTTGTGACATTTCCAGTATGTAGTAAGTATAATAATTAAAATTCTATGTTGACATTTCCAGTTTTTAATGAATTTCTCATAAACATATTTGAAATGTACATGCAATAAATTAGGATTTAGTATGAGTAAATCTTTGCAATTTAAAGAAGTAGCAAGTATTTCTTGGGTTCTTCACTTAAATACGGAATCAATTTTACAAATTTGAGACATTATCTCCAATAATGAGCTTCTCACTCAATAAAACTATACTTATAGCTTTAAAATTTTGACAGGTATGTAAATGTGTATTCAGGCAGGGTGACAACATAATAATGAGAGGTCCACACTGGATCAAACAAGCCTTTTATCATACTATTATATCAACATAATTGTCACTTTATTACAAGCAGAAGTAATAGTGTAATAATAGATGCCAGTTAATGATACCCTGCTAATCCTTGACATACATTAGCTCCTGCACTTTAATTTTTAAAACAAGCCTTCAAGGTTAGTTTGTTATCCTTATTTTACAGATACATGAGGTTTGGAAGGGTTAAGACACTTGCCCAAGGTCGTTAAATTAGTAAGTGGTATGGTACTTTACAATTAGTCCCCTAATTTTATGTGCCAGGAATATTACAGCTTTAGCATAGCTTCTTTAAATAAAAATCATTTTGCATCTGAACCTCCAACCCACTGAGATAAAGGAAACTACACCTAACTTTTTCTTGGTTTCCCCTAGAGAGATAGCAAAGGGCAAGGTGAGTGTTTTTGTTACCATGTGATTTATGCACAAATTAATATTCTTGGAAGAAAAACCTACTATTCCTAGATCCACCATCATTTTTCTCTCTTGTCCAGGAGTTTGTTTCCCACCTCTGGAGAAGTCCTTTATTTTTTTTTTTTCTGAACTGCAAATTCAGTTCTTCTTAATAAGGATAATTTATGGGAAGGAAAAGCCAGGGATTCTATCCAAATTCTATGTTCAGCCTTGTGCATTCCTCTTTTGAGACAGCAAAACACAAGTCAGTTTGCTTAGATGGTGAAATGAAAATAGAAGGAGAAAGAATAAGTGTACTTAAATTTTAACAGTTAAAAATATGATCCAGCCACACCACATTCTTCCCAGAATACAACTAGAAGTTATTAAAACATTGCACTGCTGTGTTATCTTGCCTCTGACCATGAACATCACGCAGATGGAACAAGATGAATTACCATCACCAGCATGACTCACTCCTCACCCAACCACATCCCCATGTAAGAGAACTAAATAATTTCATCCTACTCTAATAAGAAATTTACTTCTTGCCTAAATGTTAAAAGCCTTTTTAGGATAACAGAAACTTCCATCAAAAGGCAATATAGTTTGTAGAATAGGGAAGGAACCAAAGACCGTTGTGCACAATGGCAATACTTCGCTACTTATGGAAATGTTCCCATTCTCAACATGGGCTAAGACTTTCTTCCCTCCTTTAATTAAGAAAACATAAAACTGAGCTCTGTCTCTGGGAAATGTGCTGTGCCTGCTCGGCTCTAGCAAATAACAGCCTCCCTGGATAAGCAAATAGGTTTGCCTACTCTTCACCTGTAGAAATACTTAAAAGGAAGACCAGTCTCTGGAGTGCATGACAGGGAAGAACACCATTCTGTGTGGTTTGTTGTTGTTGTTGTTGTTGTTGTTGTTGTTGTTTTAATTGTATGAGCACCTACTAAGGAAGCAGCCTTCTTAATTGCATTTTTAAGAGAGTGAACATGTGCATGAAAAACACAGCTACAGTATTATACAGTGCTCAGTCCCTTTCTAACTGACTTCTTGGGGTAAAAGTCAAAGACATTGGGGATCAGAACAATGAAATACGAACAGAAATTACCTATGATTCACCTCAGCGAGTAAACAACGCAGCCTAACTGCAGTCATTCCCAAGAAATGTCTTCACTCAAGATAAATGCTAAGTAAACAAAATGCTGAGCTGTGTATTTGAAGCAAATGTGATGCCGCAATTCATTCCTGAGAGACTTCACAGCAGAAAAACATTGTTGTGCTAAAAAAAAAAAAAAATTAAAATTAAAAATTAAAAAAACCTACATGGAATTACCTAGGGCAGGCTTTCTCTTCCATTCCATATTTAAAAATAATAAAATGTTGGTGTGAAGCATTGGATCCAGGGACCAGGATCTTGCTCCATGCACAAGGATGAATTTCCCACGATAGAAACCAACAGAGAGCTCTCTAGAAGGTGAGGTATGGGGGAGGGTTGAGAGCCTAAGGAGGGCCAGAAGGTAAGGCATATTCACAATGCTCACACTGTCCTTGGATGCTTTCCCACTAGGACTCTGGGGAAAGTCCACATTTCTTTAGCTATTCATTCCTAAATTGTTATTCTACTATAAAGAGGCAAGAGAAGAGGAAAAACAAGACATGCTCCACTTGACTCCCTTTTCTGCTCTCCTGTGGAGAAGAAAGTTCTTTAAGTCAAGAGGTCTATTGCCTGGTGTGATAGTTGTTGACTGGCAAGCCATCAGAACACAGTAATGCTGGAAAGAGTGAGGAGAGCCCACAACTTTCCGAGAGACACTGAGCTGAAATACCCAAGAGACAATAAAACTGAACATCTTGCTTATCCACCATGGTAGAGAAAGCTGTCCTCTGAAGGAAGGCACATATGAATAGGGAATGGAAATCAAAGTTGCACTTATTTGCACAAAGGTTATCGAGCAACTAATTATAACTTATTTAAGCTTTCAACAAGAATGTATTAAGCATCTTCTATATGCCAGACACAACGGTTAAAGAGAAGGAACTTTGAAAAATAATCTCCACTGTACAGATGTTAATATTCTCAGTGGAACATGGTCAAATAAAGACAAAATGTGATAACTACTGTGAAGATATAGGTACATGTTGTTAAGGTGGCATGTAAGAGAACAATCCCATTCAGCCAGGAGACATTGTGGAAGGCTGAACAGAGGAGGTGATACCTCAGCTCATCTTCAAGAGGTACAGTCTTTCCAGGCAAAATTTATGTATGAGGAAGGGGGAATGGAGAGGAGAGTTCAGGTGAGTGTGACCAATATGTCAAATATGGAAGACAGAGACATCATGACCTATGTAGGAAACTAACTTTGCTCCTCCTGAAGGAAGACAGTTGTAGGAGTGGGAATGGGGAGAGATGAAGATGGAGAGCTAGTCAGCGATCAGTTTATGGATCACCTGAGAAGCCATTGGTAAGAACTGTGGACTTTGACCTATAGTCGCACAGGGATTTGTGTGTTTAAAAAGGTTACTGTGTCAGAAATATACAGAATGGGGGTGCCTGGGGGTGCCAGTCCGTTAAGCGTCTGCCTTAGGCTCAGGTCATGATCTGAGCATCCTGGGATTGAGCCCTACAAAAGGCTCCATGCTCAGCAGGGAACCTGCTTCTCCCTCTCCCTCTGCCTGCCTGCCTGTCTGCCTACTTGTGATCTCACTCTCTCTGTCAAATAAATAAATAAAATCTTAAAAAAAAGAAGAAATATACAGAATGTACTGGAAGAGAATGGAAACTAAGACTGTAGTAATAAGCCCTAGAAGAAATTATGAGGATTTAGGCATAAGAAATGACCATTGAGATGAAGGTCAAGGTGCAGATTGGAAAGATGTTAAAGATATGAAATTGATATGAATTGTTGATCAATTAAGTATGGTTAGCATTAGATGGGAGAGAAAAGACTGACTTCTGGGTTTACAGGTTTATCAGATGCATGGAAGTTTGTAAATTTAATTAAAATGATGAATTGATTTTAAATATGTTGAGTTTGATGGGTCTGTATTATGTGTCTATGGCCAAAAGAAAGTTTAATATGAAAACTACTAAGAGACTGAATATGCCAACAGACAGTGGCCAGACAACATGGAACAACAGAACTCTGACCTACAACCTCGGCAGCAGCCAGTCCAGCAAACCAAACCACAACCTCTACAGTAATTGGTCCAGAACAGTCAAGCCTTGGTGAATGAGTAGTAGCTTCTCTATCTATCATCTCTACTTCCATTTCAGGATGAACTAGAGAAAGCAAACTATGCTTCCCAAACCAATCACACAAGAGACCCAATTCTAGTTAACCCAACTTCAGCTTTCCCATGCCAATAACCTCCAATCAGAACATACCTGAAGCCTTCTCTATTTCTCACCATAAAGTTTTCCCCCTCTGCTTGCCATTTACTTTTTGCCAAAGACAAGTGATAAGGAGGGACCCCCCCCTTGTTATGGCAAGTTCTGCGTAAACAGCCTATTTGTTCTCATTTGAGTGGTTTTCATTTATTTCCATAATTTTACCAGAAGTTCCTTTATTTTGTGTGTTTTTTAATTTTTTATTGTTATGTTAATCATCATACGTTACATCATTTGTTTTTGATGTAGTGTACCATGATTCATTGTTTGTGCATAACACCCAGTGCTGCATGCAGAACGTGCCCTCTTTAATACCCATCACCAGGCTAACCCATCCCCCCACCCCCCTCCCCTCTAGAACCCTCAGTTTGTTTTTCAGAGTCCATCGTCTCTCATGGTTCATCCCCCACTCCGATTTCCGCCCCCTTCATTCTTCCCCTCCTGCTATCTTCTTCTAGATACAGTATGTATTGCCCATTGCTTCAGACCTGGGCATTTGACTAAGAACAATACCTGTAGTTTCCTTATTCTTGGCTGCTCATGGCTTGACAAGTCCATGCTGATTTGAGAAGTCAGAACTGGATCTAAAGTCCACTCTTTTTGGGCTGAGTTCCACAATACTTATTCTCAGTGTGGTACCAGGTTTGGGTTTTGTTTCGATTTGTTTGGCATCCTTGATGGAATCAGAACATTTCTTTTTCCTCTCTTCTGTGCTTCCATTTTGTATTTATCTAAGAGTGTCACTCATCATAAAAAGGAGAATCCGGGAGGGCACCTGGATGGCTCAGTTAGTTAGGCATCTGTCTCTTAGTTTCAGCTCAGGTCATGATCTTGGGGTTGTGAAACTGAGCCCTGCATTGGGCTCCGTGCTCAGCTCGGAGCCTGCTTGGGATTCTCTCTCCCTCTGCCCCTACCCCTGCTCACACTCTCTCTGTATCTCTCTCTAAAATAAATAAATAAAATATTTTTTTAAAAAAGGAGAATCATGGGTAGAAGACAATACAGGCTCTGCAAGCCTTCAAGCCAACCCCACGAATAGAGGAGTTTGTGGTTCTCACTGGACTGGTGTCCATTTGGACAAATTCTGCTGTGGGTCACCAATAAAATCTGATCTGTTCTTCTTCTATTTCATTTTTTTGTTTTGAGAGTTTGTCTTTGATCCAGAGAGCATGTTTTCTCTGGTTGTCCACCTGCTGGAGTGCAGATATTTTGGGTGTGTGTACAGAAGCAGCCAACCCTTAGGTGGGGACCCAAGACAAAAAGTGTATACAGATCGCTTTCATGTGACCTCGGCCAGGTTTCATGAAGCCACATAAGTCCAAATTTTCCCCTCACAGTGAAAACTGCTACACCTTATCTATGCTCTCATTACAGTCCTAATGCTCTTTGTAAATAGCATGACTTTGGCAAGGATGACTGAGACTTCCAGGGCCACTCTGAAGAACATCTGATTTAAACAAAATTGTTCATTGGAGAAGCACCTTAAGAAACAAAACAAATAATTGCCATTTGCCAAAACATTGTTAGACCTTGAGGGCATTGTCCTAAATGAAATAAGTCAGAGGAAGACAATTGCCATATGATCTCACTTATATGTGTAATAAAAAATAATAATAAAAAATTTTAAAAAACACAAAACCTCAAGCTCATAGATATTGAGAACAGACTGGTGGTTGCCAGAGGTGGGGTGGCAGGGGAGCAGAAGAGAAACAGGTGAGGGAGTCAAAAGGTACAAACTTTCCATTATAATACAAATAAATCATGGGGATGTAACACACAGTCTGGTGACTAGAGTTAATAATACTGTATTGTATATTTGGAAGTTGCTAAGAGAGATCTTAAAAGTTCTTCCCACAAGAAAAAAATTATAACAAAATGTAACAAAACTATTTTGTTGTACATCTGGAACTAATAAAATGTTATATGTCAATTATACCTCAATTTTTAAAAAGGAAATAAGTTATCTCCAGTTCAGTGGGCAGCATATTTTGACTGATATGCAGAAGCCTCCTAACAAAATTCTGATTGAAAAATTGCTTCACTAAAAGTTTCTCTGGCAAAATTTCATGAGGGATTTGATAAACTTAAGCAACAACAAACCAGAATCATTTCCCTAGTACCTCGTCCCTGTCCTGTTGCCTCCCTATACCTAGTCTCCCCCTCCTTCAGTCTCTCTCCTCCTCACCTGTCCAGACCACCTGCATTAGTCAGGAATCTCCCAGAGATTCCTAAATCCCATTTGCTTCTAAAGATCCTTCTCTTTCATGAGCAAAATATTCAGACAACTGTAGAATTTAAACCTTAGACCTCAGAGGAATTACAAACCATTACTAAAGATTTACCTCCACCCGGGTTGCTCAGTTGGTTAAGCATCTGCCTTCAGCTCAGGTCATGATCTCGGGGTCTTGGGATCGAGTCCCATGTTGGGCTCTCTGCTCAGCGGGGAGTCTACTTCTCCCTCTGGCTCTCCCTCTGTGCTCTCTCTCTCTCAAATACATAGAAATAAAATATTTAATAAAAAAAATTTACCTCAACCAAGGTAAGACTGGTAATTATGCATAGAATAATTTTAAATTAGGGGGGAGGTGCATTCTACCCAGGGTTACCTGACTATCTCAACTTGTGCACACATTGGTTGGAATCACAGATGCTAAATCCTGAACAGCAAAAGTTGATTGAACTAATCCAGAAAGGATCATACAGGATCCATCTTTCCAAAAAAAAAAACATGGCCTCACTGAGGGCAACTTCTACCACTACCAGCGTCACACCCCCCACTCCCCACAAGTATTGCAGGTAGACATACAGGCTGCATCTTGCCAGAAAGTATCCAGGAAAAGGGAGTATAATGAGCCCCTTTGTGCCTGAGAATTACTCAAGGAGATTAACCATGCAAAGTAGAGCAGGGAAGAGCAATCCTTGTCCAGGAGAGGGTGGGGTGGGGGTGGAGGCAATCAGTCCTTTTATGTTTTGATGGTAGGAAATCAAAAGGCTGCTCTAACCTGGAGGTAAAGGGTGAGGAGCTGCGGCTAGCCCAAAGATGTCATGGCTCCCAGTCCAGGCCCTGCGCTTGCTGGGAAGCTGAGGCCCTTGGAGGTGGATGCCTGTGGGACTGAAGAACTGAGCCTAAAATCATCCTTGGCTGAACCACACCCAGAGGGAGTAGGCTCTCACTTCCTGCTAAGACTCACAGGCTCTGGATGGCCCCTCCTGAGAGACACTTGACCAATGAGAAGCAACGACTACAGCAGACAAACAGAGCTCTCCACGCTTCAGTGTCCACGACAGAATTCTGGACTTGCCTTGGTCACCCGAGGGAAGGCAGGCAGCCTCTTTATAAACTTATTTAGTTGGTTGCTTGTTTGTTTGACAAACACATATAGCATTACTATATGCAGCTACTTGCAAGTGCTTTATAAGTATTAACTCATTTAATGCTCACAGCAATTGTACAAGGTAATACTATTATTATACCCATTTTTTAGATGAGTCAAGTAGGGCACAGAGAGGTGGAATGCCTTACGCAAAGTCAGGCTACTAGTAAGTGAAAAAGACATGATTCAAACCCAGACAGCTTGTTCAGATTCCATGCGCTTACCCAGAAGTAATTGTTTTGTTTTGTTTTTTTTATGATTATTTGTTGGGAAAATAAAAGCACCATCAGGAATCATACCCCAATTTTATGGAGCATTTCATGCCAGGTACATTTCACTTAATCCTTACAACAACTCTGTGACTTGGGTATTTTTATCTTCAATTTATAGATGAAGAAACAGGTTCTGTGGCTCATCCAAAGTCAAGTAGAAAGGCGCAGCCACATTGAAACACAAGTTGCCTGATGCCAAGGATTCTTTCCACTGTACCACTGTCAGTTATTAGAAAGATCTAGAGGAAGTGAGTAAGAAGGTTGTAAAAGAGACATAGAATCTTAAAGGAAAAAAAAAAGGATAAAAATCATGAATCAGACCTGTCTGACTATTGCTGACTGCACATCAGCTTGCAAAACATATCACAATCAGTGGAAAATAAGTCAATTTCTATATTACTGTGGCTTTGTCAAAGGCCTTGGAGGGGACTGGAGGAATTTGCTGAATTCATGTTGCAATCTAGCCCATTATAAGATCTCTACAGTAATTAGACTCAGAACCAGAAACTGCACATAGCCCATCAGCTTGGGAAACAGAGACTGGTGCATTATCTAGTTAAGCACCCCAGTTACTCATCCCTGTAACTTCAGAGTCAACAAAACAAGAATCACACAACTTCATGATTTTCTAATACGTAGAGAAATATGGATTTTCCTATACACATGGCAAGAACAATTCTGATAAGAACAGATAAAAATTAGTTCAAATATTTGAAATGTTCGATTAAACTCAAAAACAATACCATACACTAATCTTAGTTCCTCTAAAACAGTACCATCTTCATGGTATTGAAAAATCCAGTTTAAGGTCTTAAAGAGTAAGCACTTCAAAAAAAAAAAAAAAAGAGTAAGCTCTTCGCATTCTTTTCCTATCTTTGTTCAACACAGATGACTCAAGGCTCTTACTATCAATTACCTTATCACGCCTGTTCTAAACTGGGTTTTCCATATTGTAATGTCTTATTCCTGTTCCCACTATTCTTTCCTAATTTATTTTCAGTACCAAAAGGGGTACTTGATGGAATGGGTGAATGTGGTCATATTTTGAATTAGCCAAATAATTAGGAATTTAAAAATCATTACATTCTATATATAACCTCTTTAAAGAATAATATCCCCTTCAGTTCAGGAACTATATTAAATGCACTTCAGAACTGCCTTAAAAAGATAATAAACAACATGCCATTATGAATGATACTAAAAAGCATGCTAACTGAATAGTAAAAATAGAAAACTGCAGGTTTCTCAACCAGAATAAGGAGAAAAATATCTTGCTTTGGGTTGGACATCTACAAAATGGCAAAATTCAGGAAAAAAACTGGCTTAAGCAAAAAATGCACTTTACTAAAAGGACGATAATGAGCTCATGAGAACAAAGATACAGCCGGGACTCAACAAACTAAACCTCGACTTAAACACCTGGACCTTCCCTCATTGGTCTACCTCTCTGAGCTTGTGCCCCATCAACCCCACCTACAATAGTCTAGATTATTGTGCTCTGTTTCCCAAAGCTCACTATGGAACACGGCTACTACAAACTGCCCTCAGGTGTATATTTTCTTTGTTCAAAAGAGTAGTCACACTGGGCTGACATCTTTCAATCCCAGAGCCATAGACCACCTCCCCCCAACATGTACCAGCACAGTGATTGAACTTTGAATCCGTACCAATAGGGGGAAGAGCTCTTCCCCAAAAGGCAAGGCAAAAGTGAGCCATAGACAAAATAGGCACCTACCCACTCTTCAGTCTGCAAAGGGGAAAGATTTCAAGGCCAATCTGGCAAGCATGTCATATTAAAACTTGGGAAAAAATAATTACAGCTCAAAATCACAGGCACACATACTTGACAAATTACTTTCAGAGTCAGTCAAACTCTGAAAGCATAGAATACTGCCTATTGGAGAACTGTAGACTCAGCGAAAATAAAAGAAAATAAGCGTCCAAATAAAAATAAAATGCCCTATATTCTGTATTCTTTAGCCTTTGTCTTTTTCCCATTCTTCTATCCCATGCAACGCTCTCACCATCTCCAAGTCACTTTTTTTTTTTAGATTTTATTTTTATTTATTTGAGAGAGAGAGAGAATGAGAGACAGAGAGCACGAGAGGGAAGAGGGTCAGAGGGAGAAGCAGACCCCGCACTGAGCAGGGACCCCAATGTGGGAGTCGATCCCGGGACTCCAGGATCACGACCTGAGCCGAAGGCAGTTGCTCAACCAACTGAGCCACCCAGGCGCCCTCCAAGTCACTTTCTTAAGAAGAACCACTGCTCTGAGAGAAATTACAAGGACATGGTGTTCCCTGACTCTTTACTAACTTGAAATTCTGAAGTAAAAGGGAACACTACTTTCAAAGAAATCCTATCCAAGAGTTAATAATATGTAAATGGGCTATCAGAGGTGCTATAATGTATGCAGAAGTAAGGTATACAACACTTTAAGCAAAATTCAGGATTTCATTTCCCTGGATTAAAAGATAATATTCGAAATATGTAACACCAGGTATAATCCTTCCATTCCAGAGAAAAAGAAACTGAATTGCTAACCTCCAACAACGTTAAAAAAAAACAACAACCCAAACATCACATGGCAGTGACAGTATTTATTATTAGAAACTTTCAACTCTCCAGTCTACAATGTAAAATTTAATAAAGCAGCTATTTGACACCATAAGACTTGCAAGGACATAGGAGTGGGAGATGGAAATAGTGTAAAACCTAATAACATGTGCAAAGTTCCATAAGAAAAATAAATATTCTAGTGTCAACATGACAGTTAAAATTCAAGGTTGAAGGTACATTCTTGTAATAATGTGGTATTACTTATCCACAGAATATTTGTTCCAGAACAACTAGAATTAATTCTGGTTTTCCAAGAAAAAAATATAAGATATATTTTTTAAGTTGTAGGAAAAAATATTTCAGTAAAATGACTGATAATACTTTGTTACTAAAGCTGAAAATGTATTCAAACCAAAAATTAATTAGAATAAAAAGTTGAGCATCTTAACCCATGAACCTGAGCATCAGTCTTGGTCTTCAATGCAGAGGCTATCAGTGATGCTAAGAGCCTTCTCAGTGTTTCCTCAAAAGTCAAGAGAATTTTAGAGCTCAAGAAATTATCTAGGAGGGTGCCTGGGTGGCTCAGTTGGTTGGGCGACTGCCCTCGGCTCAGGTCATGATCCTGGAGTCCCGGAATTGAATCCCTCATCAGGCTCCTTGCTCGGCAGGGAGTCTGCTTCTCCCACTGACCCTACCCCCTCTCATGCTCTATCTCATTTTCTCTCTCTCAAATAAATAAATATTTTTTTAGCAACAGAAATTATCTAGGAAATTCAGTCCCCCCAATCAAATTACACTTTTAACATCTAAACGGTAGGGAGAGGTATTTTGGCAGGCTTAATTTATTTTCTCTAGAACAGTGAAAACATGATCAGAAAATGTACCCAGGTTCAATCTGGGAGATGTCTATGAAGCATTGAGTAAACAAATATTTGGGCTCTAAAAATATGGTAATTAATACACTGTTAAATTTTCAGAACACAAGAGTATTGTACCATGTTAGAGTTGACTATTCCACATTTTTCAAATTCAAGCTTTACCATTTGCCTTCCCTCACATGCATGAATAGAGCAATGTTAAATCATGCATTTTTGTACTGTTGACTGATATATGATAAACCCCTGGAATAGAGACAGGTTGATATGTAGTAGAGACCTAATAAATGAAATACTTCGATTATGATAGCTAGTAAATGAATATACTTTGATTATGATAGCTTAAATTTTAAGTCAAATCTATTCTTGTTCAATGCATGTACAGTATTGTTTATTTTTTTTCACTACCCATTTTTAAAAATTTTTTCTGGCTCTATTGAGATACAATTGACAAAATTGGAATGTATTAATATGTATAATGTGATTTGATGTATATATTGTGAAAGGATTCCCACAATCAAATTAATTAGTACATCTATCACCTCACATGATTTCCTTCTTTTTTATGAGAATACTTAAGATTTATTCTCATAATAAATTTCAAATATACAACATAGTATAATTAACTATAGTCACCATGGTATACATTAGATGCTCAGAGTTTATCTTATAACTGGAAGTTTATACTTGTTACCCAGTTTCCCCACATCAGGGGAACCACCCTGGCAACCACAAAACCACCATGTTACTATCTGTTTCTATGTGTCTGCCTTTTTTTCAGATTCTACATATTAGTGATACCATGCAGTATTACCTTTCTCTGTCTGGTTTATTTTACTTAACATAATGGCCTCTAGGCTCATCCCTGTTGTTGCAAATATTAGAATTTCCTTTTTTTATGAGGCTGGATAACATCCCACTGTGTGTGTGTATGTGTGTGTGTATCTATATATCTATATTGCACATTTTCTTTATCTATTCATTGGCTGATAGACATTTAGGTTGTTTCTATATGTTGAGTATTATGAATAATACTGCAGTGAACATGGGAATTCAAATGTCTCTTCAAGATAATGATCTTGTTTCCTTTGGATATATGCCCGGAAGTGGAATTGGTGGATATGGTAGGCACTCCTTGTAATTTCTTGAGGAACCTTCCCACAGTCGTCCACAATGGCTGTATCAGTTTACATTCCCACCAACCGTGTACGCATCCCTTCTTTTAAAATTGTCAGTGGGAGGGATGCCTGGGTGGCTCAGTCATTAAGCGTCTGCCTTTGGCTCAGGTCATGATCCCAGGGTCCTGGGATCGAGTCCCGCATCGGGCTCCCTGCTCGGCGGGAAGCCTGCTTCTCCCTCTCACACTCCCCCTGCTTGTGATCCTGCTCTCACTGTGTCTCTCTCTGTCAAATAAATAAATAAAATCTTAAATAAAATAAAATAAAATAAAATAAAATTGTCAATGGGAGGGATGCCTGGGTGGCTCAGTTGGTTGAGCGTCTGCTTTCAGCTCAGGTCATGATCCAGCGTCCTGGGATCAAATCCTCGTGGGACTCCCTGCTCAGCGGGGAGTCTGCTTCTCTCCACTCCTGCTCTTGCACTCTCGCTCTTTCTCTCTCCCTCTCCCTCTCCAATAAATAAATAAAATCTTTTAAAAAATAAAAAAATAAAATGGTCAGTGGGAAGCTTCTTTTAAATGGAAGCAAATAAATTACAACTCATAAGCACTCCCACAATTTGTGATTGCTAAAACTCTGAAGGATATATCAGCAGATTGCCAACTGAGGGCTATGGCAGGAGTGAGGCCATGTGAGGACACAGCAAGATGGTGGCCATCTGCAAGCCACGGAGAGAGACTTCTGAGGGAACCAAACCTACCAACACCTTGGTCTTTGACTTCTGGCCTTTAGAATGGTGAGAAAATAAATTTCTGCTGTTTAAGGTACCCAGTATGGTATTTTGTTATGGCAGCCCTAGCAAACTAATACGGCTGCTAAGTTTTGGGGTGATTTGTTACATAGCACTGGATAACTAATACAATGATTTTCATTCAACTAGAGTAGTATATAAGAAATTAAACAAGACATCCTTGACCTTTAGGGGTTCACAGGAAAGAAATAGCCTTGTTGCTAACAGTTAATTTAGAAATATTGCAGTAACAACAAGACTACACAAACATATAAACATATAATATGATTACTTACACACATGCTTTACGGCAAACAAATTGAAAACTCAGCCTCTTTATAAATAAAGCACACCATAAAAGTGTATTCAGTAATAAATATTTCTATCATCTTCTTTGCTTAATAAATGTTAGAGTTTATGCATTATAACGTAGAAACATAATTTTGAAAATACTGCCACTTACAGCATGTGTGGCAATTATCCAGGAATCATTCAAAATATGCATAAATAATGCATAAATAATGAAGTACCTTCTCTAATATCACTTGAAAAGATATAATCTTCCTGTGGGGAATAATATCAAAGACAGGCAATTTTGATTTGCAAGGTTCAGAAACACAGTGGCTAGATTCAAAAATGATGTCTGAAAAGAATACGTTGAAAAATTCATCAAATCCAAGAAAGCAGAATAAAGCGAGTCAGTTCTCAGTCTGAAGGGATGATGGCTGCCAATCACTGAGCATCTCAGAAACAGAATTTGTATATTTTATCTTGATAAATACAATAGTTACCTCCGCTTTACAAAGGAAGAAACCAGCCCCAAGAGATTAAGTAACTTGTGAATGCTGGACAGTTCAGAACTGCTTAAACTGTTAGAATCATCATCACTATCATCAACAACCAGGTCAAAATCATGTATTCCATATTTACATATGGGCCGTTTAAGTATATTTTTCCAATGACAGATGATACATGTGGTCCCATTTATTTATCATCTATATATTAAGGAATGTGGCCCATAAGATGTTATGATCCAACAATATCTCATTGCCTTTTAAAGTTCATGTTCATAGTGGAGCATCTTCAGATATGCAGGGAAGTATAACAAAACTTAGAGGAGCTACTGATATTCATCCCAAGACTCCTACCTTCCTCTCACATTCTTCTGATACTAGACACAACTTCAGGCCTTAAAGGTAGACAGGATGGGGTGCCTGGGTGGCTCAGATGGTTAAGCGTCTGCCTTCAGCTCAGGTCATGATCCCAGGGTCCTGGGATTGAGTCCCGCATAGGGCTCCCTGCTCAGCGGGGAGCCTGCTTCTCCCTCTGCCTCTCTCTCTCTGTCTCTTATGAATAAATAAATAAAATCTTAAAAAAAAAAAAAAAGGTAGACAGGATGATGCAAGGTAGACTAATCAGATTGTTTCTACCAGGAACCTTACTTTTAGCCTATCATCTGATGGCATCTGACTGCAGGTCCTAAAATGAGCAAAGGTTATAAATTCCTTTGCTGAGATCTCCAGAACTGCAATGGTTCTATACATTCTGAGACTTGGTGGTTCACCTCTTTGTTCAATTTTGTCCAGTCCCAGCCACTCACTTTCATGAGAGGCTTAAAATCACTTTCTGGTGGTTTCATATAAAGAATATCAAATGGAAATTGGTACCATGGAGTGGTCTCACGGCAATAAAGTCACAGAAATGTGCAGAATTCAGATCTCGTCATCAGGCCAAAAAGTTTAAGTCTCCTACAGACATCTCAAGATGGGAAAGGAGCAGCCTGTGGTTTTCAGTGGTCCAATATCCCCTCCTGTTATTGTCTGTGGACCACTGGAGTTGGGTACAGATCTAAGGGAATGGGTAGCTTCTGCCACAAATTTAAAGGGGATGAAGAACACAGAACCAGAGTATAATGGTTGATACTGATGGCATTTCATGTCATAGAATGATATCCCAAGTCAAAAATCTTGCCTTCAGGGGTGCCTGCTGGCTCGGTCAGTAGAGCATGCTACTCCTGATCTCGAGGTCATGAGTTCAAGCCCCACAATGGGCATAGAACTTACTTTAAAAAAGGGTGGGGGGGGAGAAAAAATCTTGCTTTCAGACAGAGTAAAATCTCAGGGCCCTTTTGTTGTGATGTAAGCCATAGCGATTGATGCCCAGAAACAAAATCTGAAAACTAGTTCTGCTACATTGCAACACCTCTGTCAGCAAAAAACTTCATCTCCTCTGAGTAAAGAAATGGCCTCACAGTTGGAGCCTGCAAGAGTATCCATCAACCCTCAGCATTCCTCAGCTTCTAAAACATGACATTGTAGCACAACTCTGTAAAATGTTGTCCTCAAAGATCAAAGTCCTCCATCCCACCACACTCAGTTTCTGGTCATTTATCTTTTCCATTACAGGAGGAATCGCTTTCTCTGCATTCCATGCTACCCGAGCCAGCACCTCAGTCTGTGGCTTGCGTACCTTCTTGAGGCTTGGAGAAGCAGAGGTTCCCTTATATCCCAGTTTTTTCCCATTCCCAGACACTGTGTGAAGCTCCCTCTTCAGGAAGAAAGACAGTGGTTTTGGAAATTTGAGGTCTGAAACCGGGGCTTTACAAATCATCTTGAATATCCCTCCTGTCTCAGTATCCTCATGGGTATTCTGGAGAAATTCAGAACTTCAGCAAATAAGGCTGTATTGAACCTCTCCTTTCCCAAAAGTGAGTTTTTCTGCCTCTGAGCACAGTGCTGTGCCTACCTCTTGTAGGGAACTTTGCACATCATGTACATTTTCTTTTAAAGATTTTATTTATTTATTTGACAGAGAGATAGACAGAAGAGCACAAGCAGAGGGAATGGCAGAGGGAGAGGGAGAAGCAGGCTCTGCACTGAGCAGGGAGCCCGATGCAGGACTTGATCCCAGGACCCGGGGATCATGACCTGAGCCGAAGGCAGACGCTTAACCATCTGAGCCATCCAGGTGCCCCATCATGTACATTTTTTGTCCCCATGCCTTCTCCCTGAGGGCAGAAACTATATTGTACTAGTCTTTTCCCTAGGGTCCGTATTAGAGCCTGTCACATAGTAAATATTTAATAACAGTTTGTTCACTAAATAAATCAATGCATATCCTAATCGTTTCACTCAAAGTGTGAGCAGAAGTTTTACTCTGATGGTCTCTGAAACTGACAAAAAGTTTTTCCCCGTTTTTCTGCAAATGAAGTATGCATTTCATTTCTCCCACAATAAAAGGAGACAGGAAAAAAACAGATCAGTAGGAGAATGTCAGCACAGAACCTTAAACCCCTGACAAGAGAGAAAGGACTTTCCCCGTTCTGTAAATCATGAATGTGCTGAAAAGACTAATGAATCAGAAATCAAAACACCAAAATTCTTATTTTCATTTTGAAAAAAAATCAAATTTATTTCTGTTTTTCCAGAAAGTAGGAATCAAAGTTATTCTGCCTTCACATTTTCTCAAGATCTATTTTTGAGAAATTATTGCTTTTTAAAAACCTTTCATTTTGAAATAATTTCAAACTTATTTCATTACAGATAAAAGAAAATTTAGAACACATGTTAAACCTCATTATAACCCAAATAGGGAACAAAAAGCATGAGTAAATTTAAATAAAAAGCTGGTTCTCTCAGGAAAATGTTCATATTTGTTAATAATCTGTCATTTACATGCTCTAATTGGCTTTCCTAGTATTCTAAAAGTAAATTTTAGAATAATTTTCTTATTTGAACTTTAATTTGCAAACTATTGTGCCCTTTTGCATATTTGGATACAATTTGCATAAACAGTATAATTACAATTATCTGCTTTCCCCAAAAGATTACAAAGGAAAACTACTAATTAATCTCATTTACATGTGGATAAGGTTAATTGCTAAGACCAATTTTTTTTTATTTTCCCTTGCTAAGCTGTAATAAACGCTGTCATGCTTATTAAGATACAACATAGATATTTCACTCTGTATCAAATTGAATAATTATATTTATGTATCTTTCACTTGTGTTTTTTTTTTTTAAATAATTTTGTTCTCATTGAAGAACACATTATCTAATTAGCTAGGTGCTTTCTCCCTGTTAGAAAGAGGACAATCTGGTGTTTCTAAGCTGTTATTTTTCTCTCTTGACCTATATAAATATAAAATAAATATTGATGGCCTCCCATCCTCAAACTATATTTATTTTTGTGGATTCGGGTATTGCATCCTTGCCTCTTCCTCTAGGTTCCTGTCCATTCTACTTTGTGACTATTTCTTCTCCCAGTGTCCAGGAATCCTGTTAATTTCTAGACTAACTTAAATGGTTTCCAAGAAGTACTTACTAAAGTCACTCCTCTAAACTTCTACCTAGACCCTAAATGTTCCTGAAGCATTTTCCTAAATGTAATCATGTAGCTTTCTCCCATAAAATCCTTCAAAGTCTCCTTTTCCTACAAAAGAGTAAGAGTGCTTCATAAGGTGGCACAGAAAATCCTTTGTCATCGACTTTCACCTATATGTTGAACCTCAGCTTCAGCTGTGATACAGAACAGTCAGGGATCAATCTGCTTGGAGTTCCTGAAACCCATGTCACCAACCCAAGGCAGGTTGCCCCTGAAGTTAGCGAAACAGAAGCTTCCAGTCCCTCTCTGTGCATGCTGAAAGTGGCTGAGTTTTTAGAATGTTCTAGAATGGAACAGAAATCAAGTGGCAATCAGAAAATATTCCTCTGTAAACATTTCTGTTAAATTGCCTCAAGGCATCTCCGAAGAAAGGCACTTAAAATTTTTAAGTCTCCAGTAATTCATTGTGATAGGTTTTCTCATTTGAAAACCTATTCACTACCACATATTAATTTTTGTTTCATAAATTTGGATTATTTTTTCCTATAGAGGCTTGTTCAAACTCTTCACCTTTGTCTGTGATCCTTTTGCTTGCGTGTACTTCCCCCTCTTGTCTCATTAGGAAAATCATCCTGAACCTTTAAGATTCAGCTTAAAATCCATCTCCTTTGTTCCCTCATCCTCACACATCCCTGAAATGATTCCAAATTGCATCCTTTATTCTACTAAAGAATTTATCACCATTCTCGAATTGTTAACGTATTTATTCTCTATCTATTCCAGTTTGGACCCACAGAACTTATTCTTCTCTCCTGACAACATCAAAGCTTCCTTCAAGGGAATGCTCTTTTTCCCCATCAGTCATGGCAGGATGGCACGTTCAGTTGCCTTAGTCCTCACACGCCGTTACCTGAAGGTTCCTGGAGGTCCGTTTGCCCATTCGCATGTTATTTTGCTTCCCCAGCACAGGAAGTGTGTTTCCATATGACTTCCTCACAGCTCTTTGGACTCTCACTGCTGGGACCTTCACCTTGGATCTCGTGAACAGCTGGCCTCTACGAAGTAGCTCCTTCCACTGAGACCCTCTGTAACTTCTGGGATCCTGAGTCCTCAGCCGTTTCTTCTGAGGGGGAGATTGCCACTCATCTCCCCATATCCATGCCCCTGCTGCCATGCCATGGGACTACCCGGCAGGAGACTACATTCCCCAGCCTGCCTCACAATGAGGTGGGGCTCGGCCCAGAAAGGGACTAAGATGATGCATGCAACAACTTGGTAGGGTCGTTAGGCATCAAACCTGCCTCCTCACGTACATTCCATTTTCCCTTCTTACGGGATGGAGCCAGAGTGTGTGTGGGATCTCTCACTGACATAGACCCTTCTGGGTACCATCAGCTAAATTAAAAGGTATAACGTTGTACTGTTTTACCTGAACAGTATCCCCCAAAAGGTGCAAACTTCAGGCCCCGCAAAACCCAGATATGTACTCCTATGACAGACCCAGCTACTTCAACCATGGAGAATGAGAAGAACTTGGCTTACTTCAAAGTTTAAAAAACTTGCATTAATCTGCTACTTACTAAGTTTTATCAGGAAAGGAAGTTTTTATTTCCTATTACCCCAATATCTTATATAGTGCTTAAAAATTTTTGTTTAGGTATATAATTAAACAAGGTTTAATTTTCCAACTATTGGGTTGTTAAATGCTGAATTAACTGATAAAACTAGTATCAGCTATTTCTCTTTAAATATAAACCCATCACTTATGTTACCCTAGATATGATTATTAATTATGATTAACCAATTATTAATGTATTAATCAATATATGATTAATATTTTTCAAGTCATGTAAATTGTTTTTTTCCCTAAAGATACAATTTATAGCATTTAAATAGCAGTTGTTCAGTTTCACTATTTGATACTTTAAAATACCTATATTTCACAGCCTATATGACTCTGCCTTGTTAGAGCAACAGAAAGCATGGCAGATAAATATAAATGTTCAATTTTTTCAATTTGCATTTTTTGCATTCCAAATAACAAAATAGTCCTGTAGGCTATTCTTAACAAAACATTAAGAGTTGAAACTAGTCATTATGAATTTGAAAGAGCTGAGAGTTAGCCAGTGATTCCCAGCCTGATTGCAAATTAGAATCACTCAGAGATGTTAAGAAATATCTTGTGCTTGGGCTCCACATCTAGATATTTTGATTTAATTAGCTTCAGGAAGAGCCTGGAGATCTCCATATTTTTAAATCTCTTCAAGAATCATAATGTGCAAGCAGGGCTGACAAGCAAAGTCTTGGTGAGGGGAGGGGAGGGGTTCTTAACTTTGCTTCATTCTGCTAGAAGTTTCACTGATAACAAGAATGTCACAGCTGATTACTTCTGTTATGCAGACTAAAAATAAGAAATGGCTTAAAATTAGAAATCGTGTGTGTTTACATATATAATATGTACTTCAAACATGAAAATTCATTGGGGCCAATAAGAGAAACTAGGGCTCCTTGGAGAAATGGCTAATTTTAGGGTTGGGGCAGGGAATAAGTAAACTGAGATCAGAGCACATTGTGTTCTTCCAGAAAGCAAGGAAGCACTCACAAACAAAAGGGACACAGGAGCCAACTGAAAGAGCTCCTTTTGGCCAAAGTTGGAACAATATGAGCAACAGAATAAATAACGGTATTGGACTATAACCCAGAGCATAAACTAAATATCCTTGAGGGACCCCTGGCTGGCTCAGTCAGTAGAGCATGCAACACTTGATCTTGGGGTTGTGAGCTCCAGCCCCACATTGGGTGTAGAGATTACGTTTTAAAATAAAATCTTTAAAATTAAATATATAGATAGATACCATTGGGTCCATACTCATATGAAGAAATGATTAAATAAATGGGCAAGAATAGATAAATCTCACATGCAAAAGAATTCAAAATAACTTATGTAGAAACTCTTCCCTCAGAGGGGTGGAACAGGACTCCCTGCCCTTGAGATATGAGCTATCCTTAGTGACTTGCTTTCAAAGAATACAGTGTGGAAAGGGGCAACTATACAGTGGAGAACCCTGATGAACACCACTTTAGACAGGTAATCAAGGTTAACATCAACAGTAAAAAGCCATGTTGAAGCATGCACCCTTGACATGATGTGCTGTGGTCCCCAAAACTCCTAACTCCAAACTAACCATGAAAAAACTGTCAGACCAACCCAAATCAGAGTTCATTCTACAAAATACCTGACCAGCACTTCTCAAAATTGTCAAGATCATAAAACCCAACGAAAGTCTGAGAAACTGTCACAACTCAGGGGAGCCTAAGGAGGTATGATGACTAAATATAAAGTGCTCTTTTCAATGGTAACCTGGAACAGAAAAGGGATATCGAGGGAAACTAATAATAATGAAATACAAGTAAAGAACATAATTTAGATAATAAAAATATACCAATGTTTGCTTGTTAGCTGTGGCAAATACAATAATATGATGTCAACAATAGTTTCCAAAGTGTTCAGAGTATGCAGGAACTCTGTGCAATCTTCGCAACTTTTCTGCAAATCTAAAACTACTCTAGAATTAAAAGTTTATTTAAATACTAGAAAATACACTAGGGAGTTGGGCATGTACATATATACACAATAAGACTCTTCATAATGAAAGGAACATTTGAAACTTGGCTGGCAAACTCCTAAGAATATTTATTAAGCACCAGAATTATCATATCTCAAAATCATAATATGTTAGGATATTATCTACACAGAGTTACTGATTCAGTTTTTGGTCAAAATAGAAGAACAATATGAATTTCCAAATATATTCTGAGGGAATTACATCTAAATAGTCATGTAGCATTACATTTCATGTGGTCTAGAGATTCAGAGTTAAAACTGAGAATGTAAACAGGTGATAAGTACTCCCATATTCTAAAAGTGAGGGACAAGACCATCTATCAGGGACTTACAAGGTTGAACAGAAATGGTTTTGCCAACATCTGTCCATCACCCACCTCCAGGCTAAGAATTAGTTATGGAGGCTGGAGGCCAGTAATCAAGGAGAACTTAGAAGAGATCATTATGAATGTGCTATTCCTGTTCTCTGATCAGACATAGAGAACCCCTTGTGTCAACAGAACAAGGGGTGAAGGTGGGGCTCTCTCTGGAATAGCCACAAAAGAGCCCATTAAAAAAAATCAACATTTGGAATCTATCACTTAAAAGAAGCACTAACATTAGATTCCAGCCTGACCCTCCTAACAGAGCCTACCTGTTATTTCTGTTTCAGTTAAAATTGCTGCATAACAGATTATCCCAAAGCATAGAGGTTTTAAAAAGCCATTTATTTGTATTCACAGATTCTGAAAAATAGAGATTCACTGAAGGAACAGTGGGGACAGCTTGTCTCTGTTCCAGGATATCTGGGAATTCAGCAGCAAAGACTAGAAGGGCTGGAGTTCACTTGTTGGCTGAGGCTCATTTACCTACATATCAGGCACTTCTGTTGAGACAACTGGAAACTAGGATTACTAACCGAACCTGGTGACCTGCACGTGGCCTCTCCTTGTGCTTGACTTCCCCGTGCCATAGGGACCTCTGAGAAGTCAGGAAGGTCAGGATTTGAGTGTTCTGGTAAGCAAAGTGGAAGTTAGATGGCCCTTTATGATCCAGCCTCAGGCTCACAGAGCATCACTTCTGCTAGACCTTGATGGCTGAAATTGGGCTCCACTTCTTTATGGAAAGTGGCAACATGGGGAAGTGGCAAGATCGCAGAAAAGATCATTGAAAAGCTTGCGGAATTGGAGATATGGTTGTGGCCATCTTTGGAAAACGCAGTTTTCCAGATCTCCCTTCTTCCCCATGGCAAATCTGGTAGGAGCCAAAAGAGCTGGAAAATTTTCAATGTCCTCTTTCCTTTCCCATTTCTCAGCCTAACGAAGGGGTAGGAGGAGGGAAGATGATTTAAATTCAATGTAATTTGAAGTTCCGAATGTTACACGGATTGGACTGGATGTATTGAAGCTTGAAAATAGAAACAGTTTACTACCTGATAATGGTCAGACAGGCTTTAAGAACTGCCTGAAATTTCATCCAGGGGATAGGATGACTGTGTGTTTACTTCAGAGAGAAGGAATAAAGCTGTTTTCCACCTGCACCCTACTAGGCCCAGTTCATTCAAATGATTCTGGTCGGCCCACATATGCCTTGCAATATGGCATTAGTATGCACTATAAAAAATTCCCTTTGTGAAGTTTGCATGAACATCACCCATGCAGAAAATCAGTTTTAGTCATTTGCAAGTCGGGTAGAACTCAAATTAGTTGCAAGAGAAAATAAAAGGCCATCCAGACTATGGGCTTTGGGGCTTGATTTTAGAAAATTCTTTGGTTTGCTCATGACCTTCTCTTATCCTAATTTCTTTTCTTTCTGGAAGTCTTAAGTTCCTTTTTGTTTCAATTTGTAATTTTGAGAAATACAAAGGTATTGAAAAATGGAAAGAATATCCTGTGAACACTCATATACCATTAACCTAGATTCAACAATTGCCAACCAATTGCCACATTTATATCTATACCCAGTCCTATCCATATTCATAGCTATATTTATTTGGCTGAAACATCTGAAAGACATAATGATGCTTCACCCCTTCAGCACAAATCTCCTAAGAACACAGTCATTTTCCTACACAACCAAAGTACCATTAACACACACTCAGAAAAGTTACTACTGATGTGGTATTTTCTAATATGCATTACATATTCAAAATTCCTCAGTTTTTCCCTATGATGTCCTTTATGTGTTTCCCTCATTAAAGATACAATCAAGAATCACATATTGCATTTAGTTGCCATGTCTCTTTGGCATCCTTTAGAGCAGTTCTTTCATCTTTACTGACCTTTAAAGAGTCAATAAAGGTCAAGCCAGTTGTTTTGTAGAATGACCCTCAATTGAATTTTCCTGATTGTTTCCTCATGAATAGATTCAGATTAAATATTTTTGGCAAGAAGCGATGTTACTCCTTGGTATAACTTCAGAAGGCAAGTACTGTTTGTTTCTCCCATTATTGGGGACATTAGGTTCAGTTACTTGGTTAAGGTGGGGTATGCCAGATTTCTTCACTGTAAAGGTACTTTGGTACCTCTGTAAGTATATGTAAGTTTGATACTTTGAAACTGTGTACATATTCTGTTTGTCATCAACAGAATAGGTTTCAGCATCCATTGATGACCCTTGCCTGAATCAATTATTACATTTATGGCTGCAAAATGGGGATTGCTTTTCCAATTGTATGATTCTCAATCACATGTATTACCTAGAATACTCCATGAAGAAGAAAGAGCCTTTTCCCTCCTCCTTCCCTAATTTGTTTTTACCAAGACTGTAAACTCATGAATTATTTAATTCAATGCCTTATATTCATTATCATCATTATTCTTTTGATGTCTAGTTGTCCCAGATTTGACCAGTGGGCAACCCTTCAGCCCTTCTTTTGATATGTTCCCGTCAGTTTTAAAGCCCTTCCTTCCTTTTGGACAAAAGATATTACAGACTCAACATGTTATTTCTTGCCACACATCAGCAACCATACATTTATCCAAAAAGCCTGAGTTTCTTTCAGTAGGAAATCTAAATTAGAAACCAAGATGTAGGTGCTAAGTATGCTGATTGCTACTGGGAATCAGTAGTGTCCATTGGTATATTCTATAAACTGTGCTAAAAAATAAGTCTCTTAAAAAAAAAAGTTTAAAAAAGCTAAGTCCTTCGTTTTAGTTAATATTCTTTCAATTACTAACAATCACCACATCCCACCTTTCAACTCTTTTAAAATTGAGATCTAATTTACATATAACGCTATGTAAGTTTAAGGTGTATGCCATATTGATTTGGTACATTTACACTGCCAGATGATTCCCACCACAGCTTTAGCTACTACCTCTATCATATCACATAATCATCATTTCTGTCTCACTCTTTTTGTTTTTAACTTATTCCCTAAAGGGCAATGCAATTTGTATTTATCACTATCTGCAAGCTTTTTCAGGGAAGAGCTTTGGCCTTACTCATTATTCTTTCACATATTATGTATTTATTTATTCAATATATTTTTATTTTCCCTTCCGCATGTTGTGGACTCAGAATGAGCTTCTAGAGGAAGAAATCTCAAAATTAATAACTGGGATCTACAGGAGACAAGTGCTTATCCGAGGGAAGAAGAGAGGAGGATATCAAGAGGATGGCAGAGGGTAGGGCACATATGAGGATCTCCAGGCATGGGATTCAATTATGACTGAGACAATAAATGAATTAATTTTCCAAAATTTGGTAGTAAGTAGACACTGTCTAGGTGTGTCCATAAAGGAAAACCACTAAGAGAAGCAGACATTGGGGAAAGTTTTTAGAAAGGCCCTATTAAAAAAAAAAAATCCCTAACTTTTATATAGTACATATTTAAAAAAATATTTTGGACAATTAACACAACCCTCGGAAAGTGAGTAGATATTGTCAACATTCCTCTAACTGACTCTGCTCAGTATTTTCTTTTATAAACTGTTAAACATTGAACAGATACAAAAAAATTTGATTAAATATACAGAAGGCAAACAAACAGACACAAACACCTGGGTACCCATGACCCAATTTAATGAACAGGAAGTTACCATCCCATCCAAAGCCCTGTGTATTCCAGGGCATCCCATATAATTGCCTCATCCTTCAGCAGTAACCATTATTCTGAATTTAACGTTTTTATACATTTGCTCCCCTCTGCACATTTAGCTCACTATAAAGTTTGCATCCCTAAACTGTACATTATTTAATTATGTATGATTTGGAATTTTATAGACATGTAAACCTACCCGGGGTATTCTTTTGCAGCATGATATTCCTGACAGCAAATTAAGTTTTTGCTTCATGTTGTAATTCATTCATTTTCAATGATCCACTATTTCTTCGGATGAACATAGCACAATTTACTTATCTCTTCTAATGTGAATGGATATTTGGGTGGTTTCCAGGGTTTTGCTACGTCAAACCACACTGCAGTGAATACTCTTGTGCTTGTGTCTTGGACAAGAGCTTCTCTGGGATAGGAATGAAGTGCCTCACTAAATACGTGCATCTCAAATTAACTAGACAGTGTCAAAATAGTTTTGCCAATTTGTCATTCTACCACCTGTGAATGTGTGCAGCTTCTCCACATTCTCATCAATGCTTAATATTATCCAATGTTTTTTAATTTTTCCACTGTGAAAAATAGGTCGGTATTTTATTGTGGCTTCTAATTTTGCATTTCTCTAACTACTAGAAAGATTCAACAAATTTTCATATGTTATTGACCATTTGAGTTTTCGCTTATGTGAAGAATTATTGAAGCCCTTTTCCAGATGTTCTATTATGTTTTTTCTTCCTTTTTGCTTCTAGGAATTGTTTGCATAATCCGGGTACTGATATTTTGTCCTTTATATAAATTACAAACATATTTACCTATTGTGGGTTTTTGTTTTTTGCATTTGTTTTTTGTTTTTGTTTTTTGCATTTGTTTTTTGTTTTTGTTTTTTGTGCCAAACTATGTCTTTTGGGTACATTTAAATCAAGATCTTTGGCCCATCAAACTTTTTTTTTATTGTTCATGCATTTCCTGATTTGATTTAAAAATTCTTTATACCAAATGTATTTATAGCTCAAAGGTTTATAAAAAATATCCTATAAACAGTCAAACTTTTAATGTAGATTCAAGCTAAAGGTTATAAATATATTTTTTTCTTAAGAGTTTTATAATTTCGGTTTGTGGTGTGAAGTAGGGTCCAATTTCATTTTTTCCCATTTATATGATTATTTGTCCCAGATAAATCATGCCGAGAAGTCTTATCTTTTATACACAATCTGTAATGCCAGCCCAATCATAGATCAAATTTTGATATCTGGATAAATCTGTTGCTGAAACGGATAATTCCACTAGCCAATTTTGTCTATTCCCTTGCAAAACACTAAATTTATTACTGCAACTACATAATAATTCTTGATAGCTGGTAAGGAAATCCCTCCACTTTGTTCTTCTTTTTTTTTAAAAGATTTTATTTATTTATTTGAGAGAGACAGAGATAGTGACAGAGGACATGAGCAAGGGAGGAGAGGGAGAAGCAGGCTTCCCGCTGAGCAGGGAGCCCAAGTAGGATTCGATCCGAGGACCTTGGAATCATGACCTGAACCAAAGGCAGACGCTTACCTGACTGAGCCACCCAGGTGCCCCACTTTGTTCTTCTTTCAGACTGAGTCTATTCTTGGCTTTATATTCTTCTATGTTGATTTTGGAATCATATTTTCAAGTTCAACAAAAAAGCCTGTGGGGATTTTTATTAGAATTGCTGCAAACTGGTAGGTGAATTTTGGGAAGATCAACATCTTTATAATATTAATAATCCAAACCAAAAATATCATATGTCTATTTATTTACATAAGTTTTCTTTAAAGCCCTCCCATTAAGCTTTACAACTTTCTCTAAAAATGTCTTGCTCAAATTTTGTTAGATTTATTTCTAGCCTCTTTGTAATTTTGATATTATTATAAATGGCATCTTCACTTAAGAAGACACTTTCTAAACTATTGTATTGTAGAAATTCAACGGATTTTTATACACTGGTTTCATATCCAGCAGATTCATTAAATTCTATTATTATGTAGGGTTGGGTTTTTTTTTTTTTTTTTTTTGAGTATTCTTTCCAGATAATAATATTGTCTAACTAATGAGAGGTTTGTTTTTTTTCCCCCCCTCTCTGGCCTATACTCATTATTTCTTTTTGTGCCTTATTGTTAGGACCTCTATACATTTTTAAATGGAAGTGTGGCTATTGAACTCCAGTGCCTTGGGCAAATGCTTTTAACATTTCACAATTAAGTAACATATTTGCTGTACATTTTTTTTATTCATCCTTTGTCATGTTAAGGAAGCTTGCTTCTAGTCCTGGGTTTGTCCCCCTAACTTTTCATATGGAAAATTTCAAACATCAGAAAGGCTATAACGGGGTGCCTGGGTGGCTCAGTCGTTAAGTGTCTGCCTTCGGCTCAGGTCATGATCCCAGGGTCCTGGGATCGAGCCCCACGTCGGGCTCCCTGCTCTGCGGAAAGCCTGCTTCTCCCTCTCCCATTCCCCCTGCTTGTGTTCCTGTTCTCACTATGTCTCTCTCTGTCAAATAAATAAATAAAATCTTTAAAAAAAATTAAAAAAAAAAGAAAGGCTATAACAATAGTAGAGTGAATATCCATATACTCACTGCTTTAAATATATTACTTATTTTACATTCTATGCCTGATAATTTCCGTATTTGGTGTTTTCTGAGTTCAGAGGTGGCATTTCTACCTGACCCTTATACCATAGGTATAGCTCTTTGTGGTCCAAGATTTATGTGGGGATTCTGCTACCAGGTACCCACCTTGTGCTGGTCCTGAGCCATGTATCTGGCTTGCCTTGTCCTGGGAAGAATGAAATCTAAAGTTCAAGGTGTCCTGGTTCAGCAAATGCTCTTAAGATAAAAGCCAGCATCAGTGCCCTGCCTTCCTCTCTGCCTTCCCATTTTCACCCAGTTTATGGCCTCTGAAGAGTCCTTACTCATTTGCCACCTCATTAAACTTAAAACCATATTTCTTTATATTTCCATGAGGGATTTTTAGTTGTTTTCAGCGAGATCAGTCAGAATGCCCAGATGACCTCACTGCAAGAAATAGAATTTGGTGTACTCTTTATGTGACATTTGGAATCTCATACCAGTGTTGGTCTTCCTTACAGCTTATTTTCCCCTTTCCTTCCTGGGCTATTGATCCAATGACTAAACATGTACTTCTTCCCCATCTTTCACGCACAATCTTTATTAGCTTCAGAAACCCTCCAAATGTCGCAAAGAGGATTCTGACCTAACATGGCTATTTAAGCCAAAAGCTAAACTCTAATTTCCAAGATGAACAAAGATTCCCTGTAGTGAAAGTAGCAAAAGTGAGCTTTCTGGATTCAAATATTTTCCAATACCTCCACCTTATCTCTGTGGGGATTTACAGTTACTGCATGGGGAAGGATGTTTTGACATAGGTCAACTTGTTCTTTTAAAGTATGAGAAGCTTTGTTTCTTTTAATTGTTTCATTTTCTAGTCAACTGCTGGCTGTTAAAAAAAAAAACCTGTAATCATACTAGGAATTAAAATTAGATCTATTTAGACACGAGAACTCCCCCCCCCCCAACATCGCCACCTCCTACATATACACACACACTGTATAGTTCAACAGAGCTGACCAAGGCAAAATTGTGAACATCACATCAGTTTTCAGGACTCATCCTGCACTTATGACCCTCAAATGTGGCCTTTCCCAGCCAGGTATCTCTTATACTATGAATTAAGAAGACTATGGGGGGGGAAATGGGGTGATTCTGCCTGATAGTCCCCTGTGTTTTTTACATTTTCTCTCTGCTGGTCATGCCCATTTCCCCTTGTCTGTAATTAGGTTCAGATGATTTCACTCAACTAAGGCCAATTCTGGTATGCGTACAGACGAGGTCAATTAAAGGTATAGTGTCTGCCATTACTCAAAGAGGAGCTCGAATTTATATATGTTTCTTGTTATTTCAAACCAGATTACCACATATTTTGTGACTTAAAACAACGCAAATTCATTCTCTTGCTATGCTGGAGGTGAGTAGTTTGAAATAAAAGTCTTTAAGAGCTAAACTCAAGGTGTCTATAGGACAGGCTCTTCCTGTCGACAAGCTCCGAGGGGAGAATCTACGTACCTGATTTTTGCAGCTTCCAGTGGCGTGGCCTCTTCCTCCTCCTTCAAGGAAAATCACTCCAAACTCTATTTCCCTCACCACCTCACCTTCTGCTCCAACTCTGTTCCCCGCCCCCATTCTCCTTCTTTTATAAACTGTTGTGATTACATTCAACTCACCTGAATAATCCAGGCTAATCTCCCCATCTCAAGATCCTTAACTTAATGACACCTGCAGAGTTTCTTGACCATATGAGGTAACATACTCAAAGGTTCTAGGGATTAGGACATGGGCATCTTTGGGAGCCCTATCATTAGGACCATTGTTGAACCTAATAAAGTTTATAATAAACAGTCTCTCCAATGCCCTCTAGTCCAATCTCCTTGTGCCAGTCTGCAAACCTGCTGTAACCTGGCCTTCAGATTAAGGTCCTTCTTGCTAGTCCATGTATACATTCTAGAGAGCCATGGGTTGTCACCATCAGTTATTTTTTTAAGATTTTATTTATTCGAGAGAGAGAGAGCAAGAGAGAGCATGAGCGAGGGGAGGGGAACAGGGAGAGGGAAAAGCAGACTGTTCACTGAGCAGGGAGCCAGACTCGGGACTCGATCCCAGGACCCTGGGACATGACCTGGCTGAAGGCAGATGCTTAACCGACTGAGCCACCCACGTGCCCACTATCAGTTATTTCATAGATAAAAATCATTCCCAACACCCTTTATTCTAATTAATGATTCTTCTGCTTGGAGCAGATTTGGGTATCCAAACCCTTATTTAGAAACTTCTACAGTGTAGACCTCAAATTATGGTGGTTCATTGGTTAATTACCCACCAACAATTTAAACTAATTTCCACACACACACACACATACACACATGATACTGTTCAACATCAAAACATTTTGAAGTATATTATAGGCAATACAACAATGGATATATCACAATTTATCCTCACCTTCCTCTGTTGATGAACATACCGATAACTTTATAATGGGTTTTATTTTTCTAATAATATCTCTCAAAGACAATAATAGAAACGTCCCTCATGGATAATAATTAAGATATGACTACCTTCAAAGCCATAAAGAGATAGATAGAGAGCTACTGATGACCTACTATGTGTTAAGCATTTATATGTTTCTGTAGATTTCATCAATGTAATATTAATAATGTTAATAAAAGCCAACGGTTTAAAGCTTTGGTGTGGTGTCAGATTTCTTTGGACCAGCAGCCCCATCAGGTAGATATTATTAGACTATATTGTACAATTAGCAGGAGACTAGAAGGTATTCCTAGATTTTAGGTAATCCTCAAACCAGACAACGTGCTGGAGAGACAGTGATATTGGGATGGTTCATGGGAACAATGATTTTGAATGTGAGGCCTCTGCAAACTTGGCTTTAATCACATTCTCCAGGCTTAACACTCAGGCCAAAATTGATTCTATGCTAGCCCCTCGGATGTTGGGACCTGGTGACTAATCCTACCCAGACTCTGATCTCAGCTTTGGGGACAACTATGTATTTACTCTGGTGAAAAGGTTAAGGAAAGAAGTATAATAGGTATTTAGAAAATATATCTCATCCTGACACCTTTGAAAAGGCTGCCCTTTTGGACAGAGGACATGTTTTGACACCTGTAAATCTCTTTCAGCATCATTTCTGAAATGTTAGGTACACCTGAAGTATTGAGACTTCAAATTTTCCTCTAGAAAATACTTCATTGAGTCAGTAATTCATACAAAAAGAAACAAGGCCTTGCGTATGAAAGAATTTCTGTAAATAAATGCAGTGTTAAAATGTAGTTCTTTTTGACACCTAAGACACAAATTGTAAGAAGCAAATCATTTTAGCATACAATAGCTGTTAGAAAAATGTATCCAGCTAAGAAAATTCAGGTGTTGAATTTTTTTTGGAGGGAGAGAAAAAGAAAAGAAGGTAGGGGGCAAGAGTGAGAAAGGGTATAGAAAAACAAAGAAGAGACATGAGAAGAATGGAGATGCTAGCACGTGGGTCTTATAACCTGTGTTCAGAGGTTAGAACTTCTTAAGCTATGAGAATTTAAAGACTATGAAAGCAGGTCAGGCAAAAAGTAGCTAGATGCTCATAATCCTATGTTTCTTTTTGTTTTCCTTGGCACCCAAGAAAACTAAATTCCCCAGTCTTTCTTGCCATTAGGTTGGAGCCATATTGACCTTCTGGCCAATGTAACATAAATGGAAATATTGCCTGGGCCTGCCCCTAAAATCATCCTTGACATCCTCAGCTCATTCTCTTCCACTTCTGCAAGGACCCCCATAGGTGTGGCTTTGAATGGCAGGGTGGCAAATTGGAAAGCACAGAATCCTGAGACAGCCCTTGGAGGAGAGCTACCATGGAGATCCATTAGATCTGTGTCTGAATTAAACATGACCAAGAAATACACCATTATTGTTTTAAGCTTCTAAGATATTGGTGCTTTTTGTTATAGCAACCCGCTATACAGGCAAGAGTGGTTACAGGCAAGACAGAAGGAACTCCATCAACTGTATAACTGCAGTTGAGGGGAAGTAGGCAAATATTAAAGGAGGTAAAATAAGCAGAACTTGGAGATGGGTCTAAGTCAGGATTAAGGGGGGGCATCAAGGTCAATGCCCCTGCATCTGAGTGAGGAACTTGACTGTAAGAGTACCAACAGCAAGACAATGCTAAATAGGAAGCAACTATGGGAGGGGGGGTTGGAATATTTTATTTGGGGTATGCTCTCCCTTTTCATTGTACTTGTTGCACTTTTCATTTATTTCTGTGCTCATTTCATTACAGGATTGTTATACTGTAAAACTTCATGAGGATAGGGACCTTATCTATTTTTACTTAACTTCCATCCCTATTATAAGGCCATTCTTGGCACCAAAAGTAAATATGCAACAAATACTTGTTGAATGAGTGAATGAATGAGTGACTGAATGAATGAATGAGTGAATGAATGAATGAAATCATGGGTGATGTGACAAGCAGACAATTGGACTAATAGACTTCAAGGGAACAATCTGACCTTTTAACAGGTAGATGAAAGTCTGAATGTGGACGAAGTGGTCCTTAAGAAAAGGAGCAATGAGCTGAGAAGAACATGGAGTAAAAGGGGTGTTCATTCTTTTGTAAGAGAGGACTTCTTGGGGCGCGTGGGTGGCTCAGTCATTAAGTGTCTGCCTTCGGCTCAGGTCATGATCGCAGGGTCCTGCGATCGAGCCCCGCATGGTGCTCCCTGCTCCGCGGGAAGCCTGCTTCTCCCTCTCCCACCTCCCCCGCTTGTGTTCCCTCTCTTGCTATGTCTCTTTCTGTCAAATAAATAAATAAAATCTTTAAAAAAAAAAAAAGAGAGGACTTCTTCATGGGCTAAGAAGAAGGAAATGGTGGAACAAAGGATGGGGGATGCATAAGAGTGTAAGGAAGGCTTTGTAGCCCAGTGTAAGAGAATGGCACCTATGGATGGAGTGACTTAAACAGAGGGAACCCTGTCTTCTTAGCCTGGAGGACAGGAGATAAAGGTGGGTGTGGGTAGGCATAACCTTGGATATGATGGAGTTAACTTGAAAGAGATTACATGGATGAGAGTTATATGGATGGGGTCAGGTCTTGAGAATGGGAAAAGTCTGGAGCAGTCATGGAGAAACAAGACAGGGAGATGGAGAAAACTCAAAGGGTTATAGACAGTACCAAGGGCATAGCTTAGGTTAGGGACTGTGAACTTGTGGACCATGAAAATGGGAAGGCCACATACAGAATTCCTCCGTCGTTCAGCCAATATTCATTCAGCACCTTCCATGGTAAAGCACTGTGCTAGTTTCAGGGACAACATACATTAATGATGTTAGTGTTTTGCATTTATTGTGGCCAAGGCACAATGAGTCATTTCAGTAAAAACAAAACTTATTAGCTGGTGGCATGTAGACAAAATTATTGGCTGTATGAAATTTTCCCTTTTCAGCCTGTTGTTTTATTATAGTGGTACACACAGATTCCCGCTTTAATTCTCAAGTTAAAGTGTTTGGTGTGTTCTCTCACTGACCTTCATTAAATAAATCACGGTGCCTGACAGAGTCTGGAAACAAGGCTGATGAACTCAGGCAGTGAGAGAGTCTGCATACTTCTCCATCCTTCTGTGGCTCCATTTCTCTCCCAAAGCAGAATTTTCTCTTTTCCCACTCCCTTTCGCTCACAAGCTGATCTTCAAGTAAAGAGTCTGATAAATGTGTCAATTTAGCATCACCGTAAAACAGAATTTCCTTACAGATGTTGTTGGTGTACTTGTCTGGATAGTTGGGGGAAGAGTTGAGGTCAGTTTTCAGGAGCTATCAAATTAGAACCCAAAGGACCTACCACCTCAATACACATATTAGGCCAGAGGTTGCTGACTGGTAATAATATTTAAGGTAGTGTATTGTTCAATTATTTTCCCCAAAATTGAAATTGTAGCATGAAGATATTTAAGAGTTGACTAAATTTATTGGCTAGCAAGAAAGACTAAGAATCCATGCCTATTCACAGGTAATTTTTTTTCTACTGGACATAATAACCAGACAATAATATCCCATTGTATTCTGAAATATTACTGACTTAATTGTATCAAAGTTGTTTGGTTGGTCTCTAAAGGCATAAGGATTTTTTTTTCCAGAATACCAATGCTGCATACTATTGCAGAAAAACTATCACAGAAATAATTCACTGATAACCTCATTTTCTATATAATTGAGTGTTGTTTTGAGAACGTTAAGTGAAATTCCATGTTAAGATATGCAATTTGCCAGCAAAATTTGGGGGAAATTATTGAGCTACAGTGGTGATTTTTGCCCTGCCTATCTTATCTACCTGTTCCATTAGCGAATCAACTTGAATGACCAGTGAATTATTCCAGTGAAATAGCAGAATGGTAGTAACAGTCAATTAAACTAATTTCTAAATTCACCTACTTGCTTTTACCAAGGTCACCCAACCAAACAAGAATTCAGAAAAATTAATATTCTGTCTTCTTTTCATTAAATCATCTCGAGGGCTTGGGAGAAAGAGTGTTGAACACCAATTTGGTTTTATCCTTTAAATCCTCCTCATCTACTTAACTGAATCCACTGGTAGCCTTATTAAAAAGGTGACAGCCTGGATAACCCAAACAATGCAGGAAAGATGAGAATCCTTAAACAACTGAAACAATTGCATTTGATATTATGTTTATCTCTTCAGCATTAACTGATGATTTACACTCCAGGTTTGTTCACTTTCTTGTCATTGGAAGTTACTTAACTGTGCATTGCCCCTTGACAAAACTGTATCTATGTTACCAGGGCTACCATGCGGGGGATGGAAAAAAGGCTTTGGAATACATATTTCCCTGCATTCCCTCTATATTGACATTATATTTAATTATTGAAATTGACACCATCGTAAGTTTAATTTAATTTTAAAGCATATTTGCATTTTAAAATATTAATATGTAATTTCTGTTCACATTGTTTAGAGTCTGCCTCCTCCATATCAAACATTTGAATCCATTTCAGTGAATGGGTTTCAGTGACTCCTCAAGGACTCTAACTTACTCCAGGTCACCGTTGTCATTTGATTTACACAACATCCTTCTACTTGGCTCCCTCCCTCCAATTCACTGATTAAAATTTCCATCATCCATTGAACAAACTTATTTTTATTACTGACTATATGACAGAGACTATTTTAAGCATTGAGCAGAGAAAGGTAAATAGAAAAAAAAAAAAAATCCCTGTCACCTGGGAGCTTACAGAGTGATCTTTCTGAATTGCAAATCGGGGTCATGAGTTTGAGCCCCATGTTTGGTGTAGAGATTACTTAAATTAATGAACTTTAAAAAAAAAAGCCAAAGATCTTAACAGATACCTCACCAAAAAAGATATACAAATAAGCATATGAAAGATGCTCCACATCATGTCATCAGGGAAAAACAAATTAAAATAACAATGATACACTACTTACCTATTACAATGAATAAAATCCAGGGTACACCTGGTTGGCTCAGCTGCGTTGAGCATGAGAGTCTTGATCTCAGGATCCATGAGTTTGAGCCCCATGTTGGACATAGAGATTATTTTTTTTAAAAAAATGGACAAAATCCAGAACATGGAGAACACCAAATGCTGGCAAGGAGGTGGAGCAACAGGAGCTCACATTCATTGCTGGCAGAAATGCAAAATGGTACAGCCACTTTGGAAGACAGTTTAGAAGTATCTTACAAAACTAAATATACTCTTACTATACAATCTGGCAATCCCACTCCTTGGTATTTACCCAAAGAAGTTGAAAATGTAAGTCTGCACAAAAACGTGCACATAGGTGATTATAGCATTTTTACTCATAATTGCCAAAACTTGGAAGCAGTTAAAACGTCCTTCAGTGAGTGAATGGACAAATAAACTGAGGCACATCCAGACAATGTAATATTAGCACTAAAAAGAAATGAGCTATCAAGCCATGAAAAGACATAGAAGAAATTTAAATGCCTATCACTAAGTGAAGGAAGCCAATGTGAACGGGCTGCATAGTGTATGACTCCAGCTGTATGGAATTCTGGAAAAGAGAAAACAATGGAGACAAAAAGATCAGTGGTTGCCAGGGATTGGTGGGGGTTGGTGGGGATGAATAGGTAGAGCACAGAGAATTTTTAGGGCAGTGAAAATATTCTGTATGATACCGTCATGGTGGATACATGTCATTTATACATTTATCCAAACCCATAGAATATACAGCACTATGAGTGAACCATGGTGTAAACTATAGACTTTGGATGATTATGATGTATCAGTGTAGGTTCTTCAATTGTCACGATAGCCCACTCTGGTGGGGAATGTTGAAAATGGGAGAGGTCATGCATGTGTGGTGGCAGGAAATACACGGGAAATTTCTATACCTTCCCCCTTAAATTTTTCTGTGAACCTAAAACTGCTCTAAAAAAGTCATAATTTTTAAAAAAATCTAAGCTACAGACACATTGAGTATCGTTCAGTGCTTTCGACTCGATCTCTATTAACTTCTGGGCCTTTTTGTTCTGGGCCTCCTTTCTCTTTGCTCGGATACTTGCACCTATGTTTCAGAATCTGGTTAACACTCAGGCCTTCTCAGAAGTCTCTGACCCTCCCCAGGCCCCTCTAGATCAGGGGTTCACAAATTATGGTCTGAAGGCCAAATCCAGCCCACTGTCAGTTTTTGTAAATACAGCTTTATCTCAACACAGACACACTCATTGTTTATATGTTGTCTGTGGCTGTTTTCACAGAGTTGAGTACTTAACAACAGGGACCGCATGGCCTACAAAGCACTCGATATTTTCTACCTGGCCCTTTGCAGAAGAAGTTTGCCAACCTCTGTTTTAAATACTTCTGCTTTATGCTCCTATGACATTGTATTGACCCTAACATCACTCTTCTAATGTTTTATGTATCATCCTTTCTAGGTGGCAAGCTGCTTGAGGGCAGGAATACATCCATCTTGCTAACCACTGAACACCTAGTATGTGATAGAGTGCTTAATGTATACTTAATATGTGCATGCAATTAATATGTACATGCAATTAATATGTACATGAATTCAGAACCTAATTAAAGCGTGAACCAGCTGCACAGTTGGCCAACTAACAGGTTGCAAGAGGCACAAAAATGTCACCTGGACGTAAGAGGATGGAGGAACTTCCAGAACTTCTGTCAGAGACTAAGTATCTAGAAGCAATACTTGAATAAGCTGATTGGGCTCAGGCTGAGGAAATGGGTTCCCTCCTCATCTATGTGGATGACAAGAGGTGGTTTCTAGTTTGCCATTTTAGGAATGTTAATCCAGTTTGCTGTAACCTTTGTTTTGCGGAGTGCAAACCTGCGAGAATACAGCTAAACTCCTGCTCCTTCTCCATCCTTTTTTCAGGGAGAACTCAATTTCCACTCAAAATGAATGTATAGCCAACATTTTCCAATAAAGGCTGGAAGGATCTCCAAAATCCTAATTCCTTAAAGCACTCAGATGTCTCAAGCAGACCATGAATAAGTAAACACAATTTTTCATTAATGGAACAAAAAAATATTAGCTATAATAATCTCAGTTCTGTTTCTACCATGATTTGGTTCTTTTTTTTTTTAATTGTGGGTTGAAACCTCATAGTGTACTAGGAAATAAAATTTTTGTTTATAAAATAGAATGAAGAGAATAATTAATTAAAAAGAAGCAAAATGCATTCACAATTACAGTTCATGACACATTTGTTCACATCATATTTTTAAATAAACACATATATGTCTGTGCTGGATCAGGACACATATTTTTTTATTATTATTATTACTTTAAAGTAATCTCTACACCTAACAAGGGGCTTGAACTCACAACCCCGAGATCAAGAGTCACACACTCTACCGACTGAGCCAGCCAGGTGCTCCCAGAATGTATATTTTTTTTACTGTGGGCCTTGATCAAGAAACTTTAATAGCCACCATTCTAACTTTTTGCTTCTTCTTTAGTATTGATAGAAGAGCAGTGTTTTTCAATTTATGGTAACTTGATGTGAGGGACCCTCTCAATAGCGCCAAAGTGTTCTGAAAGGCTGAAGTGAGGGCAAGGAAAGGTGAGAAATGAAAACCATCCCCCATTTACCATAAGACCTACCAGCAGCGGAGGGGCATGTTGGTGGACTGGCAGCATCAGCATTATCTGGGAGTCCTGCCTAGACCAACTGAATTAGAACCTTCATTTTAATAAAATTCCTAGATGGTTCATATGCACTTTAAAACAACTAACCACATACTGGGTAGGTAAAGCTATTACTGTTCTTCTCGCCTCTCTCAGATACTTTCATTATTTTTGTGCACACCAGCTACCAGTTTGCTTTTAATCCCAACCCTTCCTGCCTGTTCTACCTTCAGTCTGTCAGAACGAACTTTGCCTGTGAGCAAGGAGCACCCAAAGAGATTAAGAATATACCTTCCACTGGGCAACCCTTAACCAATGATGGACAGGTGAGGGGAAAAAATACTCTATCCCTCCATCCCTTAATTCTGAAGTATGAACTGTTTTCTCCATGGTTCTGTTATAGGACTGAGCCAAAGTGACTGTTGGCATAATTTGCTTGACATCACGTCCTTGACTGGCCTCCTTCCCTTCATTTCTCCAATATCCCCACCAGGTTTTCCTGGGAATACATTCTAATAAATCACTTTTACCTGGATCCTGTCACAGCATCTGTTGCAGCAGAACCCAATTAAGATACAAGGCAAAGTAGGGCTTATAACCACAATCTAATAAATAATTTGCCCATATTTTTGCTCTACCCTGGTATCTGCCAAGTGGTAGGATATAAAGTGTACCAGTTTCATGTCAGATTCAGAAGTAGTAAAAGTAATTTTTTTTAAAGTTGCTGACAAGAATTTCTGCTTCCAACCAAGATGGAATAACAAGGACCAAATTTACCCTCTTGCTCGCAACAACTAGAAAAAAAAGAACTCATCAATATATGAAATAACAATTTTCAAGCCATTTTATATCGGGTAACAAGGAGGAGTCATCTCTGAGAGACAAGAAAGAGGTGGGTCTTGTGATTGCCTCAGCTTACTGGCTTTGGAGAGTTCCCAGACTATAGTGCAAGGAGGGACAACCTAAATCGAGCTTCATGAACGCTCTGAACACAGGAACAGAGGCTGAGGAGACCAAGGCAACTGGAGTTGTCGGGGAAGAAGCCAGGAAAGAGAGAGCTGCCCAGAGAAAAGAAAATGATACCAAATGTAAATATGGATCTACACAAGGAATAAAGAGGACTAGAATTGGTAACTGTATGGGTAAATATTAAGGATTTTTTAAAGGATTTTATTATTAAAAAGTTAATGACAAAAATACAGTGAATTTTATTAAGTATGGAGCTATAAGTGCATATAACAGACATTTTGTTATTTAATTTAAATATTAAATGCCATTCATTTTCAGTGTCTATTTTATATTTTTTGGAAATTGGCATCTACTGAAAATGATTTTCTGTAATACCATTCTGATTTTGAGGGCATCCAGGTGGCTCAGTCAGTTAAGTGCCTGACTGCTGCTCCATTATGATCTCAGGGTCCTCGGATGAAGCCCTGCATCAGGCCCTAGGTTCAGTGGGGAGTCTGCTTCTCTCTCTCTCTTCCTCTGTCCCTCCCCCATTCCTGCTCTCTCTTTCTCTCTCATATAAACAAATAAAATCTTAAAAAAAAAAAAAAAACATTCTGGGACACCTGGGTGGCTCAGTCCATTACATTAAGCATCTGCCTTCACCTCAGGTCATGATCCCAGGGTCCTGGGATGGGGCCCCGCCTCAGGCTCCCTGATCAGCAGGGAGTCCGCTTCTCCCTCCTCTGCTCTGCTCATGCGCTCTCTCTCTTTCCTTCTCAAATAAATAAATAAAATCTTTTTAAAAAATTCTGATTTTTGTAATTCTGAGCATTGTCTATAATTCCCACAGAAGTACACCTTACTTTCTCTTCGTTTCATTGCTACAACGAATTACTATCTTATTAAAAAATTAATATTCTGCCCAATAAGAAAAAATTATCAAAAGTACCCAAAAGCATTGACTTATAAATCTTTGATATAACAAGTGACTTGCCTAACTTTCTTTTATACTTTTAAGATATATGAACATTTTTTACCAAGAAATCTGCAGCTGGAATGGTTTTCTTTTTAGTGTCTATAAATATTTAGAAAGTTCAATTATCATGCTTAAAATTGCCAGAGCTGGATTATGCTCAACCATTTAAAAAATTGATTTGCTTAGATGTTCTTAGATAAAACTTTATCATTACGAGTTGAATTTGATGTTATTTCATAATGGACTTGTAACACTCAGTAATAAATGAGGCTTTATGTAGATAAGTTTTCTCAATCTTCTTCATCTTAACTGAAAGAATTCATTACCAGGGGAATTTTTGTCCCTAACTGCTCCCAAACTCAGAGGAAACATTCATTTTTGAGCAACTACATAGGGTATGTAACATAAAACTAATGTAATACTATGGAAGGACTCTTGGACTTATCCAGGAATTATTGCAAATGAAAATAACATTATGTTCAAAAAAATGCTTAATATGTAAAATGCCTCAACATCTGTAGGAATTTATAGACAATTATTCTTTAATTGTAGGAGTTAGATATATTCTAGCACAGAATTATTGCATCATACATACGATATTTTTCCAGTTTAGTCCATATATTCTATAATTTAGGAAGGTTTTTTAATAGAGAAAAAAATTTAATTTAAAAAATTAGTTCATTTAGCTTTCTCTCAGAAAACAGCTTATTTGTATGTTGAATACACAATGAGAACTATGGAGCCACTCAATTACAAGGGAACTATGAAAATAAAAAAATCAAAATTTCTTGGGGCACCTGGGTGGCCCATTCGGTTGAGTGGCTCACTCTTGATTTCAGCTCAGGCCGTGATCTCAGGGCCCTGGGATAGAGCCCCAAGTCAGGCCCTGTGCTCAGTAGGGAGTCTGCTTGGGAATTCTATCTCTCCTCCCTCTGCCCCTCCCCCTGCTTGCACTCTCTCTCTCTCTCACTCTCTCAAATAAATAAATAAATAAATCTTTTTAAAAATTAAATTTCTTTTCATCACTTTGGTAAGATAATCTCTACCTGTAATAAAAAATAAAGTTCAAGAGAACTAACAAGTATATGAAAATAAAATTCTGTCAAAAATGTAGAAATATAGGTCTCTGCATGTTTCTGAGAAATTAAAAATAGTGTGAAGTATTCGTTAATAAAATGAGTTTAGAGGGTTAAAAATCAAAGTATGAATTTGAATAAATTCAGGGCACAAAGGTAGAAAGATTTGCAATTTTAATTATCATGTAATTATCTTTCAGACTTTAAAAAATATGCCATTAAAATTAATTGATTAATTAAAGTCAGACTTTAAGAGTGAGAAAATTTGATTTTGCACTTAGAAAATTATGTTTCTGTAGTGTTACAATTTTTATAATAAAAAAGATATCACCTTTACAAACTCTCCATAATGTTGGTGAGACAAAGGTTGAAATGTTTTCAGGTGTTTAACATTCCCATCGATTATTTTTGCATGAATCCTGATTAACAAAATGGATGAATACTTCTACTACTTAGAGTCAACCCACTAATGAAAGGTAATAGGTGTCATAAAATGTGGTCATCCTCTTCCATGTTTTTCTTCACCAAATCACTTCACCATCACTCTAATGCAAAATGAAATGAACAGACATTATTTTATGGAGTTCACTAATTAATAAATGCCTGTGAGATGTTACAGCTGGTGTAAAGGAGAATGTGAAGAAGGGATGGACGTAGAGGTAGATGTTAACATAGATACAGATGTGCAGACACATTCCAGAAGGTTGGAATGGCTGCTTACAGACGCAAGACTAGGAGAATAACATGTAACCTTTGGAATATATTTTTCCACTGGGCAGATATCAATTGTATCTCTACTGGAGAAGCTCATTTACATTCCCATGGACAAGAACGGTTTTTATTCGTTCTACTGTTTACTGAGTGATAAAACAGCCTACTTTAAGGTAATCAAAGGCACAGACCCAATTCCCCAAGCACAGCGACAGCTAGACAACCCAACCGAGAGCGTGCTTTAACTTTAAGAGACATTACAATCTAATTTATTAAAACCCTCCGGAAATAGGAAAACATGGCACAGTCACATAGGGAGAGTTCAAGGCCTTTCTCAGTTAGAGGCACACATAGACTGACACCCAGAGAATATACAGCTTCAGTTTTACAATCTTAGGCAAGGGTCAAAAGTAAACACAGAAATACAAAGATTCATTGACTCACTGATTCAGATCTTTGAGAGTTCTCATTATCAGTCAACAGAAAATTCTTAATTGATTTGAGCACACAAATAGACAAAAGATAAACACAAACAGAAAAGGCTTTCACACCAGATTCCCCATCATTTCCCATTTGTTAGAAAATATATTTCTATAACCCATCTGACAGAGACTGTCAAAAATTCCCACTATAAAATCAATTTTCTAATCATTGTTGTCACCTATATGGAATAAGTTATCATAGTGCACAAACCCCTCCCATGCCCAGGTTTACACACACACACACACACAATTGGTAGAAAGGGGAACTACAGTGAAACAGAGTCAGCAACGTTTAAACTTTATTGCCACTTGGGATTTCCCATGGGGTAACTTCTACAACAACTTCTTTTGGATGAATCCTTCGTGTATGTCTGTAGGGCCTCCCAAATTGTTCAAATATAATTTAAAAAAATATATAAATCCATGATTCATACTGATATAAGACATTTTATTTAGTTTATTTATTAATGAGTGAACCAGTAAGATTTTAAAACTCGTCCAAAGGAAAATCCAAATTTTATATATATTGTCAACAACACTGAAATGAATTTCCCAACAGACTCAAAATGGCTTTATACCCTATAGGACAATAAAATAAAACATTTGAAATCATCTTTTCTACAAAGCAGAAACTAATTGTATCTCTACTGACTGAACCGTTTATTTGTATGTTTATGGACAATAATCATTCGCATTACTATAAGTTTTCTACAGCTAACATAGTTGTAAAAAAATCTAGTGAGACACTTGAAGTTGCCATATGATGAGATATCTCCAAAGGGCCAGCTAGAAAATGCCAACATTCCATTGAAAGGCTACCCAGAAATCCTCTGTGGCCCATTTTTAAGTTGCTCGGTTTTCCTAACCGAGACCAAAAGAGGAGATAAAATTCTGACCCAGGAAAACAAGGCAAGATACAGGTGATGAGAATACATGGAAACACCAAAGAGAAGAATGGCAGAAAGGTAGAGTGGAATAAGACATAGCGTCACAAAAGAGTACCAGGCATTCAGGGAATATCGAAAGTCTGGTCCAGTTGAAGTGTTAGATTCGAGTCAAGGAAAATAACACTGGAGAGGTGCACTGAAGCCAGGCTTTTGGTGATGCTGTTTTAAAGTAGTGACTAACTTTATAGTTGTTGGGTTTTTTCCATCAACGATAACTCTGTAGGTGCCATGGAGAGTGATGTCGGGTTAAGAGCTATTGGATCAAGGATATTATACATGGAAAAAGACAGTGACGTTCTGGAATGAGACAGTGTTGTGGGGATGGAGTATTGTCAACACAAGAGTAATTCCAGAAATAGGATCTGAGAATCTTAAGCATGAATAGAGTAAGTCATTTTAAACCGTAAGCCAATTGCGTTGAGATTACTTTTTAAATCTTAGATTATTGCCCTAGCCCATAGCAAATATACAGGCAGATTTGAATTTAATGGGTCAAATCTCAGTATCGGTCTAAGCACCTGATGACTGTATCTAATTTAAATGCATGTGAGAAGCTGTCATTAGATACCTTCCAAACGGGCCTCATTATAGCCTGGGGTGGTTTAGACACAATTTTCATAGTCACAAAGCAGATTTTTTAAAACATCAGAATACATTTATCCAAATTTTAAAAGTAGCACAAGACAAATTAATAGATTCCGGAAGTGAATCAATACATTTTTATTTCATAATAAAAAAGAAAAACATGACTATCTTTCATGAATAGATACCAAGATTATGAATTCAGTACTATTACACTTTTTTCTCGTCTTCTTTGTTTTAGAGATTTGAGCTCTTTTTTTTTTTTTTCCTGATAGTAGTTTGAGATGGATCTTAGACACTTCACAATTTATGATGGTTACTTTGATAACAATAACTTGGTAGTATAATGTACTCCCATCTATTTTTTTAATTTGCTATAAATATATAAGCTTGTATATCAATGTTTAAAAAAATAATAGGCAACTGGCACAAACTATATGCCTTTTTTTTCAGCAGGTGGAGAATTATGTTCTGACAGAAATGACATCTCTCTGCCTCCCCCAGAATATTTTTAACTAAGAACTCCTGGGGGAGATTGTAGTAATAAAAAATACAACCTAGCAATGAATTTATTATAGATTTTTTATTATAAAGATGTAAGTCAGGAGAAATACTTTATGATACTGCTGATTCTTAAAATATGAACAGCTTTCCCCTCCCCAATTTTAGCAAAGTCTGATAAAAAAGACAACAAGAATATGTGGGAAATGTAGAGTTATAGCTGCTCTTTATTTCTTAGATCTTCAATCATGAATTTAAAATATGACTTTGAAATGTAGAGCACATTTCATTAAAATAGTTTTTATCATTGTAATCTCCCATCCCAAAGGTTCTCTCTCCTGTTCTTTATGATAAGAAAATGAATTTCCATTTTGGCAGTTGGTACAGAGATGTGTTAATCAGTTTTCTCTGTCTTAATAAATAAGCTGATTTTACATTAGGAAAGAAAATTTACAGTATTATTTAACTTGCAGTCTAGATCAAGGAGGGCAAACATGTAGCAAGAATTCCACCATTCTCCTCACCCTTTCTTGTGACAGACATTACTAATCTAGCAATGTACTTTTTTTCTCTAAGGCTGGAAGTGACCTCAGAGTCCTCCTCAAATCACTTGGAGTTAGCACATAATTGAAAAGTTATTGCCAGCTCTTATTTAATAGTCTAGCAGGAATCAAATAATTTAACAAGGAACATTTTATTTCAACTACTATTAATCACCACTATCTTATAGCTCACTATTTTAGTGATGTTGTTATATGACTAGGAAAAATAAATGGTAACCGAAACAACTATAATAAGAAATAGTGGTGCCTGGGCGCCTGGGTGGCTCAGTCGGTTAAGCGACTGCCTTCGGCTCAGGTCATGATCCTGGAGTCCCGGGATCGAGTCCCGCATTGGGCTCCCTGCTCAGCGGGGAGTCTGCTTCTCCCTCTGACCCTCCTCCTTCTCGTGCTCTCTGTCTCTCATTCTCTCTCTCACAAATAAATAAAATCTTTAAAAAAAGAAAAAAAAAGAAATAGTGGTGCCTGGGTGGCTCAGTCAGTTAAGCATCTGTCTTTGGCTCAGATCATGATCCCAGGGTCCTGGGCTCAAGCCCCACATTGAGGCTCAAGTCCCACAGCGGGGAGTCTGCTTCTCCCTCTCCCTCTCCCTCTGCCTCTCCCCCTGTTCAAGCTCTCTCTCATGCTTGCTCTTTCAAATAAATAAAATCTTTAAAAAAATAGAAATCATAGTTAGCATATAACCATTATAATGACAGGGTTCAATCATACATGTTCCTTGCTACTGATACTTACCATAATTCACTGAAGATCTGGATAATTTCCAAATATTTATTATGGAGATGTTAATAGGTTGATACAGTTGTACAGTTTCTAGTTTTTGTGTAATTAGTTCAAAATGCAGAATTCCCAGGTCTACAGAATGTACTTACCATGAAAACTAAATAAGGGCAAGAAATCAAAATATTGTATATATTACACATAGGTAAATATGTTTGTATATTTATGTTCATGAACATATACATTTAGCGCAGCAGAAACCAACCGTCCAGATCCTTAGACTTCTACAATGGTTTTAAACATGAAAATAGAATAGTCAAAAGATAAAATAGATAAAAGAGAAAATGTTTTCTAGAACCAAGATGCCCTTCTTGACATTGAAAATATGAATTGTGATTCTTGCAACATGGTGCAGTGGTAAGAGCAATCCCAATGTTGACGTACGTTTCCTTCATAGGGCGTACGTACGTTTCCTTCCTTTATTTGGATGAAATCATACATACAATGGCAGAAAAATGCAAGGGACTCAATAAATGTTATAGGCCATTCCTCCCTCTTTCTGTGAAAACTAGACCATAGCTCTTGGAAAGCAAGAAGTGTATATTTATGCCTAAAACCTCATATAGGATAGTGCCAGGCTTACTATAGGTGTTTGAGAAAGAATCAACTATTGATTGGTTTACCTTGTGGAAAGATAACAACATCCTGATTGGTTGCAATGTCTTTGTATTAGTTTGATGCCACTGGTAAAGCTGGAGTGACGTTTTAAATTGGTTTGAATAGAAGATCACCACCTCTTCTCTGATACAGTGTGCCTGGAAGTCTGTGGGCATGTGCACATCCTTACCATTTCCTAGCTAACTTATCATATTCCTTGAATACGAATTCTAATAGCACACATTAGTTCATTTGCAAAATTGAGGCTCTCCTCTTGACCCATAACACTCTTCTGAAAATCTAAGGTAAGTTTTCTTATTCTAATTTAAATTTCATTTTCTTGAAAGGTTATGATCATATCACTGCTTTTGAATCAGAATTAATATACTTTCAAGTGTTGAAAACTGATGATTTTAGACTCTGTTGCAAGGTAATAGTCAAGAGATTCATGTTTATTCTGCTATTTGTAGCCAGTTAAAATACTAAATTTCATTATAGAGAAATTAAAATTTTCTCCAAAATGTACTGGAAAATATTCAATAAATTAAAAATTCCCTTAATCTTGGTAGGGTTTGAGGGTACATGAATCAGATGGTGAGGGTTAAGGAGGGCAACTAAATCCACTAAACTGATCATTTTATTCATTCTCAGATTCATTAGTTTCTCAAGTCCTAATTGAATGCCAATTACCGGTAAGACTTTTTCTAGGGGCTGGAATAATCAAACTTAACAAACAAAATCCCAAACTCTGGATATTCTGAGCCACTCCTCCTTCAGTTAAAGTGTTTCCAAGTGACCAATTTAAGTGTAACCAGACCCCTGCTTTGATTGCTCTTAGGAAAGTTATATAAAGAAGCTAGTTGTCAATCCGTAAGACATAAATCATAATGTGACCCATATTTACATTAAAATATAATATACTAACTTACTGAGTTGAAGTGGTAATCTTTAAAGAAATAATAGTAAAACCTAGATTTTTAAGTATGCCTGAGATTAAAATTTTAAAGTCATGATCTCTGTGCTTGTTTGTTCTTCCTGAGGTCTTCTACTATGCCACTTCATACTTCTTATCCAATTATTTAAAAAAAAATTAAACTCAAAAGGACCTCAACTCAGTAGGGCACTATATGTGATATGTATATTCAATAAATGTTTTTAAGAATAAGTGGCTGAATAAATTGTCTACTCAGAGAAATCAAAGTAGTAGCAAATTGTGGAGTTGAAGTGATAAACTGAGGAAGATTACCGTAACATTCCCAGCACCCGAGGCCAATGTACAACTGAAGTCCACAGAGAGGATTTCCCTAAACTTGGACAAGCAGAGTTTCTCTCCTGCACTTCAGGGCCCTCTGGGTTTTGAGATATCTTTTTCAAAATTAAGTTTCTCTCCAGTTGCTGGGATAATCAAGCCTGGCCTGTCATTCTGGAGTGGGGAGGTGGGGGCCAAGCCTACACCTGGACACACATAGGCTCTGTCCACATTTCTCATATTTGGGATACTTTCTGAACTCCTACAGACCTCCCTTGCTTGTCCATGTATGTCCATATGCATGTATGTATACACACACACACACACACACACACACAGGGTTGACCAGGTGCTCCAAGTAGCTCAAGTGCTTGAACGGCTCCCTTTCCCCTTCTGGGAGCACTAAGAGCCTCCTCAGTCTGTGCCTGTTGTTAGTGATTCACAACTCAGCTCAAGTGATTCAAATACAACTCAACAACTCCTTGAGTTGTTGCATGTGAAAGAAGATCTTTCCTTCTAAGTTCTGAAGGAAAAAGAAGCCCTGTTGTAGAGGCCATAAGCAATAAATTAGAATAAATGCAACATACATGAAGCAAGAGCCATTTTCTCCTCCCATTCTAATAAGAACGCTGGGTGAGGGGGAAGACAGAAAGGTGGAAGGTAATAGACATTGTAGTTTCCCTGTGTCCTCGGTGTGGGCTGAACCCTGATAGGATCAGGATCCCCAGAGGGTGGAGATGTACATTTGGACTCCTGTATTGGAGACACTGTAATCTGTATGCTCTCTGATGTCCCTTGTGCTACAATGGAACGGGAGCATACCAAAAGGATGCAGGGGTAGACGGAGGCAACAGATGAGTGGTGTCAGAGGGCAGCCCACCGTCCTTGTGCAGTCAACAAAGGACAGAGGTAAGTTGAGGGAGAGAAAGCTGTCACTACTGATAGTTCACACCCACGGTGGATTTGCAGGATTCTAAGTGAGAAGACCATTGCCTTGGATGTACTGTGGACTATGTGGTCCAGGGACTGGAGAAAAGATCTATTTACCTCAGATAATGCTGTCCTAGAAAATAACCATGACCAACAACCAGGTGATCTGTTGTCACCCATGCCCAAATGTCTCACCATCTCCACATGGACAAAAAGAACCCTCCCTGGGGAGAGAAATCTGACTGAGATAATTCTTAGGTGACTACATTTACCTTGAATGGGCAAGATTAACTTTTCTGCTGCTGAGTAGAAGAGAGACTTAAAACAGAAATTAAGTTCCATTATAGGAAGCCAAAGGAAGTTCCGTTCCTTATACCTGAGTTTGTGGCCTCTGAAAATTCATAACCATTACACAAATATAAAACTTTCCTTTTGAATTGCTAGCAACTGCAGTGAACAATAATTTTGTATGATGGTTAACTAATCCTTTAAGTCAACTTGAACAGGAACATGCTTTACCCAAAAATACAGAAAAAGAGAAAACACCTTTAAAAATCTTCTTGCCCAAGTCCAAAGACTTCTTATAATGAATATTTCAATTCAGTGCCATGATGCCCCATTCTGTTGAATGGTGAAGTATGTGTGATTCATTAAGCTCTCATTCATTATGAAAATAGACTAGCAAATTATATTCTTTGTAAGTGAAATCATTATGGAGGTAATTTACAAAATACATTAAGCCCTTTCATGATCTTTCTAAAGGAAAAGCCAGATAGTTTTAAACACATTCCAAGGTCATTATCATTTTAAAATCTTAGATCTTACTTTTCATTAGTTATTTTGTGAACTATCTCTTGCACAAATATCTAAATTTAGTTACACTTTGCACAGCACAAAACTACTTTTTATGTGTGCCCAGGAGAATCATGATTCAAGTATGTTTTTGTGAAGTCAAAAATAAAGATGAAATTCTAGTTTCTTCAATACTGTGTTCAAATGTTCTTTTCTTTGCCTCTCAAATTTGTGTAAGCCAGTCTTGCCCCCTGGAGACTGTAACATGATCCTTCATCTCTTCAATTTTTGTACTAAATCATCATTTTAAAGTTGCAAAAGCAACATATAAACCAGGCAGCATGTTGCAAGTTTAAAATAAGGTTGTTTGACCCTCCGTGGGGTTTTAAAATCAGTTATCTACTTAAATTAAGGTAGCAGTCAAACCAGAGGTAAGTGTCCTACGCTGTGCACACTCACAATACTGTTCATTACCATGAACATGCCGGTACATGTTTGTTTCCCAGGAAAAATAGAGCCCTATTCATTATTCATAGAGGTCCTCCTGAACAGTAAAGACATTCATTCTTTAATGGCTCTATGACTAGGGTGTTGTGAAGCCCAAAGATGTTATTTTTGGAAGATAGTTTACCAATTAAAAGCAAACAGCCCCGGATTGCTTAGTAATGTCCTCAACATTGATTGGCTATGATTGCCAATGAACATCAGGAGAAAACTGAAGGCTCATTGCTCACTGCTTCTCTGCTTGCCTCAGACACCTCCCTGGAAACAGATCCTTAGTGGATGGAACTTCCAACTTCCAAGCTCAGATTTTCTCTCTTCTCCAAGTAACTTAAAAAAATACATGAGGTTTACTCTCTCACATTTAATTATTTCCCCCTGAAATGTAATAAAATGTGCGAAGTTAATATAGAGGCAAGTGTTAGAAATGATTGCTTGAAAGTGAATTCAGACTATGAAGACAAATAAGAGCATTTTCTTCAAGTAAAAAAGAAATGATGATGTTTTATACGAAATTACATATATTCTACTTTTTTTGCAGCTGATAAAGAATGGAGGATGTTAGCCATAAATGTTTTATAAAATTCAGTGGAATTAAGTTTGTTTATATTTTGAGTTATCAATAAAGGACATAGATCAAGATCAGTGCTATTTTCTTAACCATAGTTCTAAAAATTATTGCTAGTTTGTTTTGTTATGCAGGCTGTAAACTGAAAGATTTATTACTCTTTTCCTTAGCATTTACTGATCTTTTAAAATGTGACACAGTTTGAATGTAGTGTAGTCATAGGCTGCTTAGAAAACTTTGTTCTAGATGGGAGATGGGAGTACATTTGTAAATAATTTCAGGAAAATAAACTAAAAAAAACCCACTTATGCATAAAACTCAATGAAAATACTAGCATTGATAGAAAATATGTTATAGGAATTATCTGGTCACATTGAGAAATTGTTTTCCTGGCTTCGAAGGAAGCACATTTTATTGCTAAATCCTAGTACTTATTATTCATAGTAATGGCTAAGTGGAGGAAGCAAATTTTCTTTGTACCTCTGTGTCCATGTATATTCATTCCAATCATAAAGGTGAATGGTAGAGTTTGAAAAGCTATTCAATAATAAATGAATTATTATTGAAAACATTATGCTTGTAATTGGCTTAAGGGATGATAGTCACTATGAAAGAATCAGTTATTTTTTTTGAGGAGCCAGTCTGGCCTCTTCATAACATGATCTTAATCTTTGACAAAGGAGAAAGTAAAATGTATCAGTGAAATTATTGGTATGTTACTATTTATCTGGTTCCATTAGGCCTGTTACTTGGTTCCATTAGGACTTTGAGTTTTTCTTTGTAGAGTTATGTTTTAGTACAACCTGGCTCTTTTCTCCTACCTTCTCTTTCTTATGACCAATAGTTTCTGTATAGTTTTTAACTGGGATGTTTGTGACTATAGCCAATGGTCGGTCTGGTCTCAAGAACATTGCCTCTAACCCCTCCATCAGCTTTTCACAGACAAAAACAATACTGCTTTAAGGTGTAACCCTCAACAAAGAAGTTTTATTGACTTATAGGTATCAGTAGATGAAGCAAAATCCATTTAAAATTTCCATTTCCTTTTTTTCCCCTTGCCAGTATCTATGTTAACTTATCATAAAATTAAATGAATGTAATCATTGTATTTTGAAGTTATTAGATAACTCCCCAAATTAAAAACTTTGAATATATTTATTATTGAATTGTGGAATATTCAGATCACCTCCCGTTATTAAAAGTAATTTCACATCAAAGTATGATCCTGGATTTCTTCTGATTCTAATCAATCAAACAATTTTGTCGCTTATTTTTCTAAGTAACTTTTGTTTTGTTTTGATCCTCTTTTGTGGCGACATTAAGTTAAAAAAAGAGCTTAATCAGAAAATTATCTTACTGTTCCTTCAGAGTCCCTCTAAGCTGAAATTCTATAGTTTAAAAAGCAGATACCTGTATGTAGTAAAATAGTCAATAACAGCAACATTTTATGGGTTCATCATCAGTTTTTTTCCCAGAAACCAAGCCTGTCATACTGCTTCTTTAATGTTGGAATAATTAATAATAGTTAATTAACCTGGAGTTTTTAAAATCTGAGAAATCATTATGAGTTAAGGTGTTCCATTGATGAAAATCAGCAACATGTGAAGAGCTCTTCTCTGTCCTCTAATGTTGTCTTCCACTTGCCTTGAGGAAGGTCATTGTTGCCCATGGTTACCAGAGGGCAAAGGGATGGAGGGATGGGTGAAACAGGTGATGGGGATTAAGGAGTAGCCCTCGTGATGAGCACCCGGTGATGTATGGAAATGTTGGATTACCATGTTGTACACCTGGAACCAATATAATACTGTGTTAATTAACTGGAATGAAAATAAAAACTTAAAAAAAAAAGGAAGGTCCTTGTTTATAGTGCTAGATGATCTGAAAACTGCAAAGCTCCATTCATCTTTCACAAAAGCAAAGAACTAGAGAAGCAACTGCCAAGATGTATGGTTCCAATAATCTAGGTATGTCAAATTACTGCTTAGCTCCAGAATCATCTTTCTTAACGTTAATATCAGGATTTATAACAAGTAAGACAAGGTTAAATGATCTTCTTTTATGAACTACAAAAATGCAAGTTTATTAATCTGCAATAGGATTTTCATTTGTGTCACTCTTTTACATTTACATATCTCATTTGGAAATACTTCAAAAACATGGGAGCTTTAAATAATGACATTATTGAAGGCATCTATTAATACTGTGAGCCATAAAATCAAAATGAAACTCTCTTCCTTATGTACAATAAGCTTTTCTAATGATGGTATAAAATGGTGCTTAGACAGTATTACATTTGCCAAAGTTGTTCCAAGGCAGAAAGTGGTCTTAACACCAATATTTGAAAGTAAATATTTTGTTACTTGATTATTTAAATGTACTCTATGACCTAAGATGTATTTTTAGGCATGAATCTCACTTAGAATCAGTGGAGAGTGGACTCCTGGATCTTTAATAATATAAAAAATTAAAAATAGCATTTTAAATCATTGTAATGTCTTAATATATTTTCTATTTACACCTTCTTCATGATTGTCAGTAATATTTCAAGTAAATATGGGTAGTGCTTAAGAATATGTGAAATACTTTCATCGTCTGTTCTTCCAAAATATATGGAAACTACATATAATTAAATAATTAGAGCTCTTTCAATTCTCTTGGCTAAACTCTGGCATCACTATTAGGCAAAAATCTGATTACACAGATCACACAGTTCCCTCCTCCACTGAAGCCAAATAGCTCTGGCTTCACATTAGAAGAATATTGGAAGACAAGAAGAATCTGTTGTCCCTCAGTGTTTGGCTTTCCCCAAGAGATCATTAGTAACCCAGCGGGTCCCCAGCTGCCATAAAGATGTAATTTTAATTGGTTTATATTAATACTAGGTATACTCTTAAGGCTCAATAAATGTTAAATGGACTATTACATTTTGGTTGGGTATAAACCTTGGTAAGAAAAATAAAACATTATTTTCACCACGATTTTTGGTCATTATTCACCCAAGTTTACCTTTTCTTTCCCTGGAACTCAGCAACCTTCCCATTATCCAGGCACCAGGCAGAGCTACTGTTGTTAAATTTCTGACAGCTTTTTCATTATAGGCTCTGTTTTTCAAGAGGCAGGTTAACTAAGTGATTTTGATTTGTGCCAAGCTAAGACGTGGGATAGACACTTGAAAACCATTCTCTTGTTTTCATGAGATTTCATTTGAACTTATTTGTCCTACTTGATCTAAATACACAAAGGAAAAAAAACCAAATACTAAAATTCTTGCTGTTTCTCATTCACGTGTTGGTATAACTGAATAAAAGAACAGTAAATTCTGTAATTGTGTCTTTTTAAAAAATACTTTCATAACACAAGGTTGTTATTGAGAAAAGTATTAACAGCCATTTGTTTTATATTATATGTAAATATATAATATAAATATAATATATATATTATCTCATACATGAGATAATGGTAAGACTCCTTTATTTTATAAAATAAATGTTATTTGCATTTGTTGAAAGGGTGACTATTTTTAAATGTTTCTCATCATAAAAAAGAACTCATATTTCCTGTAGAAAACTTACAGAATGCAAATAAAAGAGAGAACTGTTTAAAACCAACATACCAAATAATATCATAGTGACTTTCAATCTCTAGGTCTAGTCTCTCTTTCTTCTCGTAATCTTAGAAGCTTCTTCTGGAAAGCATTCCCTGACTACCCTTTCCCCTCTTCCACATAGAGCTACCACAGTGTAATTAGTTATACCTTGATTTTTCCATATTCTATCCATCCACTTCATATACAATTCCATGTAGTCTGGCATCCACCCCGTTTTATTAAAATGTCTCTGTTGAAGTTTCCAGTAAGTCTCTGCATCATTATCTAAGTACCATTTTCTCTGCCTTCCTTGTCCTTGATGTCTACTGTGATTTGCTTCATGACTGAAAATCTCCTAACTTAGATGCCATGGCACTACCTAATTTTCTTCTCTTCCTACATTTGCAACTAACCCCTGTCTCTTGCCTTCACGTCTCTTGTTCTTCCTTTAGTTTGCTCTATACATTTATATTGCTTTCATTTGTAAATAGCAGAATGACCACCTGACAGTGGTATAAACTACAAAGGTATTTATGAATTATTTAACAAGAAGTTCAGAGGTTGGCAGTCCAAGGGCTCGTTTGGTGGGTCAAACAGGAAATCAAATATCTAGGGGCTTTCCTCTGTTCTTTGCCTGTGAGGGGTGTCTTGTCTCCTAGTCACCAGATGTTCAATTAGCTCTAAGAAGGCAGGAAGATGAGATAAAAAGACCTTTCTGCTCCTATAGTTCTTGCCTTTAACTAGGAAAAATAATGTTCATCAGAAATTTCCTTACATCTCATTGGCCAGAAATGGATCTTAGGCCCACTCCTGTTTAATAGGAGAGGGAAAGGACTGCCATGCGTAGGCCAAATATGATTCATCCTTTGGTGCTGGCATAATGCCCCCAGATGCAATCAGACTTAGGGTAGGAAGGAAGAGCCCTTGACCATGAAATAGATCATGGGCTGCTCTGCTTGCCTATTAACTATGGCTGCTCCTAAAGACTTAGTTTTTTTTCCCTCTACAACTCAAAGTCTCTGAGATTCCATTCATCTTATGCCCAGAAGGGGTTGTAAAAAACAGCTGGGATATAAAAATGGTGTATAAACAACAATCTTATTGTCCTAATAAAGATATCATATTTTCCCAATGAGACTCACATTTTTAAAATAAGTTATGAAGACTTATTTTATTTATTTTTTTTTTGTGTGTGTGTGTGTGTGTGTGTCTTGAACCAAAGAACAAATCATGCTAATCTTTTCTGCAAAATTTACCTTCATCTTCTTTCTGCTCACTACCCTCCTATTCTGGTCACAATCTCTTGAAATCTTTACCATTATGGCAGAACTCTATGTGTTTCTCTTTCTTAGCTTTCTCTTGTTTCTCTGTGCTTGCTTCCTCTGGTTTGATGTTCTTCAATGTCCTAACTTTTTTCCATTACATACAATATAAACAATACTGCTAGAGTTCAAGGTCTTTGGCTAAACTTTTTTTTTTTCCTATCTAAACCAAATGCCAACTTCTCCTTAATAATATGAGCTCTCTTCTTTTTAGTTTCTTCTATGAACTTGCATGTCATTCAGTGTTCATTCCAATATCTCATGTAGGCTGTGCTGTTGCCCTTAGCTGGGAAGTTTGACTTTGCCCCTCTTACACCATTTCAAACAGTGCTGAATTACCCAACAAGTGGGCCAAGTAGGTAAGGGTACCTTACCTACCAGTAATGTAAGTTACTTAATTCTTTGGTCTGAGTAGAGTTCACAAACCTACTCTGCATTGTTTCACCCTCCTGATGGCATTGAAGTACTTTATTTATGCTTGATTAAGTTATAATTCTTTCCATATACTAGCTTTGCCATAACTCCTAAGGTCATTTTATAAGTGTAGGAACTATGTACAATAACCTAGTTCTGTATAGCTGCATTGAATGCTCATTAAATACTTAATGATGCATCGATTTTTAAATAATTTAAACCACTTATACTATGTTTTTACCCATTCTTCCTCCACCTCCAACATCTTTTTTATTGCATTTACCCCTTGCTCAGGAGTGTACAATGCTTATCACCCGGCAATGATAGAAACAGAAGTTCGAATGAAGTCATGTCAAATCATAGAAATAATGACTTGGTTACAGCAATTTCTAATCATACCCATCTTATCCTTTTCCCACTAAGAGTAGATTTTGTTCTCATCTTGATTTCAGACTTGGAGGAAAATGAGTTCAGTGACTTAAGGTCAAACAGCACAGTATCATGAAGACAAAAATTGTGTGAAAAATTTGAGAGAAAAACGTGTATGTGACTGTTGTTTTCAGAAAGAAATGTTTAGCTGTGGAGTTTTGAAGAAGAGAAAGTCAATTTGTAAACAAGTCAGCCTTATATTTTTAAGCATTTCCATGGTTTACATGCGGTTGTATCTTATACTTGAGTCCCTTTTCAGTGGAGTAAGAGAGGAGGAATTAATCAAAGAGAGGAAGAAGATGTACCTAACATGTTGTGATGATAACAAATAGAATGACTTAAATTTCATGATTCATTCTGGTCATTAACAGCCATTATTAGAAAAACATCTGCATGTGTGACTTTATAGGGGAGCCCCATACAACTGGACATTACCCTATAGTAATTTTTGAGTAATGTGCTGGCCTAAATACATTTGACCATGGAAGTGAGTAAGCATTATCTTTTTTTTTTTTTTTTTTTTGGTCTTGGATTTAATTACGTTAGTAGTTGCAGAAGCTTTGGGTCTCCACACCAGCTTCTGCTTAGCAGAGTTCATTAACATAAGAAAGTCAATAAGAAATTAGCCTACCTTGAATTTTCATTTTTATTCCAGTTCACAACACTGGAGTGTAAGATGGGAAGAAAGTGAGTCGATTCCCCAGTGGAGAATTCTGTTAACTTGGAAGAAAATGTTTAAGTCCACTATGTGAGATTGGGGAGAGGGAAGGAAGAAATCACTCTCCTCCCTAGTATCTTCCTTCGTGCACCCCACTGACCCCTGCTCTCTCATTTTCCCATTGCTTCCCTGTTGTGTTTCTTCTTCTTAGCTTTCCTGTTCCTTCACACACTAGAATCTAAGCATACGGATTTCTGATCCAAGATTATGTAATACTTGAAATTAAAAAGGGTGAAATTTATGAGTCCAAAATCAAAAATTAAAAAAAATATATATATATATATATAATAAAAAACTACTGGTCCCCGTGTGCACAAACTGTCTTTAGAAAATAAAAAACAAAGCCAAACAGAAATGAGACCATTAATTACAACGATGATTGTGCTCTGAATGTCAGGGGTTCCCCACAGAGTTATTTCTACACGGGCTTTGTGTTTCAGTAGGTCATAAATTGTTGCTCATATTTAGAGAAACAATTGGAATTGCGTGGTCCTTTCAGTCCACAAAAGCATAGTTTAATACCACGTATGTTAATGACTTAAAATATTTCGTCTTTCTAGATTACTTACTTAAGTCATTAAAGGAAACGTTTCGGATCAGTGTGAAGGATGTGGAGGGAGTGAGAAAACAGAACCGCTTCCTTTTCCCCCTTTTTCTTCTACCCAGTAGCAAGAGATCCAGTCCAGGTTTTGCCTTTGACTCTGCCTCTGAATTTCGGCTGTGCCCAGTGTAGCACGTTTCTCTCTCTCCCCTCCTTTCTCCTTCCCTCTAGCCTCCGGTGTCTGTCTCCGGGATTTCTCTCTCCCTATTTCAGGAGGACTCTCACAGGCTCCCTCAGCCTGTGTGAAGCGGGGGTTTCCCCTGGATCCCGTTTATCCCCGACACATACCTCCACGCACACGCGTCCCCAAGACCCCGCGCTCGCCCCGACACGCACTCGCACTCGCCTGTCCACCTCCCTCCCCGGGAGCGCCGGCGCGCGTTCCCACCTTCGCCGCACGCTCGGGCGAGCCGAGCTCGCAGCGCTCCTCGATTCTGCGGCTCGGAAGTCGGATCGCGGCTCTGAACCCCCGTGGTGGTTTTTTAAACATTTCTTTGCCTCCTCTCCCTCGTTTTTTATTGCACCGTTTTCGACCTGGGGGGCTAGAGGAGCAAGGCGGCTGCTTCCCCAGCCAGCCCTGGTTGGCTTGCCATCCTCCATCTGGCTTATAAAAGTTTGCAGAGCGCAGTCCAGAGGGCTGCGCTGCTCGTCCCCTCGGCTGGCGGAAGGGGGTGACGCTGGGCAGCGGCGAGGAGCGCGCCGCTGGCTCTGGCGGGCTTTCGGCTCGAGGGGCGAGGTGAAGAGCGCACGGGCCCTGGGGTTTGCCGAGCTGGATCTGCACGCTGCACCATGCCTTCTTGGATCGGGGCTGTGATTCTTCCCCTCTCCGGGCTGCTGCTGTCCCTCCCAGCCGGGGCGGAGGTGAAGGCTCGGAGCTGCGGCGAGGTCCGCCAGGCGTACGGTGCCAAGGGATTCAGCCTGGCGGACATCCCCTACCAGGAGATCGCAGGTAAGCGCGGGCGCGCGGCCCCGTAGGCTGCAGCCCTCGGCGGCCGTCCGGCGCCCTCCTTCTTCCCCCTGTTGCTGAGTTGGTGGGCGTTCACTTTCTGTCAGGGCTCTCCCGGGCGCCGGCGGATGCTCCGGCGGCCGCTCCCGCGGGGAAGGTGTGCGTCTCAGCCGCCTCATTGTGTGCACACGCGGGAGCGCCCGCCCTCGGCGCTGGCGCCCTTGCGCCCCCTTCGCTGTGGGCTCGGGCAGGGCGGGCCGGGGAGCCCGGGACACCCGGGGGCGGTCGCGGCGCGAGGGCAGGTCGCCGAGCGGGGCGCCCACCCCGCGGCTCTCGCTCAGGCAAACTTGGAAGAACTGCGGCCGCAGTTCGCCCAGCGCCACAGTCTGAGTGGCGCCTTCCCCACTCCCGCCCTCGCGCCGGCGGGGGCGGTGGAGAGACGCGGGGGGCTCCCCTCGCCGCTCGCTCCGCGGCCCGGACCCTCCCGGGAGGCAGAGCGCGCGGCGCCCGGGCAGGGGGCCGGCGAGGCGGGGCGACACCACCGGGGGGGACCCGGCCTTCGGACGTCTGCAGTTCCCGGCCGGTTTGGGGAGCTCACGGGCTGCCAGTTTCGGGCTTGGGGCGGGCTTTCGCGTTACGGGTCCTCAGTGCTTTCCCGATTGCGGTTGGTCGCTCGCGGTTCGGCGGACACCCCCGGCACCCGGCGCGGCGCCCGGGGCTGAGCGGGATCTCGCCCGCCCGCCTGTTCTCAGAAGCTGCGCCAACTTAAGCGGGTGGCTCGCTAGTGGGTTTGTCCCGGCGTCCCCGGGCCCCGCGTGCCGGGCCACGAGCATTCCTGCCCCGAGAGCTCGAGAGCCCCCACCCCCTTTCTCGGCGCCGGTGTGTGGATAGCTCTCGGGCTGCAACAACTTGCGCAGCAGCCCGAGTGCGTGTTTTCCGGCTCTTAGCTCCAACCGAATGGGGAGCTTCTCCGGGGCGCTGTGAATGAAACGTGTCGGGGAGAGAGAACCCTGTGGCTGCGAGAGAGCACAGCTGAGGGAGGCAGAGAGAGGCCAGGAGCTGCTGCGAGGGCGCGGGCTGCCCAAAGCCGGCCGTTGAAGTCCGCGGTGACCTCCGATGGTCGAATCAAAACGCTGCATTTCACCAGCCTCTCTGCACTTCGCCAGAGCTGGTCGCCGAGTGAAAGCTTTTTGCAGATACCTTAAAACATCATAGTTTCGATATGTAATGCAGTTGCTGTTTTATTACGGTTGATCTACAGACTCTGCAAGTGAAGGTTTTTACTTATACCGAAATGAACACATTTATAGAAATTTAGGCATGGGGGGTGGGGGGAGCCCATACACACGCTAACAGCGCCGAGCATGATACACAGGGAGCCTCTTTCAATTCTGAGCCAGACGTAGCCAGACTCTGGTGAGTCGGAGGCGGAACCTGTGGTGAATTACAAGACTACTTTTCTATCCCTGTCACTTCTTCTCCCTTTTCCAGAACTCCCTAATTTGTTAATCAGTGAGTAGAGAGCTACTGCCCCCACAGCTCCTTAAGTTTCTTAACTCTCCTTCCCCTTTGTCTACTGTTATTTCATTCTTTTTAATTAATTGATAAGGATCAGCTTTGCTTTTTTCTCCTCCCCAAATCTCAGGGAATTCAACTTTTAAAGGTTTTATAGTGTGACTCACTACTTCTAGGAACTCTTTCTCCTCTAATCTGGGCTTTTTCAAATTGTATCTTTTAAACACACAGATATTTCCCAGCATGATTTCAGATATGATATCTCAGAGAAGAAAAATAGTTAAGTATTTTTAAATTGCTTCAGTACTCTTTAGTGGATTATGGGACTTTCAGGAGGCTGGACTTCATCCTTAGCTTGATGTGAATCTCCTTAATATCAAAATGAAGGTTTTCAGGATAAATAATTTCTGTACTCACCATTTACCTTCCTGAAAACATTTCCAGTGGTTAAAATAAATCCTTTAGATTTTTAACTACAGGGTTCCCCACCCTTTTCCCTCCACCTCTTGACAATTACAGTGTTCACTAATTAGCTGTTAAGTTCTAAAACCTGCACTTTTGTTAAAATCACTTTCTAGGACTAAGGGTACTGTTGACTTTGTCTTAACCCTGGTGTGCTTTGATGCTGGTGGAAATGATCAAGATACAGGTCACTGTGGGGTCAGAGGCACATCTGATAGGGAAACAAATGAAGTAAAAGGTAATTTTGTGTATATATATATATATATATATATTTATGTGTATATGTATAATTTTTTTAAAGTGAACTATTTAATGCTACATGTTGTTGGAATAATCGCTTAGGAAAGCTGTCCCATTATTAAATGAAAACACTCATATGCTCTTCCCTAGTTCCTGATACTATTTACATTTCATTATCTAGTATATGGTGGTTATCCTTTCTTTAAACTCCTTTTGCATCCTTTGCCTTGTTTGGATTTTTAATGGTTTGCTTGAGAAATGGCGTATGCCATCAGTCTGCCAGGGAACATGAATTTTAAAGCAACTGCTGTTCATAATTTAGATTCATGAGAGCTGTTTCTAATTGAAAGATATTTGCAGGTAGCTTGCCTGGTAAAATAACTGAGAAGTAATAAGGACATTATGTTTCATCATGACATTATTAAAGTTTTCCTCAGAACTCACAATTGTGAAATAGTGTTGCCCTTTCCTATTCTAGGATAAAAGGGAGTTCTTCAAACTCAATAGATGAGGGGCTGTGATGGGTAATATATGAAGTTATGCTCTCAGAGAGTGCTTGGGAGGCCTTTAAGGGGCAGGTTGCACCATTAATCTTCACTCAGCCCTGATCTTAAGCCGTCCCAGGCAGCTCAGATAGACTATCCGTCCTTGTTTGAAAGATCTCCAAAGGAGAAGACCCAGGAGCCCCACTCAGCCATCCATTCTAATACTTAGTAATTCTTGTGGTATCAAAATGTTTCCAGATAACTAGTCCAAAGCCTTCCCAGTGTGCTTACTTATTTTCTTCTGTTCTATCTTCTGGGAAGATACTGAGCAGTGGATCATCAAGTTCTTTGTTAGGAATGTTATTTTGATCAAAGGTAGGTATGAAACATTCCAGTCTTTTCTTTGAGCATCCATAATATTATCTCATTTTCCAACCCAACTCATCTTGATGGCTCTAAACTTCTAAAAGAACTCAACAACTGAAAAGAGTATCTGCTTGAAAGACTGGGCAATTCAGAGAATGTTGTTTTATGCTTACTGTGTCACTATGCCTTGAGCCTCCTTGGAGTCATTAATTATAACTCCTTGTAGCTGACTAATGGTGACTTATTGGCCTTCATGCCCACGTTTTTTCATTAGTTACCTAATTCAGCTGTATTTAACAATCCCTTATTTGGAAATTACTGCAGGCCGAGCACCTGTTTAAAAACATTACCTGCTTCTAAAACATTAGATACTGCCTTATTGACTCCTTTTAATAATTTTGTAGATACCATCATAATCCCCATTTTATAGATGAAAAGACTGAGCAGCAGAGAGACTCAAATAGTTAACTTGCCCAAGGATGACTCAGCTAGAAAGTGGTGAGGCTAGAATTCCAACTCAGGAGTTCTGACTCCAGGTACCAGAGTCCTAGACTTAATCCTGCCTCCTGCCATTCTGTATTTGTTGAATGAATGCGTGCAAAATCAATTCTTTCTTCATCTACTAGGTACCTAGCCTGGTATTATCAATTACCATATGTATTCCCTCACAGTTTGTGCTGAATATTTTTCTATTTACTTGCAACATCTATAATTTTTCAAAATCACTTTGAAATTTATGTTCTCAGGAATTAGCCATGCTACCATCACTAAATTGATCATGTATTTATGTGTTTTCCCGATTTTTTTTTATTGTACCTCTGTAGCTATATAAAAGATGGAAACTAAAGAATACGTATTGGTATTTTTCAGTATACCAGGCCTGCATGAATAATGGGTTAGTGCAACAAAATTTGCTATAGGAAGTTATCATAGGGGTAGAGGGAGGAGGGAATTTATCTTCATAGATTAGGAAAAAATATAATTGTTTTCGCAGTATTTGTCCCTTTTTGTGTCTCAGGTGTTTTGAGAGCTGGGCTACAGGTGGATATTAAAGCATTAAGCTCTTTCCCATCTCTTGAATATGAATTTATCTCTAAAAATACTCTAAAAATCTACCCCAAAATCAAATTAAGAAAATATTCTCTTCTACTGTGCTGATATACTAGTGACTTTTTTCAGTCCTTCTTTATTGCTTTCAAATTTCAGGATATGTAATGCTTCATTTTACCTGATCTTTGTCCAACAGTCCTTTCCTTTCTTTGGTGGGTTTCCCAAGAAACCTGTCCTCCCTCCCTCCCTCTGTTCCCTCAGCAAACTGACTTATTTAATACATTCACCATTAACACAAGTTTTTTATCAGTTTGTACGTAGCTATTACATTAACATAAACAGAAAAACAGTGTTTGGTAACTCTTACTCTTTTATAGACACGTTAAATATCCTACTTTGAAATAAATTATTTAATTTCCATTTAACTGCTTCAAAGATTTCTGATTTCTTTGCCCTCTCTTGAGTAGCTGATGTCCTTAAAATCCTTTTGAAGAACAGTGTGAGAGGTATAAATGAGTTAGCTGAACTTCATTTTTTTTTTTTTATGATTTGTCCAGTCACTAGATTTCTAAAAGAATCCCATTAATTCCAGGTATCAAGGCAATCTAAAATCTGGGCTATTAGGAGTGCCACTTGTTAAACTCTTGATTTCAGAATTAATTTTAGAATGATCCTTGCAAACAGAGCTATCTTAGCTGATTTAATTAGAGGGTAATATGTCATCATTGAGAACAAGAGTTCATTTGACTTGACTTTTTTACATAAAACTCCCATCTTTTAACTGTGCCACATGGTAATTGCTGGTGAGTAGAAATGTAGGCGCTATCAAAAGTGATTTAAAATATACAGCATTATGTCCTTTAAAGTATTATAATATAAACATTATGTCATAATTTATGTAAGAGTGTGACTAATGTCCTTTTACAATTATGGGTGAGTTTTATGAACACTTACAAAATACAAAATTATTGAGTCCTTTAAACCAAATGACCTACAATTCAGTCACTAGATTTGTATAGAAATATGAGTTTAGGATAGAAATTGTATTAAGGGAATTGTTGATAAAATTGTTTATTAGCTTAAAGCCTACCAAAGTAACGTCTTTAAGACTGCTTTTTCCCCCTTAATTCACATCTCTCAAAAGACTTCTAGCAAGGCCAGTTGTCTTGACAGTTTAAACAGAATACTGAATATTCTTTTAAACTTGGTGCTTATATCTCTTTGCAGACCAAATTCTGCTCTATTAAATTCTTTAGCTGGCACATAATTCTACTTTAAGTGGTTTCATAGACTTCTTCAGTATTAATCAGTTTTCAGTTATTTACATGATACTCTTTGAAAGTGTAACTGACTCGCTGGGATGCCATATCTGTAAATAAAAGGTTTCATAGCACTAAGTCTTGGGTAAAGGTTTAAAATTCTAATAATCCTGAATGGAAGTACTTAAGAGTTTTTAATAACCTTGGATGAAAAATATTTTTTAAACAAATGTACCAAAGAAAAATAGAAATTTGATTCCATGTTTAAACATTATCCAGGCTACTGATTTATTTTTATATTTCATTCTCTATTTCCTTTAGGTGTTTTTTTTTTTCCATTCATCCAATAAATATTTCTTGTATACCTATGATGTGTAATTCACTTTGCTAGGTGCTATGTATAGGGCCTCTGGATTTTAATCCCAGCAGGGAAGCAGAAATTAAGGGCACCATTTACAATGAATGGCTGAGATTATGAAAAGCCACGAAAGCATTTAATAGGAGCATCTGATCTCATCACAACATCTGGGAATGCTTCCTTGAGGAAGAGCAATGAGCAATAGGCTCTGAAGCATGAGTACGTGGTTAGTACTGTATGGTTAGAAGACCCTGAAAGCATGAGAAGACTTTTAGAACCTGGGGAAAACAGCGGTGAATGGAAGCCCCATGAGACTACGGGAGAGCCTGTGGGCCAGGTTAATACACTGTCTAAAGATGGCCCATGCATGTTGGGCTTATGTGGTTTACCTTTTCACTGCAAGTATGGACCCCTAGCTCTAAATTAACCTGCGGGTGCTAAACTCAAGTTTTTAAACATCCGGTCGTTTTAAACATAGCCCAAAGAAAATAGACTTTTAACCATTTAAAGCCTGTCTCTTTTGTGTACCCTGCAAAACTGCATAAGGCCTGCTGGTCATTTATAGGCTGAATCTGGGACCTAAAAAACTCCCAAGTTGCTGCCCTCTCCACCCTGTGGCTGAGCAGCATAGCCTAGATACTTAGTTCCCCTCCCCTCTCCTGGGAGTTCCCTGAACCTCCTCCCCTTCTGGTCCTGGCTCCTCTGTTATGTCTGTCAGACCTCAAGCAATGAGGGACTTCCCCTCCCATGCAACCTGTCAAGTGCCATCAAATTAAAGCTCTCTGTGTCCTGCTGCCACCTCCTGGTCCTGTCTCTTGCCTTAACAGCCCTGAACTCCCTGGAGCTCCTGCAGTGACCTTGGTTGGCCTTCAGCCTCCAGCAGTGAGAAGCTATTGAAGAAGTGTTCCAATCAGGATCGGACTTGATTTGAAATGTTACTTTGGTGGCTCTGTAGAGAATGGATTGCAGGGGCGTGAAAGCAGATACAGAAACAGGAGGAGATGGTAGCTTGAACTAGAGTGGTGACTGGAAAGGGAATGAAGTAGAAAGCAAGAAATATTTAGGAGCTAATTGAAATAAGTCAGACTGAGAAAGACAAATACCAAATACTGTAGGATGTCACTTACATGCAGCATCTAAAAACCAAAATGAACAAACAATACAGAATGCAGATTCATAGATGCAGAAGACAGATTGCTAGTCGCCACAAGGCGGGGGGGGGGGGGGGATTCTATGGTAAAGGGGATGGAGCAGTACAAATATATATTATAAAATAAGTCATGGGGATGTAATATAGTGCATGGGGAGTATAGTCAAGAATATTAACTTTGTATGGTGATGGATGGTAACTAGACTTATTGAGGTGATCATTTTTGCAATGTATACACAGGTCAAATCAGTGTGTTGTGCACCTGAAACTAATACAATAGTGTAGGCCAATTATACTTCAATTAAAAAAAGAAATATTTAGGAGGTAAAATTGATACAACCAACAGACTACAAGTCAATCAAAAGTGAATCACTGAACATCTACCATGACTATGAACTGGCATCTGTGTACGTGAAAGAGAGGGAGAGATTGAGAGAGAGAATCAAGCATCCCAGAAACATTCATTGAGTTTACAAGGCCATGTAAATAACTATGACATAGTTATGTGTGCTTTTCAGTGGAGACGAAACTCAATATCATAAAACCAGCATGGCATTGTTAAGAGTATCAATGTGGCTGAGAGAAAGGGATTTCCCAGATAGGGTAGGGTGAGATGTTAACTCTCAGAAAGTAAAGAGTTATCAAAATATATGTAATCAGCTGTGCCATTTTGAAACTTAAGTCTAAGTTTTTGTCCTATGGCAGTGTTAAAAAAAACCCCTAAGATTTTTACCAAGATGAAGAATTAATTAAATTGTTACTTCAACATTTCCTAATACTTAAACAATGCTATGTCCATGGCTTAAGGACCAGATTCATCATTACTGGTTGTAATGATAGGAGTCAAAAAAGGAAGAGACTTAGGGCGCCTGGGTGGCTCAGTTGGTTAAGCGACTGCCTTCGGCTCAGGTCATGATCCTGGAGTCCTGGGATCGAGTCCCGCATCGGGCTCCCTGCTCGGCAGGGAGTCTGCTTCTCCCTCTGACCCTCCTCCCTCTCATGCTCTCTGTCTCTCATTCTCTCTGTCTCAAATAAATAAATAAAATCTTTAAAAAAAAAAAAAGGGAGAGACTTAGACCTTGCCGAAAGGAAGAGGTAAAATTTAACTGGGAGTATATTATTCAGGGATCTCGAATACAATCAAAGCAATAGGATATATACATACAGGTATATATATGAGGAGATTTATTATAGGAGTTGGCTCTGGAGGTTATGGAGGCTGAGAAACCCCATGATCTGCCATATGCTGGCTGGAGACCTAGGAGAGTAGAGGTCTAATTCAGTCTGACGCTGAAGGCCTTAAGTGGGGTGGGATACTGGTATAAGTCTCAAGACTCCGAGGCTAGAGAACCAGGAGCTCTCATGTCCCAGTGTAGGAACAGATAGATGTCCAAGCTTAAGAAGAGAGAGAGAGAGAGAGAGAATTTGTTCTTCCTCCACCTTTTTGTTCTATCTGGGCCTGGATGGATTGGATGATGTTCCCTTACACTGGTCACTCCTGCTACTAAATCAAATGCTAATCTCTTCCAGAAACATCCTCACAGATGCACCCACAAATAATGTTTTACCAGCTATCTGGGTATCCCTTAGGTAGGTCAAACTGACATAGAATTAACCATCACAGGGACATTGAATGATGGGTAGCATTTGACAAACAGCCATGAAAGAAGAAGGCATTTGGGGTTAAATTTGAAGCAAAGTAGTACATGTGGAGGATACTACAGAAAGGGATCAATTAAGAATTTGTGAGACATAAATATTGAACAAATACGGTGGGGTTGTATTTTTTGATGGACCTTGAAAACCCTTGGTTTTATGTGGCAGGAAGTAGGTCATCATCCTAGGTTCTTAGCAGTGAAGTGACAAGATGAAAGTATTGATTTTGATGGGTCAAGCACTATAATCAGGATGGAATAGAGAGGAGATCATTAACGTCCCAGGGGGAGGGAAGGAGGATAGCCAGGGGGCTGATTGAGATACTAAAGCATGAGATGCCAAGGGCCAATATGAGGTTAAGAGGTGAGAAGAGGGGTGAATGAGGTCATCAGAGAAGAGGCAACATTAAATAGCAAAAACAAAAACAAACAAAAAAAACCCCCAAAAAAACCTTAAAAAACTTAAAAAACTTTACTCTGCTACTTAGAAGTTCCAATAAAAAGGGTTTCAAGAAGACAAGCCATTGAAACACTTGCCTGAAATCACCTGTGTCATTTAAGATACTTTTGGCAGCCGTCACAGAAAATCCTGAATTGGCTGGCGTACCCATTCAGGGAAAACCATCATTTCACCTAAGTTCCAACCCAGAACAGCTTACGATGGAGGAAAGTGGGAAGTTAACACTATCACCAGGCTCCATTATGGAAGCAAGATGGCTGCTGGAGTACTAAGAGTCAAAGCCTCATTATGATGTCCAGAGGCACACAGTGGGGCTGTTGCTAACCATGTGTGTCTCCTCATTGTTGAGACAGACTAACTGTCGGAAGCCCCCCAGCAGATTTACCCACCTTCTCATTCCAGAATTGCTTCCTGTGCCCATGCCCTGAAGAGAAAGGAAAAGGGCCATAGCTGTTGACTTGGACTAGTCATGGTTACTCCCTCACACAGGGACTGATGTCTTCCTTCCTTAAGTATATGGCCAGTGAATTGCTTGGCCATCTTCATAAGAATCCCCAGGAATTGAGGAGTAATGGAGAAATTCAAAGTAACTACTCAGATTGAATTATTAGGTAGTTGGCATTTTTGCTTATTAAGTCCAGTGTTCTCAACTCTGGCCAGCAGTGAGCTGACACATAGCAATTGGCTTTCAGGAGGGTAGGGTGCGGGGAGACCTGATTTGTAGCATTTGCCAGTTTCTGTGGTATAGAAATGTTCCCACCATGACAGATTTCAAGCTACTAACAGTTGAACAACCAGCTGACAAAATTCCTGAAAATTTACCTGTTGGCTCTTTTGAGTTGGAAAGAGCCAGGGCTATCCAGGAGTCATGTGAGATACTAAAAAACAATACTTATACTTGGGTTCCATCTTTAAATACTCTGATTTAATTGATCTGAGGCAGGGCACTCTTTTTCCTGTCTTCCTCACTCCCTTCTTCCCTTTCTTTCCTTTTCAGTTTTCCCAAGTATTTCTGATGTGCATCTGGGGAAGGGAACCAGTTAGCTAAAGCTATGCTTCATAAACTTGATCCTGCATCAGAATTACTGGAGGGCTTGTTAAACACAAATACCTGGACCCCACCCCCAAAGGCTTTGATTTAGTCATTCCTGGGTGGGGTCTGTAATTTGCAGGGCTTTATTTGTTTTTGTTTTTGTTTTTTAACAAGTTCCCAGGTGATGCTGATGCTGTTGGTCCAGGCACCATCTCTTGAGTCTCTGGGTGTATTCACTGTGGTTTTAAATACGGTTTTTTGTCAGGGTGGACAGTAAAATTTGGGCAATGATTTCTGTTATTTCTCATCTTGATCATAGGTAAGAATCCTAACCGAGAAAGTGCCTCTATTTCAAATTTTTCACCCCCCTCCTCCCCCTCCCCATCGCCTCTGCTTTCTTTCAAATGCTTACTTTGGCCACTAGGGGGACTAAGGGAAAGAGAGTGATTGGATCAGTTCAATCTGTAAGTATCTCTGTGTGGAACAAAAGGGACCCAAATCAGTGGCAAGCACACAGCTGCATGAGTTGGAGAGAACTTCAGCATTGCTTTAAAGGAAACTGGGAAATGTTTTCCGTTTCTTTTTCTACAGGATCTTTATTATTCTTTGTTAATATGGCAGGCTTTCTTTGGGTATGTGACTTGTTTTGGGGAGTCCTATTTAGAACATTTCTGGTGAAGAGCATGCCATCTTCCTACTCCCCCCTTTGAGCTGTTTTTCCAGCACTAGTCTCCCAAATGCAGATCTAGCCATTTTTTTCCTGACCTCTAGACTCCTATGCAAGGAGACTACATTTAGAGCTGGTCAGTCTTCATTTTATACACATTTAATTAAGGATGTAGCATAATACATTCAGGGCATGCACACCTGTGTTCTGTAGGCTTGATCAGCTCGTGTGTTTGCTCCTTATTACAGTTCTTGGATTTCTTGAGAAATTGGCTTCCTCTCTTTGTGCCCCCAGGACAGTGGAGATTAACAAGGGCCACTGCTCCTCAGCTGAATATCAGGGAACTAGAGGTGTTTCCTCTTAAGGTTGCAGTGAGGTTGAGACAAATATTTTCTTTGCAAAGAAAGCACTTTGAGGTCTTCTTTTTAAAAAAGATGAATACTTTTCAATTTGTATTTTCTTAATGGGTCAGCATAGCTCAAAGTCAATAGAGTTTTTGAAATGAACTTGAAAAAAGCCACTATGCTTTTAGATATTATAGATATTTTAAAATGAAAGGCCTTAGCTTTTTCCTGAAAAAGTTGGAAAATACTTTAAACATACTCTGGCTGTTTGCTTATCCTATTTTCCTCTAAATCCCAATGATTGGGAGTTTTTAAAGCTTAAAAAATGGTAAAATTTAAAATGGCTGACATCTTTTTCCTTTTTTTACAGTAAAAGGTTTAACAAATGTTTTCGAAGAGTTTAAATGATCTTTGATATACTGGGAACTCGATTTGGAAAATAAGAATTTGTAATTCTGAAGTATTGGTAATTTGGAGATGTAGGATTCCTGAACATTCCTACTTGATCTATTACAACTTCTCCTCTAGCTATATATTTACGCTGAACTTAGGTAACATAGTTTACTGTTACTTTTATATTATCAAGTGCTAATGTGTGAAAGGCTTTTATTGTGCTTTTACTACTCATTTGATTATGTGGTATCTTATTTAATATTCTTTCATAGACTTGGGGGTATTTAGACATCATGAGATCAAGTACTATGTTAAAAGCTTAGGCCAGTCTTTTTATATGGCTGCAATAAAGAATATATTCATTTCACTTATATTACCACATGGCTCTCATAAAAGGTCAGTTTCAATTGAATATAAAATAGGTTACAAATGGCAAATCTTATGTCATCAACAACAAAATTATTATGAATCATTCCTTTTCAATTGCTGTTTCCCCTCTTAAAAAAAAGTGACTTGAGGATTTCTTAAAATCAGAGATCCTCATGATATGTTTTGTACAATAGACATAAAAATTATATAAATTCTTTTTTCTCACTTGAGTCAAGAAAATATGTATAGAGTAATCACACCAAAATTCCAGTTGAAACAGCAAGTCAGGTGCATCAGAGTTTCACAACAAAAAAGCCATATAATTGTACTTTTTCATTTTGTTGTCATATTAATTTACCAAATTAATTTTGAGTCAATGTCTCAGCCTGGATTATTGATGAGTAATATTATGGGAAGTTACATGCATAAATGTAAGTTGATTGCTATGAATCAAGAGTGGCAGTTTATTCTTACCCAGAACACGCTCAGTAAATTATAGGAAGGTTTTCGGCTTAACAAAGGGTTGAGTATATATAAAAATGTAGGTTGCAATGATCTTAATTCTAGGTGGTAACTAAGGTTGCGTTTTGTAAGCGGAATGACAAATTCCTGTAGCTGAAAAACCTATAATGCATTTTAAAGGGAATTTTAACCTTTCTATCCATGAGTTTGTAAAGTACAACTCTTGACAAACCATCGTTTTACCTCCGAAATATTTATTTTCAAAAGTTATGACCTTGTATTTGAAAAAAAAAGTTTATAAATGCCCTATGTTCTGAAAGGCTTTGAAACAGTATTATTTGGGGAAAAAAAAAAAATGAGCCTCACTCACAACTACTATAATCAGGGAAAATAGAAAAGATGGAATACACATCAGCCAGAGCAGCCTCCTCTCCATTGCATATTTCCTAAAGCCATCTTCATTCAGGGTGACGGTTCCGATTTTAACCTAATTAAGCATCAGAGAGAACCAGGGTCCTCAGAGATGAGCCTGAAGGTTCCTAGAAGTGCCATGCTGCTCCCTCCCTCCCAGGCGCTGCCGGGGAGCCGCTGTCCGGGACTTCTGGAAGGTTCCAGGGATGCCCAGAAGGAGGCTCTGCTGTGTAGCGCCAGCCCGGAGGTGTGCCATCTTCAGCCACATTTCAGCCCGGTTACTGTGGAATTGATTTTCACGGCTCCTGACAGAAGCTGTTTTCAGCCCTTGAAAAGGCAGTAGCTGGGGCTGATACTCCTAAACACAAACAGCAGATTGCTCCATGGCTTTCATAGCCTTCGAGGTCTGTTACCTTAAGGTTCTAATGGCCTTTTAACAGTGTTTCCAGCTGAGCAGCAGATGTAAAGGATACGGAACATTGAAAGCAGTGTTCTTTTTTTTTCCTCCTCTCTGAAAGAATCATTTTTTTACAGATATTGTACTAACACCATATCCTAGGAACTATTCAATGGCATGTTAGATTTGAAACTCGGAACCAAACCTCAGATAAAGTATTGTCAGCGCCATACGTCTGCCCCCTCACTGGGCTGTGTGTCCAGTGTTACCGCCCATCAGATCCTGTCACCAGTAGTGGGGGCCCATTTGATAGTATCTCGTCAGGGAAAAAAATAATTAATGGAGCACCACAAAGCCTCTGAAGGTCCTTGTACTTACTTTAAGTCAATTCATTTTCATCCTAAACATTGCAGTGTGTTTTTGAAAACAATGCATTTAGCTTTAGGAATTCTATCCAGGCCACCTTTGGTTTCCCTTTCTATTGTCTTGAGCACTAGTTTTGTCTTTCTGTTGGTTAGGGTGTGATGAGATGTTTCCTGAATGGGGAGCTATGCTCTCCCTGCCCAGTGAACTTGAAGGCCTTTAAGCTTTGGTCTGGGGAAGAAGGTTAGTATTTAAGTCTTGTGGACTTTTGGGGAAAAAGTCAAACATAACCGAAGAACACTTGTCGAATTGGACGTTTTTCCATTTTAAAATACTAGAGACATACAGGAAACAAAGTGAGGCTTGCTGGAGTGGAGGGGGGTGGGAGGGATGGAGTGGCTGGGTGATAGACATTGGGGAGGGTATGTGCTATGGTGAGCGTTATGAATTGTGTAAGACTGATGAATCACAGACCTGTACCTCTGAAACAAATAATACATTATGTGTTAATAAAAAAAAATATTAGAGACATAGTATGCCTTTTGATTTTACTGAGGTCCAAGCACCGCTTGGTATTTCAACTTTCCAGTGGTAACTACACGAGGTAAGAGAAAAACAGCCATGCCAATGAGTCATCATTCCTCACGCCAGGAACTGGGCTGTTTTACAAGCTTTTGGAGGGCTCTTTAGGAAGTATATGAGCTGCCACCATTTTCTTCCCCCAAAGTTGAAAATACACATACGTGGAAACTCTGATGTGAACAAGCGATGTGAATAGACAAGCAATTTCTTTCCTTCTTGTTTTCTTCCTCTTTATCCTCCTACTCCCTCTCTTCTTCACACACATAACCCCTGGGGGAAAAAATAATTAGTGTGGTCTAGTTTAAATTTAGTGTGATCGGTTTCACTCTTCTAGGAGACACACATGTGGGCAGCCTGCTCTGGAGCTGTGGTTGAGCAGAGCCTGGCTTTGGCTCCCAGCTCTGTTACTTCGCCTCTGTTGTTTCATCTGTGAACAGGGATAATAACAGTCCCTACCAGTCATCACTGTGATTGTAGTAAATGAATAAACCGTTATAAAGCTCTTACAGTAGTGACCGGCATACGATGAAGGCTGTATACAGTTTTGAAGCCAATCAATCTCTTGATGAGGGTAGGGAGAAACAAGGGGAGAAAGGGAAAGAGTGAGTTTCCTGGGGCTCCTCCCAGCTGCCGGGCTTAGCTCGCCTGCTCTGTGAATGTCTGCGGTTGGTGTACTTTGTGATCTGCTCTTGTGCAACTTGGGAAGAAACTGGTAGTCCCCTTTCCTGGAGTACTCACCCTGACAGTGGTCTTTTCTGGCCCTGTAGGCCTCGAGAATCACTGGCTTGTTCTTCACCTGGCCTCTGGTCCCCCTGTAGCTTTGATCACCTGCTGTGGTGGGAGCACGAGAAGCCTTCTGGTCTGCAACTCAACCGCAGTCTGAATCCATCCAGGAGCGCTCTGGAGACCACTGGGCCAGACTTGGGCCCGCTAGGTGTGGGTGTAGCCCTCTCTCTGAACATCTTTGCCTCCAAGTTTAAGGTCATTGCCAAAAGCCCGCCAGGCAATCTTTTTACAGATTCCAAAACAGATTTTGGGCTAGAAATCCCTCTTCCCTTTGGCTTTCCCGTATTGATGCAAAGCTCAGAGAGGAGAAACTGGGAAGTGTGGGGAGCCTCCCTGTGCCTCCCTCCTTCATACAGACCCTTGGGGAGCATGGATGGGTTTGCCATCTTTTGTCTTCCCAGCTGGACCTCAAGCCCTTCCTCCAGGTTTGAGGACTTGTCTCTTAAAGAGATCAGGTAACAGACACCCATGGCTTTGGAGGGGGAAGTCTGTAAGAAGACAATAAATTAAGAGGCAAACAAAACTGAATCAGTGAAAGATTTGCAGAATATTATCCTCATTATATAGGCAATATGGAGACTTCTGAAGAATCTCTCAAACATCTAGTGAATTGGGAATAACATAAATTCTTTGTTTATGTGGGAATCTTTGGGCTTTCTGGCAGATGGTGTCGTATAGGAGCAAAAGGACTAATTCCTTGTTTTGTGCTTACTAATTGGTTATTTTGAAGTTTTCTTTACCTCCTTGAACCTCAGTTTTCTCCTCTATATAAAAGGGCAGTACTGGGGCATCTGGGTGGCTCAGTCGTTAAGCGTCTGCCTTCGGCTCAGGTCATGGTCCCAGGGTCCTGGGATCGAGCCCCACATCAGGCTCCCTGCTCAGCGGGAAGCCTGCTTCTCCCTCTCCCACTCCCCCTGCTTGTGTTCGTGCTCTATCTTTGTCAAATAAATATATTTAAGAAATCTTAAAAAAAAAAAAAGGGCAGTACCACAGCCTGACTCATGATATTGTTCTTTGTGAGGCTGAAATGGCATAATGGCGTGTGAACAGCCTGACAGAGAGAAGTCTCCAGTAAATGTTAGCTCTCCTTTTCCCAATTCCCTCCTGACACATGTTTCATGATGAGAAATCTTCCTATTTCTTATTCAGGAGAGGAGAGAAACCTGGTAGGCTGTAATCCCCACTGTAAGACTTAGTCATTTTTAATTTCCTTTTATGATAAACTTCTAAGAGAGAAGCTCTAATAGAACGTTAAAAGGTGATCTTGAAATGCTGTTAAATGTCAAAAAGCAAATCTTTTAAAAACATTCTCTTTCTTTTCTCTTTGGCCGTCTTGGAACTGACTGTGAAACTTTTCTTTCATGCTGTTCTCACAAGTTCCTGTTGTGCATCCTGTCCTCAGAATGATAGATCTGATGCGTGGCTTTGATTATTTCACTTTGCTTAACGCAAGGGTTCTCAGACTTGAGTGTACATCAGAATTACCCAGAAGGCTTGTTCAAATGTGGGCTGCCGGGTCCCCTTCTGGGAGTTTCTGATTTGGTAGATCTGAGATGGGGCCAGTGCCCAGGTGATGCTAACGCTAAAGGTAACTAGGCCACACTTTGAGAACCACTGGATTCAAGTTTAAGCCTTAAACTATCAAAAGTCAATTTAGTTCCTCAGTGGCCTGAGAATAAATACCCACCGCCTTGGTTTGACATTCGAGAACTGAAACTATCTTATTTAGTTCCAAGTGCCCTTCTAGAAATTTCTGTCTCATAAAATCTTTTTCACTCAACTTACTCTTTTTTCTGTTCTCATTTCATTCGCTAATATCATGACAATGCTTGTTCTGTCCTTCCCAATTTTCTCTACCAACTAAAATGCAGTTTAGCTCAAATCACTCTTCATGTGTTTGTCCTAAGTTACCGAGTTCCTATTTTCTCCTTCTTGCCTTGCTTGTGTAGTGTTTGTCTATTCATTTGGTAATTAACCAAATTCTGCCTTCTCCTGACTCAGAAATTGTTGTCTTGTGTCCTTTAAAATGACTCACTTAATTTTTGTTTCCCAAATTTGCCCATGTGGTATGTGGTAGCTGAGGGCACTTAAATGTATATTTGTACTTTCCAGAGCACAGTGTTTGAGCATAGTAGGTATTGAATAAATAACTGACTCCTCCCTGATTGGAAATATAAAAAGACTTTTTTTGGTTTTTTTTTGGCCAGGCTTTACTTAAAGACAACTGTAAGTAAGATCAAAATTAAATGGTGTAATATAAAGACACCCTTATATTTTCTTTGAAAGAGTGCAGCTGATAAAGTTATATTAGCCAAAGCCAGTGGAAATCAATTTGTGAAAGTATAGACCAGAGTTTATTGTGTGGAACATGCATTTTGTTGCTTTCACTTAATTTTAAAGCATACCATTTCTCTCAGTGAAGCCCCTACTGTATATAGGTATATGTCTATCAAAATGTTTTTTTTTCAAAATGTGGCATATTTTAGCTATCACTGACAGCAATTTTCAAATGTCTGAAAAGATTAGGGAAGCTAAATGTAAAGAGTACTATAAATTGCAGTGACATTTCCTGGGAGATAAAGAAATTGATAGAGAGGAAAGTTAGTTTAAAAAGTCAGGCCTAGAGATAAAGCAATCAAATTGTACCACCTTTGGAATGATCTATTTACGATGGAGGCTTTGAATAATAAATCGTGCCACCGGAATGCTCATAGGAGCCACTTGTAATTTTCTGAATTCCATTTTAAGCTGTTACCTACCCAGGCCCTCTTACGTAATGTATCAGTTCGGGTCAGTGAAGATTTATTTTTAATTACTTGGCTGAAGAACAGCACCCACAATTTCCCTGCCCTTGAGGCACATATAGAGTAGTAAAGACAGATACATAGATAGTTTCTATATGATGTGGGGAGTGGTGTGACAAAGGCGCTGGGAGCCTAGAAGAAAGCAGGTAGAGGTTGAGGGCAGGTAGGAAAGTACTCCTTTGGAGGGCGAGGGGGAGAGGCAATGAGGGCTGTCAGTCGGGGAGCAGGATGTACCTTTTTTCGACGCCACAGTGATCTATTTCTTTCTTTTTTTTTTTTTTTTAAGATTTATTTATTTATTTTGAGAGAGCGAGAATGAGAGAGAGAGAGGGTACATGAGTGGCGGAGGGTCAGAGGGAGAAGCAGGCTCCTCGCTGAGCAGGGAGCCCGATGCGGGACTCGATCCCGGGACTCCAGGATCGTGACCTGAGCCGAAGGCAGTCGCTGAACCGACTGAGCCACCCAGGCGCCCCGACAATGATCTATTTCTTATATAGGATTAATTGTTGTTCCATGTAAATGGATGAACCCTAATTATATAGTAATAGGGAAGGTTAAACTCCTCTACCCTTCTAATGCAAATCCGAAGATCATGCCCTACGAACTGCCTAAGAAATGGGCAACTCTGGTTTTGCAGAATGTATCAGTTGATCTTTGTTTAAGCAAATAGAACATGTCTGTCCTTGGGAAATTGTATATAAATTCCCAAGCATGATATTTAACTCTGCATTATTTTAGCGCCCATGTTTTAATGAAATTTCCAGAGAAACATTAGGAAAATAGCTACATTAATCACACAATAATCCCTGCTAAAGGTGTAGTTTTAAATGGTGATAATCCTCTATTTCATACACAAACTTATTCCTTTGCAGACATGAACATATGATTGTGCTGTATATTTTGAAAAGTCCTAGACATCATAGCGACCCTATTAAAGTAGGTGTGATATGTGTAAGTCAGCAGATAAATATTTTGACGGTCAAAGATGACATTTGCCATAGATGGCTAAAGAGAACAGTTTGTGCTGTGAATCCCTTTTACTGACTTTCTTACAGAGATGGCGCAAGAAGTGGTTCTAGCTGGAGGAAAGGTGAAACCAAGTTAGCTTTTCTTTTCTTTTTTTTTTTTTAAAGATTTTATTTATTTGTCAGAGAGAGAGAGAGAGCACAAGCAGGGGGAGTGGGAGAGGGAGAAGCAGGCTTCCCGCGGAGCAGGGAGCCCAATGTGGGGCTCGATCCCAGGACCCTGGGACCATGACCTGAGCCGAAGGCAGACGCTTAACGACTGAGCCACCCAGGCGTCCCCAAGCTTTTCTTATATATTTGTGCATTGCCATGATTTGACTTGGTTTATTTTTTAGTTTCTCAATTTTCTATCAGGTTTGAAACTGTGAACATTTAAACTCCTGTTCTGTTGCACAGTTTGCATATGAAGATGTTTTAAGCAAGTTCTGACATGATAAAAAAAAAAAAAAATAGAGAGGGTGCCCAGATGATAACAAGCAGAAAAATTCCTCCTTTACATAAAAGACTCCGTTCTCGTTTGTAAAGCAAAATGTTCTCTTAAAAGTAACAGCTGCAAAAAAAAGCAGGAAGGCAGAACATACTCATCTAAGTTGTAAAATACGTTTTGGTAGCTCAACAGGGATTTTGCTGTTCCTGAGAAAAAACTCAAAATGTAATTTTTATTTTATTTTTTATTTATTTTATTTATTTATTTTTAAAGATTTTATTTATTTATTCATGAGAGACAGAGAGAGAGAGAAGCAGAGGGAGAAGCAGGCTCCCAAGGAGCAGGGAGCCCGATGCGGGACTCGATCCCAGGACCTTGGGATCATGACCTGAGCTGAAGGCAGACGCTTAACCGTCTGAGCCACCCAGGCGCCCCAAAATGTAATTTTTAAAATGAAGGTATTTAAAAGCATGGCACAAGGGAGCCTCATTTATGGGGCTGGTGAGTGGCCAGGATGTGGCCACTTCACTGTTCTTGCAGGAGCCCGGGTGGGCCACCTTGCACTTGGGCGGTGCACCCTATGCAGCTGGTCGGATGTATTAGCAAGTACCTGTCTTTTCCGAATGCAACAGTGGATGAAATAAGAGAATTCCAGAAACAGTTTTAACATAAAAGCAATTTTGGTTTTCATAAAGCTGATCTGTTCAAGTGAATATTTCTTTCTAAAAACAAGATTGAAAGTTTTTTTTTCCCCCCACATGGAATTGAAGCTCTGAACTTGTGTATTTCTTTAGGTGTTAAACATATCGATCTTTAGGGTTACATTGATCTTTTCCTAATAGTTGTAGCATTGAGGGGGCTGTTTGTTTTCTGAATAGTGTGCCTGATCTCTGAATGAAAGGCCTAACAGTCTGTCAGAGACCTTGAATGGTAAGTCTTGGGACTTTGTTTCTTAGACAGAGCACCAATTTCCTAACCTGGAAAATATAAGCCTCTATACCTAATGTATAGTTTTGAGGTTGAGAAGTATGGTTGTGTGTGTGTGTGTGTGTGTGTGAGAGAGAGAGAGAGAGAGAGAGAGAGGGAGAGAGAGAAAGCATTCACTATTAACCACAATAATAAAGTTTTGTTAAAGACTAATAGTAAGCCTAATTTGCTAAAGTGTAATTTCAGCTGTGATAGAAAAATTTAGTTTTCTTTCTCTAAAGGAAGTTTCACTATTTCATTTGGAAAAATGGGACAGACACTAATGATGCTATGATTTAAAGGTGCTTTTCTGCAGACAAGAGAGGTCATTTTTTTCCCTAAGAAGTAATGCATTTAGAAGGAATAATTCCTCCCTTCTCTGATCTCTTGCAATTTTTATTTGAGCATTTTGGTGCAGTAGTCACTTTCTAACTTTTTTACAAATGTAAAAATACATTTGATATATTTGTTTATATATTTGACATAGTTGATTACTCTCCTGTGAGTCTATAAGATCCTAGAAATTAGGGCCAGGTCTACTTTATCCTTGCATTGCCCTTAGCTCCTGGCATACAATAACATATATTGAATGTACCAAATAATGACAAAGGCTTAGGCTTTCATTTGATTCCTAGCAAACAACCTCTTATGTAGATGTTGACCAACTCATGTATGTTTTCTGTTATGAAAGGCATTCTGTATCCTACTACACATGTGCTAACTTTCAGTCATTATATTTTTACTTTTCATTTCTACAGATTTTTCTTGAGCACAGATGAGGTCAGAGTACCTGGCCCTCAATGAGTTTATACTCTAGGAGGGAACACAGTACAAGGTGTAATGTAAGGTATTACCTATGGAGACTGACACTGAGATATTCTCCACCATGCAAATTACTAACCTAAACATAACATTTATATTTAGAACTGGTCCAGCTGAACATTATACATTATTGTTCCCACCCTAATTTTGGGGGGGAGGGAGAGACCATTTTTGCATTTTACTTGTCCTTTTGCTTCTGAAAAGAAATCAACATTGTAGAGCCATAATTTTACAATGGGTGCAATAGTCTTATTCACTGATATTTTTGAAAGGATAAAGTAGACAATCTGCTCTCTTCTCTTGCTATAACAAAAATATCAAATGATTTACCTTTCCATGTAGTTGAAGATTGCCTTTTAATCAGATGAAATGGATTCAGGATAAAGCATGGAAATTATAGTGGAGTTATTAAAAAATGGGCTTTATGTTATACCAATGAGTATATATAATAACATAGAACATTTGTTGAGCTTTCTCTGTGTTCCAAGTACTATTTTAAACTCTTGTAAGATCTCATGTAATCCTTACAGCATCTTTTTGTCATAGGTAGTGTCTGTTCATACTTTACAGATGGGAAAACTGAGATGGAGGAAGTGCAATTAACTCATCTAAGGAAACAGACAGGGTAAGCAGATGAGCCAGGAAGATTCCATAGCCCATGGCCTTTACTACTATCTATGTGAATCATATGGTTTTCTTTTTCCCATGAACAAAATAGCCTTTTCTAGAATTTACTCAAGTGAATTGGTCTATGCAACTTTTCATGCAGTTCTTTCCAAATATTATGCCTCACTTAACTTTCCATCATTTGAGAAGGTAAGAAGTAGCAAACAAGACTCCATCCTTCAGACATCTCTAGAATGTTTTAGTAAGTAAAAGAGATAAGTTATTGCTTAAAAGTATATATTTTGCAATCATAATGTATATAATTCTGTACTGTTACATTATTATTATTCTAGCTGTTTGACATCTGAACCTCCTTTCTAACTTTGGAGAGGTCCTCCTTTTGTGTCTAATGGGAGGCAGAGCTTGCCTTCTATTGTATGAACTGAAAATATCAGGCGCTTGCTTTCCCAGACTCCTTGTGGCAGGGTTGAGATCACAAGACCTAGGATGCCCCAATGAGATTTGCCTGCCCTGTTTTTGCAAGAGGAGCTTGTCACACAAAGAAACAGGGACAGTGGAACACTTATTCTAGGGAAAATCAAAGATAAGTTTTAAAATTTATTTTATTATAGATTTGGCCAAACTCATTTTGGGTCCTTAGTACTGTTTTTTATGGTGCTATTGCGGTTATGAAGCCAGTGTTGGATAACCCACAGGCAGACCAGGACTATGTTTAGGCCACTTGTGAACAGGGGCATCAAAAAGTATTTTGGGAAAAAATAATAATGCAAGCACTGTAGTAGTCATCATGATAAAAGTCAGAATTTGTGTTTCTTTTCACTTTCTTTGTAGTTCAATATTGATTTAACTTTGAATTATATATTGTCATGGTGGGTGGGTAGGTGGGGACGCATCATTACCCTTTTCATGCTCAAGGTCAGACATCTATCTCTATTCCCTTTGAAATGCAAAGCAAACTCCTTCACTAATAGCAATTTTTCCAGAAGGAAAGTGAAGCCTCTTACACCTTGCAGATCTGAAGACCAAGATATATTACCAAGTCTTCTGTTTCCCCTTTGAAGCCTATTGATTATTAAGCATGTATTGTTCTTTCTGTAAAGCCAGTCTCAAGAGGTGTGGGTGGTTAGGGAGAAGGGAATTTGAGGAGCATGGCTCAGATAGCAAGAAGGAAGGAAATGCTAGGGTGATTGCAGGATGACCCTTTGTGACAGAAAACATTGAGGTATTCAAAGCATATATCCCAAATTCAGAAAATTGCCTATCTTCTAGGTTTTCCCAGGCTTCCCATTTCCTAAGAATTGTATTTCTTAGCAATATATTTCTAAGAGTGATAAAGCATCCAGGATGGTTTGATGAGGCCTGTGTTTTGTACCAGTAATTTTTCCTGTAGAAGTGATGTGAAACAGCTGTTTAGATGCACTGAATATGAGTATGGCTTATTCTAAGATATAAGAGGGATCCGGTATATAAATGCCACTTCTAGTTAAATATATTTTGTAATTTCTTTGGGGGAAAAAAAAAGAGCTTCTTTGTTTCTAGGGAAATTGAGTGTAAATCCACCACTCCAGAATTCTCTGAGGAATGTGGTTGCTGTTTGAAGATTTTAAGTCCCTTCAGGGCGAGGTTTATGCAGTTTCACTCATTTCTCATGTACTTTGCCCAAGGTTGGACAGACAGATAAGCTTCTTAACTGGTGGATTTAACTGACAATCGGTTCATTTTTGAGGTGTCAACCTGGGGTTTAGTGAAAAATACTGAAGATAGGCACATATTGAAATGGAAAAGAAGATTAATAAAGTTGAAGTAACTTTGATATTTCTGGCTTCATTCATGTTTATCTTCTTTTTCTCTATCGATCGATCTATCTATCTATCTATCCAACACCTCACACACCTTATGTAGATTATATATTTTTTAATGTGGAGTTGGTGAGAATGCTCATGTGGGGAGTCAGGATACATAAATTCTGACAAAAACTATAATGTATGTTACAGTATATTATGACTCCTTGCAATTATTTCTTGACTTCTAGAACTTTCCTCCAGTCAAAAATAACCTTTACCTTTCTCAGGCCCAGATTATAGAGTTTTGTCGTGACCGTGACTGTGGGGGTACTCGCTTCAGATGTTAGCTCAGCAGAGGAAAGAAGGGAGGGTTCCAGAAGAAGAATGAGTGGGAGAGAGCAATTTAAAAAATGGGTGGAAATGTAGATGCTCTCATGCTGGGTTATATTTAAATCTACTTGTGAAGAGAAATGTGATGAGGACTTAAAGTCCTTTAAAACTTGAACAATTGACATATTATGACACATCCTTCCAGATGTTTTTAGTTTCCAAAAATGTATGTGTTGGTGCTACAGAAATATTTAATGATACGAAAGGACTGGCCTCTTCAGAGGCAACCGTTCGTACAGACATTTGTGATCCTTCTGTTGATGTTTTATGTATACACAAATATTTATAGATGTTCTATGTATTTACTCAAATGGTAACACCCTGTGCACATTTACTTTTGCCACTTGACAACTATCTGGAAACTTGTTTGATTTCAGCACCTAAGGTCTCGCCCCTTCCCCCTTCCCACCGCCAAGGTTGTATTTCCACCGTTCGGCTTTACCATACCTTATTTACCCAGTGGCCTACTCATGGACATCTAGGTTGTTCCATTTTTTGCTGTCACGAGCTATACTGTCAGGAATGTTGTTATATGACCACCTTTTCACGTAAGTGGGAGTTATCTTTAAAAGAAATTCCTGGAAGTGGAATTTCTGGGGAGAAGTCATGGGCATCGCATGTTTTGATCGACATTGCCACGTTTCTCTGCACATTAAACATGCCAGATTACCCTCACAGCCTCAGCAGGGAGCACTCAGAGTTTCGGTGTTACACAGTCCCAGAGGATGCTCTTCACGTGATAAGACGTATGGATGGAGTTGTGCTTTCTCTGCAGTATTCCTGGCCCTGCTTGATGCCAGCTCCTTGCTCTTCTGTTATGGGGGCCCTTGGTTCCAGGTTATGGGCTATTCAACTTCAGATGGAGTGGATGGATGGATGGATGGATGGACGGACTTTTGGGGATTTGCTTCAGGTGACTTTTCTCTTTAAGATTAGGCACCATTGCAGAAGAAAGTTGTGTGAATGAAAATAGGCCTATTAAATATGTGGGGTCGATGGCACACTGGAAATGAAATGCTTTGTCTCTGTATTTGGAGTAGAATATAGGAATCTCTATCCAAGTGAGCCCGGTATCCATTACCAACACGCATTCATATAGGAAGTTCATGAAGGATGATAAGATCAGATTATGAAATTTCTTAGAGGTCTGCTGTCTGAGTTTTTAAATCTGGCTTGCTTAATTTTAGACACCAAACATATGGCCATAGCTAATTATATGCTTAAATGCGATGCATTTCAGAATGGTTGATGTTACTCTGTAAGGGTCCTCTCCGAGGCAGTGATAATAAGATATGTGGTTATAAAGATAGGAGATACACGTAAAGTGAAATTCTGACCATTTGAAACAATTGCCGTAAACTTTGGAGAAATTGATTCGTTATGAACCATGTTTATGTTTACTTTTGTGTGTCCAATGTATAACACCATACCTGCATATGTATGGGTATGTGTACATATACCTCTAAAAGGTACACACAGTGGTGTGCTGGAACCAGCTTATCCTGGGCCATAGGGCCAACTGTTCAATTTTTAGGCATTTGCTAAAGTGATCAACTTCACATCAGTAGCTTCAAATCAGCCACGGTGGGAGTGTTTATACCACAGAAATTGGCAAACACTAAAAATCAGGACTCATTTCCTAGAAAGCTCGTTGTTAAACACTTACCAGTCCACCTCTGTACATGTGTATGTGTATATGTATAATTGATACTCTGTCCAAAAATGAAGAAACCTTCAGAACTATTTAAAATCCATTTGTTGGGAGCGCCTGGGTGGCTCAGTTGGTTAAGCATCCGACTCTGGGTTTTGGCTCAGGTGATGATCTCAGGGTCAAGAGATCAAGCCCCGTGTCTGGCTCTGTGCTCAGTGTAGAGTCTGCTTGAGAGTCTCTCTCTCCCTCTCCCTCTGCCCCTCCTGCTCATGCTCTCTCTCTCTCAGATATATAGATAAATCTTTAAGAAAAAAGTCCATTAGTTTGCAATGTCTGATTTCTAATAAACAGGGAAAAGTAGAACTTAGTTCTTTGGTACTTTTCTCATCAAAGCCTTAGTAATGCTTTAAAGAATAATTTTACTTTTTTTAATACAAATACTGTACGTATATACCATTATAGTTTCCTTTTAATTTGTGTGTAATTTCTGGTTGTTTTGAATAGTTTCATACCAAAAGAAACTTTTGCAAGTAATAAATTATAGACATACCAACAGCATGATTTACCAAAATTCATGGCAGTAGCTCTTGACCCTAATGAGCAAAAAAGGTCACCTAATTTTTATCCTAGGAATCAGGAAAACTAGACGTGCTGCTGTGGAATTAAACATGCACTCTAAAGTCAGAAGGACGGGTAGAGTTCTTAGTGCTCAGCACCCTCCTTGATAAGAAAGAAGAATGGGAATTAATGCTATTAGGATTCATATGACTTAGTATTTGAACTGCCAGATCCAGCCTCTCCTGGGTTTAAGTGTGTTGAGTGTGAATATAGAGACTGAGGTCAGTAGGGCATGAATATTGAGCAACATATGGAGCTTATGTTCTTAATTTTTTCCCTCAACTATTGAAATAGGGAAGAATAACTGTTATCCAGTCAAATATAGGTAATGTTAATAACCTGATCAGAATTTAAGGAGAGTAAATACCAGAGTTAGGGCACTGCTGGTAAATATCATTTATGGAAGGCAGAAGTAATAGACAGTTGTATATAGCCTTGTGGCACTTGCCATTGTATAAGTAGGAAATGTGATTTATTATCCTGTACTCTGTCATGTATTACTCAAGAGATGCAAATAGATGATGACTTAGAAATCTTGCATAAGGGCGCCTGGGTGGCTCAGTTGGTTAAGCGACTGCCTTCGGCTCGGGTCGTGATCTCAGAGTCCTGGGATCGAGTCTCACATCGGGCTCCCTGCTCAGCGGGAAGCCTGCTTCTCCCTCTCCCACTCCCCCTGCTGTGTTCCTGCTCTCGCTGTCTCTGTCTCTGTCAAATAAATAAATAAAATCTTAAAAAAAAATAAAGAAATCTTGCATAAAAATGAACTGAGACACTCGTAGTTTCTGGATGTGAAAGAGATTATAAACAGACTATGATACCTATTTTAGCGTATGACTTACTGATCTATGAAGAAAATAACTTGTAAAACCTAAATTAAGCAGAGTAATGATAGTTTACTAATAATGAAAGCCAGCTGTGCTAGTTTCTTTCAATAGCAATATTGCAGTATTAAAATGTCGAGGTTTATATGCTGGGCCTTTGGGAATGCAAAGAAGATTCGTTTTTTAGGGTCCTGATGAATTCAGATTTGTGATAACCTATTTCATTCCATTTTTAAGAATGAAAAATTTTAGGAATGTGGTCTTCTCTGAAATGGAGAGTTAAGATTGGATTAATATGGGCTCTTCCAAGATGTGAGAGAGGTCATTAAAGGCATTGTAGCTTCAACCTTGATCAACCATTTATCTGTAGTTTTCAATAGGCTTTTTCAACAGAAGTTTTTTTTGAAGTTTTAATATTTAAGTAATTTCTACACCATACATGGCGCTTGAACTCACGACCCTGAAATCAAGAGTTTCACCTCTTACCACTGAGCCAGCCAGGCTCCCCTTCACAGAGTTTTTTATGATAGACTTCAATTCTTCATAAAGTAGTTCAGGCCAGTTTTCCTCTTCTATTCTTTTATTCTTTTTTTTTAAGATTTATTTATTTATTTGAGAGAGAGCGCGCATGCAAGAGCATGAGTAGGTGGAGGGGCAGAGGGAGAATCTCAAGCCAACTCCCCACTGAGCGCAGAGGCTGAATGGGGCTTGATCTCAAGACCCTGAGATCATGACCTGAGCCTAAACCAAGAGTTGGATGCTCAACTGACTGAGCCACCCAGACACCCCTCTAGCCTTTTATTATTACTATTGTTTTGAAAAATCTCTTTATATATTTGAAGATTCACATGAAGTTACAGCTACTCTTTCCTTTTCCCGGCTAGAACCTCTGATTCCTATACTGCTGCCTTTGATCTTTTATTTCTAAATAATCTAATAAAAAGGAAAGCACTTTGTGAATTGTGAAGAACGACATGAATGTGCAGTATTATTTTCAATCACTATACATTTTTTTTCAAGGTCTAATTTTAGAATTTTAGGACTGAAGCATTTTGAATGGTCTTTAGAATTTGGAGAAAGCCAATGTCATTTAAAGATTATCCATTGTTGATTGCCAAACATGACCTGGCCAAATTGACAGATTATTAGATTAACAGATTATTAGATTATACATCTAAATTTTCATCAGCTTGTAGGCACAAAGGTTTTTATACATGTTTAGGGATGGGATAGAGTTTTTACGTAACAGATGAAAAAAGAAAAAAAAAGTACTTAGGTTAGTAGACATGTCGACCTTGGGGAAGAATGTATTGTTATAGCTCTCTCTGAAGAGATATGTGTTATTGAGCATGTTTTTGTACTTGTGGATAAGACTGACTGGAATACTGTTTTACTTTATTCACTCAGTTTTTGTAACCTTAGTAACTAGCCCCTTAATTTAGATTGTATCCATTTTGACTTAAAAATAAATGATCTATATTTGCATAGTTTTCTCAGGCCTCATTTTAGCATTTTATGTATCACAAAAGGTGTTTTAAAGTGGGTTATGTGCATTTCTATAGGGAAAAAGCATCATGAGAACTACAGACAGTCGGTCTGTAGTTCACGGAAGATGAACTCTCCAATGCCATTTGCCCATGTCTGGTTCTGCCCATATATTTGTTGCTTTGTTGATCTGCATCAGAAGCTCTGCCAAGTTCATATGGACAGTCTGCAAAGTAGAGTCTTGGATAATCTCCATTTAGGATATTAACATCTCAATATCAGGGTCTTCAGTCAGTGAGGAAACCTACAGGAAACCTACGTCAGTTGCCGGGATGTAGCAATGTACGGGCAGGCAGGATTCTTGCCTGCAGGGAGGTGGAGTGGGAATGGGGTGGGTGGATACAGCATTTCTGGGGATATAAAGACCAGTTCCAAGTGAGGGAGCCAGGTAAGCGTTTTGGCTATCTTTGGGTCAGTACCATTTGCTGCTTTCGAGTCCATCTTATTTGGAAGCACATATGAAGTTGCTTGGTAAGATTGGTTAATTGAAGCTGGGGGGGGGGGTCTTTTCAAAATGCCACTCCTTTGTTTTAAGCACTATAGTATCTTCCTCTGCTTCTATAAAAGAAGACATAACTGCTTATCATGGCCCACAGGATCCTCACTGTCTGGCACGCTCTACTCCCTGCACACTGACAAGAAGTCAGGCTCCCTCCAGGACCCACCTGCTCTTCTCTGCCTGCCCCCCATTCAACAAATGACCCCCTCCTTGCATCCTTTAGATTTTAGCTAAGTCTCCTGCCCTTGGGAAGCCTACCTTGAACCCTTTGCCAGCGTCAGAGCCTCTTTCTTCCAACTTGTAAAGTCTTTCTGGAGAGCACTTTTAACAGTTGTCATTAATCAAACTGAGTTGAAACCAATAAGGTGATGATTGTTAAATTTATAGAAACATATGATAACCTAATTTTTTATCGTTGAAAGAGAGAAATAGTGGGTTGAGGATAGGTTTGGAATTTCGTATTTTTCTCTAGAGAGAAGATGGTTTTTATTAGCAATATTATTTTATGAGTGATTGTGTATTTGATGAGTAATTGGAAGCATGTCACAAATTTGGAAATAATTTCATACATGTTGACTTAGGATTCTATCAGTGAAAAGATAATAAAATTAAATTTTGATTTAAGACAGACATATAAAACCTATGCTTTTAGAAAGGAGTATCCACGTGACATTTATTTCTCATTCTATCAGTTGAAAATTTGAGTATTGATTTCTACTTTTGTGTTTATCAATGTAATGAATATTGATTGTCACAAAAATGTCCCACTGACATTTTACAGTCCTAGAGTACCTTCTAAATAAAGAAGTAAATTAAGGGTGTGTAAGTCCATTGTCATGGTTTCTCATTTTAATTTTCCCTCCCTTCCTGCTTTCTTCTGTTTCTTCTTTCTTTTCTTTTTCTCTATTCATGGTCTTTTTCAATTACTTAAGTAGTACAGGAATACAGGTCCACTGTAGAGACGTATGTGGTGTACCCATTCTGCCACCACAGGTATGACTAAATGTTAAGAGTCCCCACAGCCACCTGTGACCTCATGTCTGTTACCCTTAATTGATGTTTCCCACCAGAGGCTTTTGTGTTTACACCTGAGTACACATACACACATGTGCACATGCTCTATTATCTGTATATTTTTACAGAAATGTAGATAATATTTATATCATATCCAGGGTTTAGGTAGTATGCATTGTAAAAACAATGTGCTTTTTTTTTTTTTTTTAACCCTACTTAACAAAGAATTAAAAATCACTTTACCTCTGTATACCTGGAATGTTTTCCCCTCCTCTTCTCTGTAAGTTGCTTTTCAAATCCAAAATACTTTCAAGTTCTGCTTCAGGTTCTCATTGAAGCCCTTCCAGAATCCCTTATCTAGAAGCCCCCCTGCCTTTACCAGCTCCATTTATTTTGTATCTTTCTCATAACATTTTCACATTGGCATCCTTTTAAATTTATTTGTGTTTGTTGCCCTCAAAAGGAAGTAAAATCCCAGTGGACATTGCCCTCAGTGTCTTATGTAAATTTTGGGGTTTTAGAGAGGAAACACTAACCCTGCCTTTCCTTTGCTTCCATCCTTTGAGACCAAAGGAGGAACAATATAGAGAAAGCAGAGGGAGATTAATGTGACAAATGGAGATTAAAGCTGATTGTAGATCTGCATTCTGATCTTAGATCGAAAGGGCTTGCTGCCAAGACCCAGCAGAATAACAGACTTGCACCCGTAGTTAATGGCACATCTGGACAACTGGAGGCCTCTGCCATTTTTCCTCTGGGCAAGAAGCAGAACAGAAAGCAAATTCATTCAGGAGGAAAGTAAGGGTTTGTACTGCGAGCCTGACTCTTTCTCCAGCATTCATTAGTTCTGATGATAGTTCTTCCCTCCCTAGGTAGACATGCCTAAAGGGGCACAAGACACTTGGAGTGTTTTTCCAAGAGAAGTGTCTCTATAGGACCCTTCCGTGGTTGGGGAAGAAAGTGGTACTCATCTGTAGAACTCGAGTCTTTCTGCATCATCTCCTGTTTCATTCATTTTTACCTTAACTGAGCTCCTTAAAGTTGATTTAATTAGATCAAACCTATTTGTCTCCCTCTCTCACCTGCTCTCCCCATGACAGTGAAGGTATTGTCTAAGAACTTGGAAAAATAACTTTCTCTTTCTTGAAACAGCTAGGGCTTAAGGTAAAAGTATTCAGAAATCTTTAATGTAAAAATTACGACCTAGATAATCCTTACAGCCGTTGATGAATTGGAGGCTTAATGTGGGTCAGATACAGCTTCAGAGCACAGACGGGCTGGACTTTGGGTAGTTTGACTAATGGTTTTTTGACATTATGATGCTGTGAAAGTGATGTGCATTCGGTAGAAGAAACCATATTCCGAATTTCAAGTTTTGCTCTTTTCCTGGGCTGGTGATATGCGGCAGGTCCTCTCTTGTGATGCGGGGCATTGGCAGCAAGCCACGCGTGCCCATAGCCACGCCATCACGAGGGTAAACGACCGAAACACTGATAACCACTCTGAACCCATATAGCCATTCTGTTTCTCACTTTCAGTACAATATTCAATACAATGCACAAGAGAGTCAACACTTTATTGCAATATAGGCTTTGTGTTAGATGATTTTGCCCAACTCCAGGCTAATGGCAGTGTTCTGGCACGTGTAAGGTAGTAGGCTAAGCTAACCTGTGATGTTCAGTAGCTTGGGTGCATTAAACGTGTTTTCAAATTACGGTATTGTCAGTTTATGATGAGCTTACTGGGATGTAACCCCGTCACAAGTCGAGGAATATCTGTATACATGAATTTTTACACAGAGATCTGAAAATAAATGACTGGAAACAGACCAACATAAGTAAGCAATATACCCATGGTTAGGATTTTTGAAGAAGACCAAATGAATGATTTAAAATTTACTGTAGTCACTTTTTCCTTGAGCTTCAGCAGAGCTGTGGATCTTATTGTTAATATAGAAGTTAATTTTGCATAGACTATCATATACTTTGGAAAGAAATATGAGTGGGAGATCCCTGCCATTTGGGTATTCTGAGTGATAGTTTATTGTTAAAATGGGAGCTAGTTTCATACTAGTAGACAAACAACTAATTTTCCTTAACCCAACTGTAAAAATTTAGTGACCGTGGCTTTTCAGAATAAAGAACCAGGTCTTGCTAACTACCAGAGAAGACCAGTAATTAACTCTTTTAGTTACTTGCACTAAATATAACTAATAAGCAATAAGACATTCCCTCTTAAGTTTTACATGTTCTGGAATCAAGTTTATTTTGTGGCAATGGGATTAGAGTTATTTATTGACTATCAAGATAAATTTTTTTTTTACTGATGTTAATGAAACAAAAATAAACCATAGTTTTTTTACCTGCTAATAACTCCTCAGATAATAATGAGGTATATTGGATAATAAACCCAGCCACTCTGGGATATTTTCTTTTTGAATTTGGAAATGTGACTAGCTTGATGATGTAATAATTATAGTTAAGCTGTAGTTTTAATGACGGCCTTGATTACATTTAAGTTGTCTTTAAATGATACATTTTCCAAATGAATAAGATAACAAAAGTTAAAACTAGGTGGGAATTTAATCATGATATATGAATTTATATTACTTTTGAAATTGCCTTTTAAAAATTTGAACAAAAGTCACTTCACTTGCAAAAATAAACTAGTGGGACTACACCAAAATAAAAAGCTTTTGCACAGCCAAGCAAACCATCAACAAAACAAAAAAAATAGCCTACTGAATTGGGAGAAGATATTTGCAAATGATATATCTGATAAGGAGTTAATATAAAAAATATATAAAGAACTTACATGAACTTATGCTCTATTCAACACTAAAAAACAAACTAATTAAAAAATGGGCAGAGAACCTGAATATACATTTTTCCAAAGGAGACATACAGATGGCCAATGAACACATGGAAAGATACTCAACATCACTAATCATGAGAAATGCAAACAAAACCACAATGAGATATCACCTTACACCTGTCAGAATGGTTAAAATTAAAAAGACAAGAAATAACAGGATGTGAGAAAAAGGAGCACTTATACACCATTGGTAGGAATGTAACTTGATAGAGCCACTGTGGAAAAAAATTAAAAATAGAAATACCATATGATCCACTGATTTCACTACTAGTTATTTACCCAAAGAAAATGAAAGCACTAGTATGAAAAGACCTATGCATCCCTATATTTATTGTAGTATTATTTACAATAGCCAAGATATGAAGCAACCCAAGTGCCCATCCATAGATGAATAGATAAAGGAGTCATGGTGCACAGACCCAGATACATGCAATGGAATATTATGGAGCCACAAAAAGGATGATATCTTGCCATTTGTGACAATATAGATGGACCTAGAGGTATTATGCTAAGTGAAATAAGTCACACTGTGAAAGACAAATATATGGCAGGTGATGGGGGGGATAAAAAAAATAAATTAAAAAAAATCATTTCATTTTAGAAATAATCTATAGAACAATGAGTTTGAATGATTTTGAGCAGTGAAATTTGAGAGGAAATGAGAGAATGAGGTGATTCATTGTGTATGTAGATCTTAGGAAATGTTTGAATGATGTGATTAGAATGGAGTCATAGTGTTTATAAGTTTTTCAACACGCAGATTGTTGAAATACAACATCCCAGGTTGTGAAGATTCTTAAATAATTCATGTGAGGTATCAGAGTGGAGCTTCAACAATGTATTCTAGTCTTATTTGGATATAATGTCTGTGAATGACTCAGTAAATAAGGTTATAAATATTCATCTATTTTATCACTGGCAACAGCTGAGAATCTCTGAACGAACAGTGGACCGCAGAATCCAGATCTTGGATGCCTATGCGTACTCACTGACTTTTCCTACTTTATTTCCATGTTAGATATCAGCAGTTCAGAAACATTTGTGTTAAAATGCAGAAACAGAATTGTGCTTTCTTGTATTAGAATTGGAAAAGCTGGTGCCTGGTTAGCCACAAAAATGACAGGTGGTAGGCTTTATTCTCATTAAAAAACTTAGGACAAAGGAAAGACAGGCAAAATGCTTCGTCCCCTTCTCAACACATCTATGGCCTGAAATACAACTTCTAAAGCCAAATGTGAAGGAACCCGACTCTAAGAAGGCAAATTGTTTCCTGAGGTCTAGGAAAAACCTTTTAGTTCTCTCAGAAATCGAGGAATAAATTTTCCAAATTATTTTTTCCAAAAGGTAGTCTGAATTGTATCTGGGTACACAGGATTGCACTTTAAGAGAGATATTAAAAAAAAAAAGTTGAACATATAATCCCTTAGTAATATTTCAGATATAACAACAGACTCATAGAATCCTTTGCTGCTAAGCTGAGAGAATCCATTTGTCTAAAAGTTAAAAAAGTATTTTACCCATCAAAATTTAAGTTTGTCATAGAAATTTTATGTACTTTGTTATTGTGGATTTCTGTACGTAATAGTCCTTTTAAGATCAACAACCGACTTCTTTTTTCAAGAGGAGTGGTAAAACTGTCTTCACGCAGCTTCTGTATAAGAAATGTAAAACATTAAAAGGTAGTTTTAAAAAATTGTTCATCTAGACATGCATTCATTCATTCAACCATTATCTACTAAGCATTGAAATATGTCAGTCCCTAAGGTGTTCATTTTGGTGAACAATATCATGTAAACAAATGAATAATGTGTCATTGTTTTGGGGAATGTAGTAGATTCATTCTGGAAATTATATAATATGTTGGTTCCTTTATTATCAGTACGAAAATAATACTTATAGTATCAAAGTGTTGAATGTTATGCTATAATGAATGGATTCCAAAGGAGGACCAGATTCTTTGCTGCATGGAGATTTTATCCTAAAATATTTACAGTATCTATATTCATTTATTCAACTGTATATATTGAGTGCTTACTAGGTACCAGGCATTTTGCTAGGGGTCTGAAATGAAATGTGATATTCCTGGGAAGGAGGAAACTATTTTCATCTGAAAAAAACTATGACAAATAAAACCTGACTTCAGATATTTCAGCTTAGTTTATTGGCAGGTTTTTTTTTTTTATTAGTGATCTATGGCTTTGTACCAAAAATACGAGTTTAAATGCATAAAATGTCTGCAATAAATACAAAAAATATATCCACTGTTTTTGAAATTTTCTGGATAAATTTTAATAGAAATGCATGTTAGGAATGCAGCTAATTCTAATTTTGATGTAATAATTTTCTGTTTTCAGAGTACTTTAACATACCAATATTGTATCACAAATTAGCGCCTTACATAATACTTTATAAAAGACTCAGAGAAAATGCTGTATAGGGAATTAGTAAGGATTTGGGGTTAGACACTGGGGAAATTTAATCACAAGATTACATATTCACAAACTTGGATTGTCCATTTAAGCCTTCTGAATTTAAGCACTTAATCAGGCAAAATATTGAGGCATATTACACGTCCCGCTTCCAAACTGAAAGCCTCTTCTGATTATAGGCTAACCTGGCTGCCAACTCTGACATGTTGCAAACAGATGCAGTAATACATTGAAACTCTTTTCATCTCATTGGGGGAAAGACTGTTTGAAAGTTCTTAATGGTTATTTTTCTAAAAATGGTTCATTTAAGACCTTAATTGGGTACATGAAATGGCTTCTTCTGTTGTTGAGCCTAGTTCATGCACATTTGCATCTTGTGCAAAAGGATCCTTTTGTTTTAAACATTAGACAATTTTATAAGGCATAGAAATGAGAAGAGGGTGTCATTCTTTAGAACACTGTGTTTGACTAGATAGCAGAGGGGAAATCCATGGACTCAAACGTGAGACCCGTTGGAGCATAGGATTCAGTTGGTGTGTTAGTTTGCTAAAGGTCTGCCATAGCAGAAGACCACAGACTGGGGGGCTGGGGGGTGTAAGTAACAGAGATGCATTTTCTCACCATTCTGGAGGCTAGAAGTCTAAGACCTAGGTCCGTGCAGGCGCGGTGTCCTCTGAGGCCTCTCTCCTAGGCATGCAGGTGGCCACCTTCTCCCTGTGTCCTCACATGATCTTCCCTTTGTGCTCCTGCATCCTTGCTGTCTCTTTGTACATCCAAATTTTGTCTTGTAAGGATACAGGTCAAATTTGATTAGGACCCCCCCTTCTGGCCTTATTTGAACTTAATCACTTCTCTAAAAGCCCTATCTACAAATATAGTCACATTCTGAGGGACTAGGGGTTAGGGCTTCAACATATAAGTTTTGGGTAGGGGGATATAATTCAGCCCATAACAGCTAGGAAAATTTTTAAGTACTTCGATTCCTTCCTTCCTTCCTTCCTTCCTTCCTGCCTGCCTGCCTGCCTGCCTGCCTGCCTGCCTTCCTGCCTTCCTGCCTTCCTGCCTTCCTGCCTTCCTGCCTTCCTTCCTGCCTTCCTGCCTTCCTTCCACCAAGGTGGAAACACTTATCTTTAGCCAAGCAGGAGTCAAAGATGGTCTTGCAGCTCCAGCAGAAGGAAGGTGAGAAAGTCCTCAAAATTGTCCCTGTTGGGGGTGCCTGGGTGGCTCAGTGGGTTAAGCATCTCCCTTCAGCTCAGGTCATGATCCCGGGATCCTCGGATCGAGTCTCACATTGAGCTCCTTGCTCAGTGGGGAGTCTGCTTCTCCCTCTGCCTCTGCCCCTCCCCCCTGCTTGTGCTCTCTCTCTCTCTCTCTCTGACAAATAAAAATAAAAAATCTTAAAAAAAAAAAAAAAAGATTGTCCCTGTTCCCAGACTGAACTCGGTGCTTAAACTTTTACGTCATGGGTTATGAACAAGTCAAATACAGTAACTAGTGTCTTTTTTGCCTTTGTAGTAGATCTTTTGGTAAAAGATCTGAGGTTAGTCAGGGACATAGAGCGTTAAAATGTCTGAAACTTTGGTCTTTTCACCAACATGTTTATTGATCTTCTCACTTTGAGATCTTGAACTCAGCTAGCCAGAGAGAGAGAGGAGGGAAGGAGGGAGGGAAGGAGGGAGAGTGTGTGGGTGGTATGATGTGTATATGCATGCACATATGTTGTGGGGAGGTCGTGTAGGGGGTGGAGATGGTTATAGGATGAGATTCCCCTAGAATGGTTGGAGGAAGTGCACTCTGGCCAGAAATGCCTAGATCTCAGGGCTTCTCTGAAGAGGAGCATATACGGAGTGGGAATGAGCAGCTCCTGGACCTCAGGGCTGGAGATTGCTCAGGAGGCCCCTGTGGCGTGGCTTGCTGCCAGCTCTGTGCCTTCTATTTGAAGTACGTCAGATGTGGTACCAGAGGCCTGGTGGAAGCCTCACTCTCTGGGCAGGGATTCTGTCATGATGTACAGCCCACTGTCCTTTCTGGAACTTCTTAGACAGATGGTTTTTCTTTTCTTTCCAGCTTACCTCTTTCTCTGCTAGCCTCCTAGGCAGATTGCAAAGAGGAATTTCCATTTTATGTCCCTTTTCTATGCTGCCTCATACAAATACTGTCCTCCATTTCAACATTTTTTAAGGCAATAACGATGATAATCAATGCTTCCAAAATATTCATAAACCAGCAGTGGTGTTGTTACATGGTTCTGTGACTGGAGAGAAGAGGAACCTAGGGAGGGACATTTTCCTTCAAAAATCTCTCCCCATGACATCTCCTATAGTCCTATCCCAACTCCTAAGTACATATATTTTTTTTGTTAATTATTAGCTTAGTTATGATACTCTGTAAAGGTTGCATCATCATTTTACTCTGAGTGAAGGAATTCACAAATCAATGAGCACAGTGAAAAGAAAACCTGGTTTTTACTGCTGGTTTTGCAAGTAATAGCCTGATGACTGTTAGCAAGTCGCTTCATCTCCCTGTCTCAGCATCTCATCTATAAAATGATGAAGATAATATCTGCCAACCTAATTAAGAGTTGTAAGGATCAAGTGAAATAATGTCAAGGAAAGTGCTTTATAAACTGTCAGGCCTTATACAAATAGAAATGATGAGTGCTGGTAGAGAAATGTGAGATTATATTGGAGGCATTAAAAGCTTATAATAAATGTTTTTGCTTCTCAAAAATCTTGTCTGTTCAGATGAAACCAAGGTATCTTTATTATAACTCCATTCCTCCAACTTCAGTCTGAGCTTGAACTTGAAATGTTCAGAGATTCTTAGAACTTAAGTGAGTTTTAGCTGCACTATGGAAGCATATATTGACAAAGACTATGGTTAATTTTTTTAACCAATTTGTTGACTTTCACCTTTTTTGAAAGAATAATTGTTCAACTATGTGTAATTTTTTGGGTAAATATCTTTCCAATGTACTATAAGCTTCCTAAGGGCAGGTGTCATATCTCTTTTGTTTCCCAAGGGCTTAGCAAGCTCAGTGCTTACACAACTCAGTAGAAGCTTGTGGAGTAAATGACCAGGGAATGTTTCTTTTATTTATATTAAGGGTTTTCATGTTTGTTTTCCTAACATAAAATTAGCCCCTTGTTGCTGTGCCTTCACTTTTTAATCACACTCTTTATTTTGAAAATAAGTTTATATTATGACCCAATGATTTAAATACATTTTCCTTCAATACTGTCATTCCAGGATAGAGCATATTGATATTATAATAACGTTTCCAATCGTTAGGAAGTGCTACCATGATTCAGTTCCACTGTGTGAGCTGAATAAGGAAATCTATTTTTTAAATGTTTGTTTTATTTTTAATTGTGGTTACAATCACATAACATTAAATTTACCATCTTAAATATTCTTAAGTGTACATTTCAGTACTGTTAGGTATATGGACATTGTTGTGCAACAGATCTCTAGACCTTTTCCATCTTGCAAAACTCAAATTCTGTGCTTACTAAACACTGGTTTCCCCTCCTTTCTACATTGTTTCTGTGATTTTTAACTATTTTAGATATAGACAAATATTTTTAAAAGACGTATATTGATACATTAGTTTTTATTTCTGCTTTTATTATGTCTAACAAAGTCATATAGGACATCTGGATCATGTAATAGTCGGTGATGTTTTCATTCTCCTTTATATACGACAAAAGCAGATATGAATTTTCTTTAATAAGCGTCAGAGATTTTATCCTTCTACGAGTAAACAGTAAAATAATGAGTGAATAAAGACCTTTTTTATAACATGTAAAGCTATAGGTGCTTTTCTAAATCAGAATAGATTTAGGTAAGGGAGGAAGAAATATGATCTATCTTTAAAAACTGCCTATTACTAAAGACTCATTTTGATTTGAAAACTCTTTTCTAAGCTAATTGAGACTGTGTTTTCACTCTTGCAGGGCAGAAGGTCTAGCTAGATCAGTAGTTCTCAAACCTGTATTGGAATCACCTGGAGAGCTTCTTCATGACCTGCATGGTCATACTGGTCCACCTCCCCACCCCTACCCCCACCCCTGAGATGCTAATTCATTAGGTTTGGGGAGAAACCTGCAGATTTTCATTTTTAACAAGTTTCAATGTGATGTTGAGCTCTGGGACTGGGGATCACACTTTGGGAACTTTTGGTCCAGAGCGGTAGTTTCCAACATATTCTTTCAAGGAGTAAGAGGTGGTTTATCAGGGTTTATCAAGACTTGTCCAGTCAGTTTGCAAATGCTGTACTATAATCACCCCCTCAGGATTCATAGTGACTGTCAGCATATGAAAGACTCCTTGAGATCCTGCCTTAAGACGGCCTCTTTAATGTCGCTTCCAATATTTCCTAAATTTACTTGATTGCAGAAACAGCTTTACTTATCTTTTGAAGGACACTCATGTTCTATTGTGCATAATTTGAAAAGTACTCTGTAGGATAAAGAATTAGGAAAGTGTAAGGTTTTCAATGTTATGGCTGAAAGTACAAGGTTATAAAATTCATGGTGGGGGGGGCAATGGGTGGCTTTTCTCTCTTCCTTATCTTTAAAATCAATATGGTATAGTTCCATTTCCCAATGTGGAGAGGAATAGAAAGGACCTAAAGTACTTGAAGTTTCTTCAGAGATAGAAAATAAATGAAATGAAAATTGTACTAACCTTATATTCTAGTGTTTGTTTTGAGGTTGGTAACTGAAAAGTTCTATTGTGGTGTCTTAAATGGACTGTTTGGTTTTTCAGTTATGATTTATGTAAGTTTCACAGTAATAAGAGCACAAATTGGTTAAATGTGCAAATATTGTGGCAAATGCCTAGCCTGTAGCAAGCATTGAGGGGTGTGATGATACCTGCCTGAGACCAGAATGCACCAGGTGACCTCCTTTAGAGAATAAGTAGTTCCAAGTCATGATTAAAAGCAGCCGTGTTTATCCTGTGGTTCACCTGAATGCATTTTTCCACCCTTGTGTCTGAGGTGAGATTTCTGCACATGGTTATCATCCTCCAGAGTTCCAAGTGGAAGGATCAGAACAAAATTTTCTCTCTAGGAAGTGCCAAGAAAGTGTTCTACCTCCTGTTCCTGATGCCAAGAATAGGCATATACCTATGTTAATTCCCTGAGCAAACCTAGCTTTACAGACATGCCTTCTTTGTATGCGTATGGTTATCTCCTCCTTTTTGTAGATTTTTTACCCACAGTTTTTTTTTAATCTAGAGCCAAATAATATCACTGGCCAACAGGGCTCTGAGATTCTACAAAGACATAAAATAAAGTGAAGAAAGTTGATACCTAACATTACACATTGTTTATCTTCCTTCCCTTTACTTTTTTTTGGAGTTTTTACACTGGACATAGATATATTGCTTTTGAATATGATGTTCATGTCTATGTACAAGGTAAACACAAAATAAATATGTACTGAAGTGTGGTGTTTTCATATTGTGATAGATGTGTAACATGGAATATAGCCCTGTCATGACCTCAAACCAGGTGGGCTCTGCAAGGAAATGCAAAGCATACTTTACAAATGCAGCTGAGCAAATTCTCTAAGGCAGATGTTATTACCTTCAATTTAAAACATAAGGCTATCCAGAAATACTGCATAATTGGTCCAAAGTCATGCAGCTATAAGGGGGTGAGAACAGTATTTGAACCAGGATTTGGCCTCCATAATCTACCCCATCACATTGCCTCTTACTATGTGGAAAGGACAGAATGGATGCTAGAATGATGCTTATTTGGAGAACAGATTAGAGTTTTGAAAGCAGAATAATGCTTCTCTCTAATTGAAAGGAATTATTAAGATGTGTAAGAAATAAGCCAAAATAATTTGTTGTAATACCTCAGTGTTAAATATCCATGTACTAACTACTGAGGTTAGTTTGTCAAGAAAGCACTTTAAATAATAAAAAACTATAATATGGAGCTATTTAGAAACTACTGATTTAGAAAATTTCGATATTCAGTACATGGGTCCCCCTACCAAAGACACACCTTGAGTTGTGTTTATTCTGTATTTATTTTCTGATGCCAATGCCATTAGGATATCACTAACCTTAATATGGACTTGGCAAGTGCTTGTCAAAATTGACTGTGTTCATGTGTTCACAAATGGTAGTCTAATTTTTCATTTTCCTATGGGCATCTTAGAGTTAAAGCCATTTTTAGCCTCTAGTACGTTGTTTATACATGAACATTGAAGTGTTAGCTGATGGTAGAAATAGTGTTTGAAAAATGGGGACTTATCAAATGATAGATTATATTTCGAACAATGAAATAAAAGCTTATTTCCAATGTCAGTTTCAGATACTTTAAAAGGAAGCAGCCTTAATCTTTCAGAAGAAATGGGAAGAAATCTGGTAACTCTTGGTGACTGATGTGATTGATTCTCTAAGTGGTTAGGTCAATAAATTCATCCATTCTACTAACTCGCCCCTATAGTTACATACGTTCACTTCTTTCCTTTGAGTGTATTCTTTGATTGCTGTTCTCTTCTCCCTACCACTAAAAGGGGAAGGATCGGATGCCAGTTTTGGGGGGCCCCCAAGTGGTTTCTCAGTCACCACTCTCAGGTTGGCTCCTGTTGTCTGTTCCAAATGTGTATCGTAGTTACTCCAGGAACTGTACTGGATGATGTCACGGGTGCTGCCCCTGCAACCAAAAGAACGGGTACATCTGTGTCCCTGTCCTGGCCTCATTCTGTCCCACACCTTCTCACACCCTGTTGGTTCTCCTGTTCTGCATGACTACTGTTCTATTCCCTCCCTCAGATTTATACTTCTGTTTGAAAGTGCAACCAATCAGTGATTTTCATCTGGTGATTCTTCTTCTTCAAGCCTTCAGTTAGTCCATACCAGATGAGCTCTATTGCTCATGACAGTGGGACTGACTCTGAATTTCCTGTGTGGGTTTCTTCATGTTGCCTGCAACAGGTAACCATGGTGTGGGCTTTCAAGAGTCCATGGTTTCTCATGGGCAGTGCCTGGAATGGAAAGGTGGGAAGATGAGGAATGCAGGGCCAATGTAGCCTCTCATTTTGTTTTAAAAATTTTATTTATTTGAGAGAGAGAGAGAGAGCGTGAGTGTGTGAGCGTGGGGTGAAAGGGCAGGGGAGAGGGAGAGAGGATCTTAAGCAGACTCTGCACTAAGTGCAGAGCTTAAATGGAGCTCAATCCCACTACCCTGAGATCATGACATGAGCAGAAACCAAAAGTTGGATGCTCAACCAACTGAGGCACTCAGGTGCCCCTAGCCTCTCATTTTTATACTTTTATGTGTTACTATTGTGGCCACCTGAGTGATATAGAACTAATAATGTGATAGTATTTACTACAAAATTGTTTTTGGCATTGAGCATTTACTAGGAACTTTTTATATCTTCTGAAAGTGAACATTTACTATGTTATTTAGTGGTTTCAATGTACAATAAACTGAAGAAACATTTTTATATTGTTTTTCATAGGACAGTCCTAATTCTGAATGTTTTTTTTTTTTTTTTGAAGAAGAAGATACTGAAAGAAACAAAAATACTTACTTGGAATGGAGCCATCTCTTTCCCTTGAGCTGAGACAAACCCACGAATTTTTTATGAAAATCGTCCTTGGCATGGGGAAGAACTCAGGGCAATCTATCAGCATCATTTGGAGAAATTTTTCTTTCTTTTTTTTCTTTTAAAGATTTTATTTATTTTTTTGACAGAGAGCACAAGCAGGGAGAGTGGCAGGCAGAGGGAGAGGGAGAAGCAGGCTCCCTGCAGAGCAAGGGAGCCCGATGTGGGTCTCGATCCCAGGATCTCGGGATCATGACCAGAGCCGCTTAACCAACTGAGCCACCCAGCGCCCTTGGGGAAATTTTTCAAACTAAGTATATTCATCCTCCATTTCCAGATTCTGATATCCTTCTGAGACGGTCAACATCTTTGAAGAAGAAGCACTGTGCGGACCAGTATGTGTTGTGTGAAAAACCCCTTGGTAGTTCTGAGTCTCCCACCCTCTCAGCTCAGCTGAACTAACCAATGCGTTTGAGTGAAAAAAAGAGTTTCTTGTCAGTTTTCTCTCAGGACTCTCAAACGTAAAGGGAACAGACCAACTAGGGAGATTGATTTTGGCTAAACAGAAGGAATATTTTTAATGTTTTTTTTTTGTTATTTTACTTTATATTTCGAGGGGGAGTGAGCGAGAGAGAGAGAGAGAGAAAGAGAGAGAGAGAACACTCTCAGTGTGGAACCTGATGCGGGGCTTGATCTCACAACCCTGAGATCACGACCTGAGCCGAAATCAAGAGTCAGATGCCTAACCAACTGACCCACCCAGGCAACCAAGGAATATTTTTTATTTTAAAGTTATAGCAATGTAGTTTAAAGAGTTAGGTATTTACCCAGTTAGAAAAATCTCTTGCAACCAGCCCCATTTCTCTTTCCATGGAGATAATCACTTTAAACTTTTTTAGATAATTTTTTGGGTATGTAACTTTTTTTAAAAAAGATTTTATTTATTTATTTGACAGAGAGAGACACAGCGAGAGAGGGAACACAAGCAGGGGGAGTGGGAGAGGGAGAAGCAGGCTTCCAGCCAAACAGGGAGCCAGATGTGGGACTCGATCCCAGGACCCTGGGATCATACCTGAGCCGAAGGCAGACGCTTAACGACTGAGCCACCCAGGCGCCCCTTGGGTACTTAACTTTTAAATTTTAGACATTTTGAATGATTGCCCACTGTGGTGGAGGAGGATTTAGTACTGTGTATGTTTTCCAACCTTATTTATCTCTAATCAGCTCCAAACTAGGAATAATTTTATTTTTTTCCTGATAGAAAAATACTAGAACAGAGGGGAAGGTGAGATTTTGAGGTAAAGGAGACAAAATGTTAGGAAAGGTCATACTGGATGGCCTCAATTTTCTCCAGAAAATAAGGGATGGAAAATCTTCCACAACTGAGTTGCTATTAGCTACTATCGGTAATTCATTAGGAAGTTAGATAAGTGTAAGCACTGTGCGGACCAGTGGAGAATAATCAACTGATATGAACTGCTATGAGAAGTGGTCTCCACCAAATATAATGGGTTTGTTGAGAATGGTGGAATTTTAATTTTCATTATTTGCAAAGAACAAAAGAAGACATTAAAAAGCTGGAAGGGAGAGGTAGACAGCCTGGTGAATGTGAGAAATGACATCTGTGGTCTTTGTTCAGTTATGTATGCTAATGGAATAGAGGTCTATATGGTGAATAAGTCCAAACTGCAGGTAATGCAAACTTTAAAACATTAAAACCGGGCGCCTGGGTGGCTCAGTTGGTTAAGCGACTGCCTTCGGCTCAGGTCATGATCCTGGAGTCCCGGGATCGAGTCCCGCATCAGGCTCCCTGCTCGGCGGGGAGCCTGCTTCTCCCTCTGACCCTCCTCCCTCTCATGCTCTCTGTCTCCCATTCTCTCTTTCAGATAAATAAATAAAATCTTAAAAAATAAATAAATAAAACATTAAAACCTTTTTATATGTCTTTATTTGTGTGGATAAATATGGATGTTTGTTATTACATGCATTCACTTCCTGATATTTTTCTTTGATTTGATGCATATTTAATCAGTATTGCTAAAACCCAGAAACAAATTGGAGGAAGTACATAGCTCAGCAAATGGGTTGCAGAAAGCCTACCCACAATTTCAGATTCCTTTTGAAGGACTCACAAAGTAGATAATCTAAGAAATGGGTGATCAGGAATTGACAACTGCATGCTAGTGTTCCTATTCTCCGAGGGCAACACTGTTTTGCCTCGAATGTTACTAGTTTTCTAGCTTTGTTTGTACATTTGTAATAATGAAGTTTAGCTTCTTGCAGACGGTAAATTAAAACCTGTAGTTTTGTGCCTTTTTTAAGCAAGTGAGTCTGATTTTATGTTTAAAAGGGTGTACTTGTGCAGCAGAAGAAAATAGCAGGGCCACTGAGTTGGAGTCCCAGAAGTGAGTCCCTCAGGGCATAGCTGTGGTGCAGTTAGCAATAACTTTAATTGGACATCCAAACTAAGCCAACCTCAAATCATGTGTATGTCTTACAAATAGGGTTTATTATGTCTTTTAAGTCCTTTTAGAGGCTTATGAAGATTTATACCAGTAGTTAGCTGTTTTGTCTGAGCTACAGAGAATATTTAATAGTTTTTATCAGGATTAATGAGCAGCAATGTCTCAACAAATGAAATTCTTTAGTATGTACATTGTAGTCATTTGACATTCTCTTTCTTCACTTGCACTCATGTTAGTAACAGGAGACACTTTTTGATATGTGCCCTCGTAGTTCATATATTTTTCAGATTTCCGTGAAACCATTATATAATGCATTTGTGTAGTTAACATTTTTCTAACCTCAAATTTGTCTGAGAATTATCTAGTAAATACATAAATCTTACAACTCTTGTAACATACAACGTTATAAAGATATTCGCTCCATTTCAGTCAATGAATACTTAGTGCCTACTATGGGCCAAGTGCTGGACATAAAATACTGAACAAATCAGCGCCTTAGGGGAGTTTATGGATTAGAGAAATAAAATAAAAATGAAATTAATGTATGAGCCTAAATTGCAACAGTGTTGCCCCGGAGAAGTAGAGGGTAGTGGGGGGTCTTTATCAGGGAATACTATGGCTTGGAAAGTGAGGAGAGGCCCCCTTGGGAAATAATGTCTGAGCTGAGCTGAAGGTTCAAGTAGGATTTAACTAAGTAAAGATGGAGGAGGAGGGAACTTTCCGGTCAGAGGGCACAGCAGCTGTGGAGGTTGAGTCAGACAGGGTCAGTCCTCCTTAAGGAAATGAATGGAAGCCAGGGGGTTGGAGCACAGAGGGGGTCAGGGAGAGAGTTAAGGCCACTTAGTTCAGGAGAGCTGTGTTAAAGATGTTGGTCTTTATCTTTGGGGTAAGATGTGCTTACTGTAAGGAATTTTGACACTGTGGCAGTCTATGGAGAGGAAAACTAGGATCACTGATGATCCTATTAACCCATAACCTCTTCATTTTAATATTTTGATGTTTTTAAAAATTGAAATTTTATTCGTCAATCAGTTAAGCTGGCAAAAATGAAAAGTTACTGACCTGAAAAAATATTAAAACATTTCAGTTATCTATAGATAAAAACAAATGTTTCAGGGTACAAACTTGGAACGAGTAGTAAGTAAGCCATGGAGATTCAATGCACAGTATAATGAATATAGATAATATTGTATTGTAATGATGTAATGTGATCAATTTGCTTCAAGGACAATCCTATTATAATATATGAATGTATCAAAGTAACATACTGTACACCTTAAATTTACAAAATGTAGCATGTCAACTTTATCAAATAAAAAACATAAATATGTAAATATACACTTTTCTTGAAGAGGGAAAGGAGTTGTAGTCCTCACTACCATGCTATAATACTAATATTTGGATTGGCAAGTAATTTCATAAGTTGAGCAATGATGTTTTGCACACTGTAGTCCTAGTTTGGCAATTTAGACTGTAAATCAGTGTTCTGTTTATATCTTTAACATACTCTTACCCTGTTGTCGAAGATCAATTTGTATAATTTGTATTCTCACTTGAAATGACTTTATTTTCTATGGGATGTGTGTGTATGTATATATGTATATATGTATGTGTATGGTGGTAGATGGAGAAAATTCACAATAATTATATCTCTTAAAACCCTGCTTAAAAAGTTAGCAAAGCTCATGATGGTCTTTCTAGGTCATGTCAAAAAGTGTGAAAATTACTGGGGACAAAATTGCTGCCCTCGAGGACATTTTTTTAAAATTGTTGAAGGATGGACATTTCTTCTTATTTAGTAATTGTCGTAAAGGTATACTACCTAAATTCACCCCCTATGAGAAAGATAGATGAAAGCGTTTCGGAGACAGATGACAGGTGTATATGGAAGTACCAGAAGTCGGCAGCCTGGGAAGAGAAACGTCCTGCATGGAAGACGGACTAGGGAAGTGTTTCCAGAGTTCTACCATGCCTGCAGTTAGATAGAACCCTAAATGAGGAGGAACAAAAGGCCATGTGGAATCTGTGATTTCACAGAGAGGCAGTCCCAACATAATCTGAGGAAGGACAGAGCTCAGAGCGTATTGAGACCTCGAAGGCCTGGTTTTCAGAGGCTCTTCATGGCTCCAGGCGTCTCGTGCAAATAATTTTTTTTCCTTCTAAATTGGAGAACGCTGTATCCATCCATGATTTAAATCCCCTATATAGTGTGTGTCTTGGTAATTCTTATACTATTAAACATTTTTTTTGGCATTCTCTGCAGCTTATTAGAGTGGTCCAACTGTTGTTCCATTGTAGGGAAGGAATATGGGATAAGATCAGGAATTCTTACACCCCGAGGGAATAGTGTAAGGAGGTTTTCCTCCTCTGCCTTCTGAACACTTGGGTAGTGGCGCTGAAGGCCAGTTTTCTCTTTCCTCCCTCCTTCCCACCCCTCTCTCTTTCTCCTCTCCCTCCCTCCTTCCTTTCTGATGCTCCTAGTGTTTAGTGATGTACTATAAAAGAGCCTAGGGAGAAATCAAGTGATAACTTTGTAATAATGTATAGATAATTAAAAGTCATGAGAACATAAAAGAAATCCTTAAGGCTATTTTGGCCCAAAGTGAGCCAATGACAGAGAAGGCAAAGACAGAGCGGTTCAGGGGTGAGGCTGACCCTCTCACTAAGCCTCCAGCCGAGAGTCTGTCCCTCCCCAAGTGGCCAGGCAGCAGGTCTCCCAGCTTTTTGCTAATTTTGAACAAAGCCAGTGTGTGAGGAGAGCGCTTGTGATTTATCTGTTACTGAGCCTATCTTCTTTTCATCCTGAAGGACGTTATCATCACTTCAACATATTCCAAAGATATGGGAGAGGAGATGTGGAATTGAGTAATAATTAGGAATGTGGCACATGCTGCATTTCTAAAACACATCGAACTATCTTTAAAATATTAGGAGGCATAATCAAGTCTGCAACACATTTTGCTAATGATATTTCCTGTAACTTTTACCCACATGTATTGCAAGGGAAATGATATCCATATGTTCCGTTCATTTGCACAGTTCATTAAAGGGCACATTTAAAGGACTACTTGTAATCCTTTAAAAGTTTCTTCTTCCTGAAAAATAATTCAATTTTAAGGAAATTGTGTTTTCTTTAGTTTTCTTATAATTTTAATTTTGCACAAATATTCCTGTAGGAAAAACAATCTGTGATGACAAATGAATGTCACCATCAAGATTTGCTCTTAAGCAATCTCTTTATTTTATTGAATTTTATTAAACTGTCAGTAAGCTTCATCAATTTTGATTTTAAGTAAAATTTATAAAAATACCCTCTTAATAAACTGTATCTGCAAATTATCCGGAGTAAGCTGTTTGGTTTCTGAGGTTTTCATATTGCAGTACTCTGAAACTACAAAGTAGGATTCCTAAAAGTGAAATAATTACAAAGGATAATTAGCAGAAACATATCCAAAATAAGACAGTCACAACCATTTGGGCTTGATCATACCAAAAAATGTCGAGCAGGAAAAACACTTTGGAAATCTGTGTGCTCTCTCGTAATTTCAAGTGTGGATATTTTTAAGCCTGAAGTAATGTGATCAAATAAAGTATCAGCAGTGTTCTGTATCAACTGTAATTTAACACATCTGTCCAGAAGAGTAGTGAATAATGAATTACACTAATCAATCCAGATAAAAGAGATTTAATTAACATTAACATTGCCTCTAAATCTTTAAAAACTTTCTTTTTTGTTTTGTTAATCAGGGGTTCTAATCTAGGGATACTGTGAAGATGATGAAAGAACATTTTTTAAGGTAGATTTTATTAAAAGCATTTGAGACATTTAGTTTGTGGATAACATGAAATGTTTCTCTGATTTTCCTAAAAAGGTGCTTTATAAAATTAAAAAGGGCTAGGCAGTATTAACACTGTATTATCGCATTTACTTTAAAACTACTGCTTAATGAAAACATGTGGGTATCACACAGTTGTTTTATATGGAAGAAAGATGCTTTGTAAATTTTAATCAGTATGTATATGAAAATTTGACAGTGTCTGTATGACCTGTGCTTGATCTTCAGTTTTCAGTAGGGCTGTTTGCAGGCATGGAGGCTCAGCACTAAATACTCAGCCCACTAAGGCGGTGGATGTTGCTGCAGGTGATTTCCACAAAGTGGTTCAGCCATCTGATAAGCAGATGTAAATCCTCCAATAACCCTGTGTAAGGCTGTCTGTGACCCCAGGCCAGCTTCACTTATTGAATAAGCACCAGAAGAGTTATGATGAGGACAGTGAGGTAAGAACCTGAACATGGCCTTTTGACTATTTAGAATTCTTCGTTTTGGTCCAAAATGGGAAACAAAGAAGAGACCAAGGTCAAGAGTGATAATCTCCGTAGATAGTGATGTTATTTATTGACTTTGCTAACTGGATTTATTAGTATCCTGTTGAAACCCCTGTGTCGCGAATACCACTGGCATTATGAATGCTTCAGGGCACAAACATCTTTAATGCAGAACAGCAGCAGATGAGGGGTGAACCCCAGCCTAGGTGTGGGAATGCTTGGGTCCTCCTCCATCCTCAGTCCTTCAGTGTGTCTGAGCTTCGGTATTCTCAGTTGTAAAATGCAGACAGTAATACCTGCCCTGAGGCTCAAACCCTGTTTCAAAATATGAGAAAGTACTGAAAGCTACTATGAAAATATAAGAATGATGTCATTAAACTGATTACTTAAAAGTAATCTGTTCACTGAAAGGCAAACAAAGGGTGAAACAGATGTATTTAAAAGTACTATTGGGTCTGAAAAAAAAAGTTCCAAAATAAAGTTAAATTAATTAAAAAAAGTACTATTGGAGAAAAGCAATGATCCCCCCCTTTTTAAAAATAAAAATGCTGTGCCGAGCAATCTATGTGTAGCACGTACATATTGATATGCCCCGAATTGCTGTATCCATATCTTTATATCCACTTATAAACAAAGATATATGTGTATGGAAGAATATAGTCTCTGTTGATAAAATTCAGCTTTTCAATTTAGATGATCAAATCCTACAAATAGAGTCCAGGCAGATTTTATTTGGTACTTTTGAGCCGTTTCAAATTTATGTGAATTCCAGCCTATATAAAAGGATTTGTTTATGTGTACAGCTTTCATTGCTTTCGGGATCAAAAGGTGAGCAGTAGCCCAGTCTGAAAATAAATATTGAAGTTTCTTTTACGTTTTCTGAATCCATCGCTCCTGTTGGCTATGGAAGGCTGGTATTTCATGGGAAAAAATAGCCCCTCATTTGGAAGATGTTGTTTTCTGTCACTTGGACTCACAAAATAAAGAGATATTTTCTATTAGTAGTATCATCCCTTGAACATGTACTTAGCAAGAAACTGAATATGGCAGAAATTCTTTAGTTGGTACATGGGATTACTTATTTTGTTTCATAGTGTTTGGTCTGGGCTCTAAATGAAGCAGGGAAGTTAATGTAACGAGACTCTTGGTAATCATGCAGAATGATTTGCTGACTTGATAAGGTCCAGGTGCAAATTTGTCAAGTCATTTAAATGCTCACCCCAATAAGGAGAGTTTCTATGTGACTTATTTTAAACTGTGAAAACAAAAATGCAGGCGATGGCTGCTGGATTGGCATCAAATAAAAATAACACAAGTGAACAAGAGAATGGAGATATGACTGTGTACCCTGGGCACATACATTAAGAACTATTTCCACAATCTTTCCAGGGTTTCAGTCATAATAGGCACTATGCAACCATTAACCAATACATTCCTCTTTTTCTTTTTAACAGTGGGGGGGGGGGGAAAGGGAGACAATAAAATGAGTAAATTGGTTCATTTTCTAGTAATCAAACAATTTGATTGAAATCTCAGTGATATTATCTCTGTAGTTACTCGGGAAATTGTATAGGAATAATAATCTTTGATGTGTCTGATTTCCAAAGCATCACAGATTAGTGGAACCTTCTTCCCCTGCCCATCACTGGAAGTATCATCACCCAGTCTGACTAAATGCATTTCACACCAGATTTCTGTGCATAGACAGACTACCCACTGCTGTGAAAATTTGTATAACTTTGGTGAGTCATTTGTTCCAACCTTTGACAGAAATAAAACTTCTGGGAACCACACTGATCTCATAACGTTATCCCCATACAGGATATGGTCTTAGATTTATAACTCAGCTATAAAGAATCAGCTTACTTAGGTAAATAAAATGTCTTTAAGAAAATATGTGAAAGCTTGCATAAAAATCATCTTTATTTTAAAAAGTGTACTCAGTATTATGGTCAGAGACTAATTAATGTCTCACTGTGGTGATTTTAGGATTCTTTGTGCATATATTTTGTGACCTAAAATACTAATTGTGGCTGACCACTTGGGTAAAGAAACCAATCAAAGCATTGTCCATTGAGAAAATTAACTGGGAATCGCTATTTAAAATTAGATACATGCTGACGGATATGAATGCTGACATAGTATTGTGTTAATATGGGTTGAAGCCAGTTAGGTCAACATCTTGGAACACAGGATTATAAAACTCTTACTGTCAAGAGTTTGGTGATTTCTGTCCCGTCCATTTCTTGGTTGCCAGACCTCTGCTTTGGAAATCTGACCTGGGAGGTTACTTGTGACTTAGTGCTGGCAGTATGAGCCAAGTGACAAGTATTACTGTGCACTTTACAACTGAGAATACTGAAGCTCAGACACACTGAAGGACTGAGGATGGAGGAGGACCTGGGCATTCTGACACCTAGGCTGGGGTTCACCCCTCATCTGCTGCTGTTCTGCATTAAAGATGTTTGTGCCCTGAAGCATTCATAATGCCAGTGGTATTCGCGACACAATATGGCAGTTCTTAAAGACTGCTCTTGTCTCTTGATCTCAGCCTTGTTTTCTATATTTAATTATGATTAGACTGTGGCTGTTTTGTCTGACTTTAGCCCTAGAGCCATATATACTCTTACTCAGTGGGTTTCTGAACAAAATGTGATAAGCCAAAACTGGGCACTTCACAATTTTTAGTCTACAGTTCAACCCTTTTGCTATATACTTCTGATTCTTGGAAACTTACAACAGTTTCTTTATTTTATTATTATAGTTTAAGTGTCTTTTTTTCTCTAGCCAGTAGTCTTTATCATTAGGCAACAGCAAATTAGACTACCCACTGCTGAACATTTAAATCACACTTGCATTTTATCAGGTCTGTCCCCCTGCCATTTCATCTTTGGAATATTAATCCCTACAGCAATAAATATTAAGAATAAGCTAATTTCCCTAACTGGCCAGTCAAGTTAACATGAGTATGAACAAGCGCTTCAGCATATGCTGATGAGGAACAACATCATGTGGGGTGGTATTTCCCACCCGGGGAGATTTCATCTTGTAAAAGACATCATTTGTTTCAGTTTATCTCTTCCCCAACACATGTTAGTTCCCAAAGCGTAGATAGTGGAAATAAAAGACAATTGTAAAAATGTTCCCTGTACTACAAAAATTTAAAAGTTAAAATGCTGCAAATACTAAATACTGTAGTATAATTTTATTAGTTCAGTTTTGGAATTCTAATCCTTCAATGATGATTGAGAATATTTAACGGTGATGGAGAAACTACAAACCAACTTCACCATTGATAGCATTTTGTCCCAAGTTGCCAAGAGCTAACTAAAAGCTTTATTATGTTTCAGAATGTTGTTGTTTGTTTGTTTTGTGAGGAGAATGAAAATTGAGATTCCCATACTGTTAACATGCAGAAAATTACGTGATACCTTCAAGCAGATGTATAACTTCTAACTCATGTGAACACTTCTATAAAGATGCACGATTCGATGCCCTACTAAAGTGGCAACTCATCTTCTGTGGAAAGTCTTATCCAAAGAATATTCGTTTTGAGAGCTGAGGGGAATTCCAGCATTTTAAGAAAAGGAATAGCACTTTTTTTTTTTTTTTTAAGTAGGCTCCATGGTGGGCCTCACAACCCTAAGATCAAGACCTGAGCTGAGATCAAGTCGGATGCTTAACCGACTGAGCCACCCAGGCGCCCCGGGAATAGTGTTTTTAAAAGAGATAAAAAGATGTAGCTCAGTAATATCTCTTAGTATGTAAAACAACCTCAACAATGGTATTTTTACAATAATATGATATTCTCATAAATATGCTCATAAATATTCAAAGAATGTATTTTGAAGACATGATAGGTGTTGCCTGTGTCTATCCTTATGTCAAGCAGAATAAATATATATGGAATAAATCATAAGTAATTTATACAGAGTGTCTTGATGTGTCTGTAATGGAAATGAATCCCTCCCCTCCTTTTGCAGTTAATTTGCCCTAAATGATTAAAATGCACAGTTACTTTAAATGTGTATTTACCATGACTCTTTCCCTCTAGTAAAATGCCTAGATGATTTTTATACTCATATTTATTCAGTGTTCAAATATACAGTATTTAAATTTTTTAAGGAATCAATTTCTACAACTTACCATGCACCAGAAGCTGTTCTAGCAAACGATGGGTTAATATAATAAAGGTTTATTGCTTCATTGACTAACATGGCTGGCTAAAGACACCTTGTCCTTGGCCTCTGTGTCTAGTTATAGTCCCTGTATAAGTTCTTGTTTTGAGTAGCTGTAGTGTTATAGTTTTAGAGAACACTTAGAAATAAGAAACGATAAAAGGTTACCTCTTTTTACCTAACTTTTGAAAAATAACTAGCTATGGTATTTGGGAAAACTTTGGCAGTTCTGTTAAATAAAAATCCAGAAAAAATCTATATGAGATTTTTTCCAGAAATTAATATCTATCTTTATGAGTTAAAACTGTTAAGTTGAAACATCACTACATTTGTAAGGGTTGTTCGGTAACTCTTTGAAAGGTTGTTCGGGCCTCAAGTGAGTTGAGTTGCTGAGCTTGAGTAGAATTGAACTTGGTATTGTTGAAAGTGATGTAAGATTATTGAGTAGTGAACATTTTCTAGTATTCATTTTTCAAGTAGCTAACCTTCCCAGCCTCATTCTACCCACCACCCTGCATCTCGCACACAGTGGTTTATATAACAGGGGGGCTGTATTACTGATTAAACCAGAATGAGGTACACTCAACAGCACACTTTTATTACTCTGCATTTGCTTTCCTTTTTTGTCTGAGTCTCTTCTAATGAGTTACATATGTGATTAGTACACATAGTTCTGGTAACGTATTCATTCATGGTTTAGGAAGTGAGGTTTTCAGCTTCATTTCCCCCTGGACATCTGACCTAGGAGCACAGAGGAGACAAAAAAGATTGTAACCTTTCTGTACAGTCTCGTTTGACCCTTGACACTCTATTCTTACTTCAATTATCATCCACTGTAATGATCTGTTTTATGTCTGGCTTAACCCTAAACCATGAGTTCCTTGAGAGTAAGAACTTTTGTCATACTCATGTTTTATGTATTCTGAGCACCTAATTAAGGATCTAAGTGTGTGCTCAATAAATGGGTATTTTCTGGGAAAATAAAAAAAGAAGTAAAGAACTGTTTTAACCAGTCACATTTCCCACAGCTATTTTTTTTAATTGAGGTTCATTTTATCTATAGCAAAATTCGTGGATATCATATAAATGGTTTGATGAACTTCGACAGATGTGTACATTTGTGTCATTTACCCAGGCGTTCGATAAGTGAAGAAGAAAATAAATTTTTATTCCAAATACATACTCAGGTATTTGGTTATGTGGCACATGAAACTCTTGGGTGGAATCAATCATTATTTTGTATTATTATTTTATAATGACTCCAAATTCTCTATGACTCCTTTCTGAACTACCCCCTACTAGAAGTAAACCCTCCATCCCCCTCAGGAAGAAGTTGATTTGGTGTGTGTAAGGTAGCTTGTGCATTTCCTTCTCATATTCCACCACATTCTGTGCTTGGCACCTGGCACGTGAGTGCAGGGAAACATGCCCGCCCTCAGGTGGCCTCGAGTCTCATGGGGAGTTGAGACAGAGGTGTGAAAGCCTCCTGTCAGGGTTCTGCATTTTGTCTTCTCTCACGCTCTCCAGGAGCTCTCCTCTCATGTAATTATGGATAGTCACCAAGTCTCCATTTTTGGCTCAGACCCCTCTCGATGCTCTAGCCTTCTGTATCTGACTGCCTGCTGGCTATTCTGCTTGGATATACCTTAATCACTGTAACCATAGCCTGAGAACTCATTATTCTCCATTTTCTCTCTACTTGTTTCCCTGCAAAGCCCCTGACACCCCCGGTAATAAATGGCTTCTAGTTCCTTTTCTATTTTAGTTAATTGCACTGCCTTTGACCGAGTTGTCTAAATTAGAAAGTTGGGAATCCTATTTGACTTCTCCCTCATTTTCTACACATAATTGATGAGGTAGACTAGTAAATACTACCTCTCCGTTTCCTGTGAAACCCATCGTTTAGCTTCTAGTACTATGGTCACTGTCTTTATTGAAGTCTTCACCTTCTGCCCCTTGGATTGTGGCAGCAGGCTTATAAAGAGTCTTCCAGCCTTAATTTATCTTCTGTTAATACAGTGTCCTATGTAGTTGCCTGTGAACTCTTGTCATGAGCTATGCCTTGACTGTATTGAACTTATAGTTTCTCACTAATGCCTTTCTCTTTCTCCCCTCTGTTCATTATACATGGTCTCTTTCTGCTTGGGACTCTACAGTTTGGACATGACAAGAGGCTTCCATATCTACACATCTCTTAAGGGACTGCCTTTTCCACAGTCCCCACTGAAGTGGGTGGCACAGCTCTGCTTTTCATAGCCCCGACTCCTTCTCCTCTATCTCCAGAAACAACTAATTGGACAAAGTGTGACATTTGAACCATGAGGAGCCAGTACATAGGCATGAAAAGATGACCTGGGCCAATCAGATTCCTTATATCTTAAAACTTTTAACTGAGAAATTCTGTTCTGAGAGAACCATGACTTAGGGTGCATTGAGACCAAACGAATACCTCAGTTACCATATATGAGGTAGAGTTGGATCCTTCACAAGTCCTGGCAAGGCAAGGTTACAAGGAGGTACAAACATGAAGGAGAAGCTGTGAGGTAGACAAAAGATAGGCAGAATAGAGGGTCAAAAATCTAGCTGTCAGTGAAGAGAAACACTTGGAGACATTCGAACAGAAGCTGAGTCACATGTGTGTCAGAGTGTGAGGTTCTTGTGACATAACTTCATTGTGCCATTTACTTTAAGGTTGAGTTACTGTGTTTGTTTGTTTCTTTATTTTTGGGTTCCTTGATATGTGTATCCTTGCTTCACCTCACTATCTTAAAATTACTTCAGTGTGACTGTTCTTTACAGCTAAATGATCCTAAGTAAAATGATTTCCCCTGTCCTACTTCCTTGACCTCCACTAAAATGCCACTTCCTCCAGGAATTCCTTATCCTACCACAAAATATGGATTTGGTTGCACCAATTGTTTGTTGTCATAGCACTTTATCTTTACCTATTAAGTTATAATTTAGTTTGTATGATCTTCTCTTTAGATAGGTCACAACTTGCAAGTAGGGATTCTATCACTGAAATGAATTGTATAAATGAAGTAATGGTATGAAACTTAAGGAGGTTGGTGGACGGAGCCTTCATGAGGTGGTGATAGTTGAGCTGGGTCTTGCCAAGGGCTGTTTCTGTGTCTTACAATAATATGGCTGCCACCACTTTTGGCTTGACAAAATATGGAGTATTAAATGCTGGAGGCACCTGACCTAACCGTCCTTCTAAAAAAATAAAGCATTTGGAGATGAGAGAAGGAGGTAAAGTGATTTTCCAGCAGGAACACATCTCGATAGATAGTAAGATTGCCAGACCAAAAATCAAAGTCTCTTCCCAATAATGCTGACATGGACACTCATCAGAAAGGACAGATCTGCATACAGAATGATCTCATATTCAGGTAAAAGAACTTTCGAGAAACAAACATCAGCAGTGACAACCCTTCTCCATCCCCCAGACCTCGCATATGCCCAGTTATTATAAATATTTTAAGTAATAAATTCCAGTAAGAACCCAATCCCTTGGCCTAGCATTCAGGGATTTCCAGATTGAGCTTCAGGTGACCTTCCCAGTTGTTTCTCCTAGATCTGTGCATGTGCTGAAGGACTCCTTGGCCCTCTCTCAGGCACGTGTCTAGTGTTCCAGGTTTTTTTCCTTTTTATTTATTTTTATTATTTTAAAGATTTTATTTATTTATTTGACAAAGAGAGAGGGAACACAAACAGGGGGAGTGGGAGAGGGAGAAGAAGACTCCCCGCCAAGCAGGGAGCCCGATGTGGGGCTCGATCCCAGGACCCCGGGATCATGACCTGAGCTGAAGGCAGACGCTTAATGACTGAGCCACCCAGGCGCCCCATTTGTTTCCTTTTTATGATCAGTTTCCTATTGCCCGGCACAGACTTTCTCTGTCTCTGGGAGTCTAGATGAGGCATCTGTCAGTAACTTCCTCTGATTCTTCTAAGCTTATGTAATCAAAATCACTCTTTTCTTGTAGGTTTGTTTTTTTGTTAATGGGAATTAGTTATATGATGCCTCATATTAGAGTGATTTTTACACTTCTATCATTTCATCTATCAGATTGTTGCACTTGCGGTGGGAGATATTGCATCCAACCATTTCGATTACTGCGTCTGGAACTGAGTAAATATTTATTGAATAAATGATCTCATAAGATCATTCATTCCCTTCAACATCTTGCTTCTACCCCTCTCCGTAAAACTCAGGGGTTCCCTAGTCATGAACACTTCCCTCTTATACCGGAAGTGTCTTTGAGTATTTACCACTTAGAAAAATATCTGAGGAGGAGAATTAAATGATCGTGACTTTTAACAGAATGATGAAAAATAATTTTAACCATAAAATTGAATCAATAAAACCCGTTTCAGTACAAGCTACTGTTTTTTATGTTTGCGGGTAATGCAGAGCAATGTGTGATACAAATTCAGCCCTCATGGAAGCTTAGTGCTCAGTGGAGGAACTAATAGAAATAAAGTCAGAAAACATGAACATTTGGAAGGGACAGTGATCACAAAAATGACTTCCATGAGTTCTATGTGAATTTTGTTGAATGTGTGAGCTCTTTGGGTCCACATGTCATCGTGGTTAAGAATTGGCCTCTGGTGCCTAAGGTCAAGGTTAGAATCCTGGAACTGCCACTCCCATCTGCCTGGCTTGATTATTCTGTTAAGATTGTGAAAGCATGTAAGCCCAGAGCCTGGCACAGAATGGGCACTCATTAGCCTTTCTCTGCTATTAATTTTAGATCACAAATCCATGCAGCTATTTAAGGATACGATATGCCAATGTCATTTGTAGAAGATTTGGAAAACTTACTTTTATTTCTGGTGCAATTACTTTTTTTAAAGTTATAAATTCTGTGTGATTAGTAGTATCAACGAGAAAGAGATCAAATACTGTTTTTCAGGGTCTAAATTAATCATATGAGTAGTTATTCTCTAAGCAGATATTGCATCATACATGTCCAATAGCCTCTGAAAGCATTCAAAATTAATAAAGCAGTGAAGACATTAATCAGGGATGGTATCTAGCTGATTTGCATAAACTAATTAACGCCAATAGTTACACCAAGCTGCAGCATAGCAGCAACTGGGCAAACCGTCACTCCCAGTGAAATAAGGTAGTGAGTCTGCAGAGTGGAGAGGGATTCTATCTCCAAATACACACCAAGGTCACCATTTACATAGCATGAGTGACAACAGGGAGCCAGATCACTATGATGCATGGCTCTAGAGCGGGGGCGCATCCAGGAAAATGTGGTGAGTGCAAAGCCAGGTAGGGCTAGCCTTGGGTGTTTGTATTTTAGCAATGCATTGAGATTCTGGGTCTTAGCACTGTATTACTGAAAATAAGTATTGATATTTATTTAGTCCTCTTCTATTCTTTGTAAATTCAGCAAGTTCTTTGTCTGAATGGAAGTATAAAAATAGGAGTGAGGGCAGTAGAGGAGAGAATATAGAGACCAATTCTTATCTCTAAATTTATATCTAATTGAACCTTTACCTGCTTATTCTGGTTCCCATATGAAGACTAATCCTGTTCAATTGGCAGACATTACCTTAACCTCAGCTTTACTAAGTCATTCATTTATTCACTCAGCAGATGTTATTGGGAGCCTGGTAGCTTACTGTTACTGTCTTTGGTAGAGGGAATGCAAAGCTGAGGATCTCTGATTTCAAAGTTTCCAGAGTCTGAAACTTGGTGCTTTATGCAAACACATAATTAGACTATTTATGCCCCAAAATGGTGACACATGGAAATGTACTAATGATACTTCATGAAGGGATCTTGAGGAGGTTTCACAGAGAAAGCTTAGTTTAAAATGACTGATATATATGCTTGACTAACAGAGGCTAGGAGAAAGAATTCTGGAGCGGGGACACCATGTAAGTTACTCTTCATGGTTGCTAGAGTTACTCTCTTCATCATGCATTTGCTATGCTGATCCTTGTTGATACTAATTTGTGCACCTTGGATTGGTGAGGGGTGAGGAAGGGCAAGAGGAAATATGGAAGGGAAGATATTGTTTTCTTTCATTGCTTTGATTAAGATGTGTCCACTTTACACTGGCAGGTGTTTGAACATTGACTCATTTAAATTGTTCCTATCAGCTTCAGGGGTCAGGTGCCTCTTTATAGCTTATAGATAACTGGGGGAATGTTATAATTACAGTTTCTCCTTCCTAGCACAAATGCAGCCTTAGGGAGAGAAAGATTCTGAGACACATTTGGGCCAGTGGATATCCTTTGTTGGCCAGTGGTATGGTTCCTTTGGCCAGATCCAATACTCACTAGGACTTCTGTGGTGTCTATAAATGGCAGACTTTCCTAGAGCATCACGTTAATATTAGCCCTGATAGACTGTTCATTTAGCAAAGTGACCACATATTTCTAGGGTAAGGAATAAGATTATATTAGCAATTTCAACAATCCTGCAAAACTTCCTCTTATGAACTTAGTTTAGTCATATAAAAATAAAATGTAATTTATTCAAACTTCTGAAAAGGAGATCAAAATTAGGTCACTGTAGATTTTCCTCTGTCTGTGAATATAGAAAGTGTTAAGCAAAGTGTTATGAAGGCCTGTTTATAAATGGGAATGGGATGTGGGAATGCTGTGGGAACACTTTCTTTTCTAGCTAATGGGATGTTACTATTTTAAAAATTACATTCTGAAATGTGTGGGATCTGGTATGTTTCCTGCCTGAGATAATGTATATTAATTTACTTCAGTCTTTTTGATTGTAAAAATCTTTAATTTGTACTGGTAAATGATGAAAAAGCATATGGTCCATCTATTTCTAGAATACTATTCAAGTGATCTTGCTACCCTTTGGCCCTATTTTCCTTCCCCAACGGACTTCCATATGGATTCAAAGATGTTTCTCAATCTTTGGAGTGTTCTTTAAGAATAGCATTTTGTATTCACTGAGTATACATTGAAGTAATTTAGATAGTGAAATGTTGACATTATTTGTGTAAGTTGACAAAAGAATAACTTGACTGTTGTGCGGTTGAATGTCAGAGAAGAGTCATATGTCTCTCATAGGATTAGAAAGGTCTTTATTAAACAAGGTAATCCCCCTGATTGAATGGAATTTCTGGAGGTGAACTTGTCTGCCATTAAAATCTACTCTGTGAATTGAATGCCTATAGCAGAAGTTAAAGACAGGTATTTTTTTGTGCCAGCCAGATGCTATTCCTCCCAGTGTAGTCAGGACATACAATTTGGTGAAGGAAAGGCAGAATGCCGTAGTGGGAAAACCCAGGCTTTGGCAGCACATAGATTTTGGGTCAAAATCTGATTATTCTGTTTGCGAGCTTGTGAACTTGGATAACTTACTCAGTTCTGCTTGAACCTTGGTTTTTTTAAATAATACCTATCTCATGTGATTGTTGGCAAAATTACATAAGTTAATACAGACAAAGTATTTAGGACAGTAGTGGGCACAGTAAGTGTATATTATTATTATTATTAATAGTGATATCTATAAACATAAATTCTCATGAGTTTTTGAGCATATCAAACATAAATACCCAACCCATGCTAATAGCTTTCAGCATAAAGCCCAGGTGATGACAGTACTTGGGTTGATGAAGAGTATGGATTAAGTTTTCAAGGAATCAGGGTGACCCTGAGGTTAGTAGATGATACACAACAGGGAGGAGGAAAGAGTTCTTAAATGGAATGGGTAAACTTCATACTATTTTAGAAATTCTTAGATAATATAATAGTGGAATTAGCAGTGCAGAGTTGGGAGGATGCTAACCCTAATTCTTATCTTAGGTGAGAGAAGAACATTTGAGCAGGCATTAGGGGCAGTGTCTGTAAGATTTTCGATTAAGGTAAAAGACAGATTTTACATAAAAAAAAGGGACTTGAAAATGTAGGTGAGATGATTTAATACCATTGAAAGGGATTCTAAACTGCACGATGAAAGGGAAGGTGTTTATTGGGACTTGTTCAGAGGAGACGAAGCTCTGCCAGCAGAAAAATGCCATCATAGGGCTTACATCTTGGATGTGACCAAGGGTTATGGACCTGTGCGGTATAGTCATGGCAACCTGTGGAAGGTTTTCAAATAATTCCTGCTGGCTTGCCCGTTGGTAGATGGCAGGTGATAGCCTCATCTGTAGGTATTCTTCCTGGCTTTCACAGGGCCCTACTGTCATATCTTCTAGAAAATCTCTCTAGAATCTTCCCTATGTGACTGGCTTTGCCTCTTTTCTCTCTTCCCTCTCTGATTTGAGAAGTCCTGGCTCCATATTTAAACTTCTCCAAACATTTGAGTTCCCTATAGTTATGGCCATGTTTTGGAGAATATAACAACTGTTAAAGGGAAATTATTATGGCACTTGTTAAAACAGCAAGGCAGATTTTATTACAGCTACTGCAGTAGGGGAGAGAAACTTAATTATAGAACTGAGCTCAACTCCATATATGGCAAAGAGAGATGGTGATTTAGAGCCAATGGGCAGAGTGAGGGGGTCAGCGAATGGAAAATTACTAAGAGGAACTTGATTAGATATCAAGGATGGGTAGGTGATTCTTATTAAATTGGGCTCAGCAAGCCAAAGACAAGGTATAATCTAGAAGAGCACTCAAACTAGACCTGTTTTGTCAAGGAAGGAGTTCTTGTCACTTCAGAGAGGCTCTGCCCTCACTGTTTTGGCAACTTATGTTTGTAGAGGCTGAGAACTTCTCACCTCCCCCCTTCATTCTACCCTTCAGCCTCCATTCCTGATCTTTGGGTCCTTGAAACCCGCAAAAGAATTAGGTCTCCACTCCCCGTTTGAGATCATGGGGTTGGAGTAGGTGATGGGCACAGGATTCAGATTACTTACATTCCAGTTACAGCAGCCATTCGTAACAGTGGCCGTCCATGAGAAACACCTGGGGTACCTTAAAACAACCAGCCAGCAAGTACAAAGCAAAAAACGAAAACAAAACAAAACACAAAACTGTATCTGACTTCACCCTAGGCCAATTAAATCTGAGTCTCTGGCATGGGTCTAGGCATCAGTATTTTTGATCAAACTTTTCTGGTGATCTTGATGAGTAGCCTGGGTTGAGACCAAAGACACATAAGGCCTCCAAGCCAGCATCTGATGGGGATCTCAGCTTGCAGTTGTTTGGGGACGACAACTCATGGTTATTGTTAGGACAGTCTGGATAAGAAACTGGCACTCTCTCCAGCCAACTGTGATGCTCTGCCAAGTAGTCCTTTATTCCTTCTGGGCTTAAAGCCCCTCCTCTGCAAAGTGAGTCTTCGTTTGCAAACCTGTGGGTGACTATAGCATTAATCACCTCCCTAAACTTTTAGATGAAGGAGCAGAAAATAAAATCCTTACCGTATACGTTATAGGTCAGTGAACTCATCAATAGTATATCATTTAACTTAACCTTCCTAACTATCTTGTGAGGTAGGCATTATTATTCTGTTATTTGAAAAGTTAACATGATTTTTTCAAAGTGACAACAAGTGAGGGAGCTGAAACCCTCTCTTTGTGATGTCCAAAGCCATGCCACCCCCACCCTTGAAAGAGCCACAGAGACACTATTGAAGATAGAGAGCATTACACCTCTTCTTATTTCTTGAATGTTATCTCATCCTAAATGACTATTCCTTTTTACATATGTCTTTTCTCTTGTTCTAGTCACGTAGTCTTACGTTAGAACCCACAGATGTGTTATGGATGACTTAACAACTCTATTCTTCTAAACTTTTCAGATCGCATTTCATATAGAAAAGTGCTCCAGATTTGATTTTAGTTTTCTCATATTTCCTAAATGACTTTATCAAGCAATCTACTTTCCAGATTTGTTTTTATTTTTTCTCATATTTTTCTAAATGTGCTTATCAAGCAATCAACTTTCTGTATCCCATATGCACGGAACTATATTGGAAAGTAAACTATTAAAACCAAAGAGCAGAAACTACAGATTACCAAAAGATTAAGGTAGCCATAAATGTGCTTTTTTCCTATGTAAATGAATGGAGGGTTGTTATATTCAGTTCAAGCTATGTTTACAATATTAACAAATGGGGTTCAGAATATGCTGTGCATAGTACATAACTTAAAGGAATAATGTAGTTGAGTATCAGACAGTCACATTTCGATATATACTTATTGAATGTCTTTTGTTAAAGAGTACAGAGCCAGAAATATCAAACAAAATAGTTATTTTATGGGAGAAAGTTAAAATGTGGATCCTAATGGTCATGAGTTCAGCATGTGATGAAGACTGAGGAAAAAAGTTTAAGTGCTGAATTTCAAAGGTTTTGCTATTTTATTTCCTAGACATTTTCTTAGCAATTTCTGATAGTTACGAGTGAGAGAATTCTATTTATTAGCCAACATATAATTAAAATAGAACCAACTTGTTTTCCTCATTGTTGAGTTAGATCTTTATTAAACTGCTTGATGGATCTGATTACCTGTCTTCTTGGAAAAGATTTCTGAGAGGATGATGGAATGTATAAGTCTAAATTTAAGAGGAAAAGTAAACAGATTTAATACCTTACCATCAGAAATAAAGTTGTTAGGTATTCCATATAACTGATCAATCTAAGATTTCACTTTAAATAAATACTATCTCTTAGGGAGTCGTGTGAAACTATCTGATATTATAAAAGAATTTAATTTACTTAAGATTCAAGCTAAATTCAGTGAACCATGGGATTAAAATGAATCTTGTCAAGCCATTTAGTCCATCCATCGTTTTTGAAGTTATACATTAAAAACATACTATAAGTTTGAGAAGCTGTTCTTTCTGATCGTATTGGACTAGATTTTCATTATATATTGCACAGTACCTATTTGTTTTTCTTTTTTAAAATATGTATGTCCCCTACCAAACTTTAAGTTCCAGTAGGGCAGGGGGCATGTCCTGTCTTTGTATCCCCAGTGCTTATAATGGTGCTTAGAAGAGCAATAAATGAAGCTTAGAAGTTCAGTGATGCTTAGAAGCTCAATAAATCATTTTGAATTTTTATTTTTTATTTCTGTCTTAAAATATTGCCAGTGAAAGACTTACCTAGCTTCCCTTGGTAACCAGTTGTAGAATTTTGCTTGTACTTAACCTAACTATTCCTTCTGAATTGCAGGAAAAGAAAGATTTGACAGATACATATTTTTAACAAGATATATCTATGACAGTAGTAGAAATGTAACTCATGGTATGGGTAGAAATATAGCCATATGTTTGCCTAATCAACTTAAATCTTGCCTGCCAAAAGTGGTCATGTATTCTCATTGTTATCTCACAGTTATACATTAATATATTATAATCTGGCTCTTCAACTAATTCAGACTTTATGATGAATCAAATAGGAAGTGGGATGAAATTTATCTTTGCTTAGTAATCTTAACCACATAGGAAGTTCAATCAATGGTTATTTAAAGTACAAGTGGAGAAGTTAAAATATTTAGAGTACTTTAAAAATTGTCATTATAATAAATTTGCTAATTATAAATCATTTATACCTGTGCAAGAAAAGAGACACAGGTGAAGTGTGAAGGGCTCTCTCTGTCTCAGCTGCATCACGTGGACCCAGAATGGGTTTGTGTGTATTATTGAGCATGGTTTTAAAAATCGCTATACAAATGATATAAACCAAACTTTCCTCCTGATCAGTTATTAAGAGTCATGAGGCTTGGGTAAGAAAAATTTTATAATAATACTCATTTTAACTGAGAAATGTTATTGTTAGGCAAAAAAGTTGCTTGAGGGCGAAAATTACACCTTGTATCCACAGTGACTGAGAAGTAATTGCTCATTGTAAATCCTCTGATGTTGGTAGAAGTTATTGAACCAAATTTAAATAAATAAATCTATAGCTATGTATAATTCAATTTCTGAAACTTTGGTGCAGATAAATAAGACTTGACTCCACTTATAATCTTAATTAATTTATAATCTGAATGTTTCTTTATGATATGTGGCTAAGAAATATAAGGAAGGTGAATTGCAATACTCTGTTCTAGAAGCATTTCCATTGGGAATACTGATAATCACCGAGCAGTTATCTTTCTAAACACTCTGCCGTGAGAGATTGCTGGTTCATTCATTCATTCATCTGGTGTTTGATTTAATGAGCTTTTATTAATTAGGTACTATTGTGAGCAAAGTATGATACTGGCACAATGGATGGATTCAGGTATTTTCCTCCTTTCAAAGAGGTCTTAATTTCTTTTCAGAAGACTATGCAGTTTATAGACAAATTATATACAAGTAATTCTTATTTACAACGTAAACACTGTGCTTTTTGAAAAAACTTTTAAAGGGTCTGAATGTTATAAATTGTGACTTTTTAAAAATCATAGAGCCAGAATTTTAATATGTAAATATCTCTGTTTTCCATAAAGAATGACCTTAAGAACAGCCATTTCACCGTTAGATTTGAAATATAAACATAAGGGTAATTCATGATATTGCTATTTTTTTGGTTGATATGAATATACCCCTTCATGCTTGTTTTCCTTTTTGGAGGACTGATTTTAATAAGATTACATATATCAAATCACTTTGAAACTACTCTGTTAACATAATATATTATAGTATGCAATATGATATATTTATATATGTATTTTTCTAAATTAATGAATCCTTTAATAATATGACTTATATTTTAAACTATAATTGGTATAGGCAATTTGAAATATATATACTTTAGTATAAACATAGTCATACAGAAAATATATAACTTGGGAGAAATATACAGGAATGTAGTAAGCTATGATTATTTTCATGATGCCATAATTTGGGGTTTTTAATTTTTAAAATAAATACATAAGAAAAAAGTCCTGAATGGTTAGGCAGTCATGTGGGGATTTTATTTATTTAGTAATACTACTGTTCTTTGGTGGTTCTTACTTAGACATAAATTCCAACGTAGATATGGTAAACACAGGTCCAGCTTTCCCTGGGACAGCCCTGATTTATACTTGTTGCACCATATTTATTAAAAAACATCCAGCTGCAGTATCAAAAGTGACCTGGTTTGGGTGGAGAATGTTATGGTCATTGGAGCCATAGAGTACATTGTGAGAAGGGTTGTTTGTTTGTGAACTAGCTGTGAAAGTTGACGATACCACCTTAGACTCCTAGGAAGACTGACTTGACCAGTTGCCATCGTGAATAAATATTTTGCACAGTGTTATGGAATCGGAGATGTCCGAATCCCTACTTCTGTCTTCCTTGTGAATAGTCTTCGGCCTCTGCTTGGATACCATCTGCGACCACCTCGAAAGTACACCTTCCTTCTTCTCAGCTATGTCCTTAAATGCTTGGGAGAGAGGTGCAGCTGCAGAACCGTACAAGAAACACTGCAGCCAATTGTTCTTCCAGTCCAGGAGCTCCTCCAGGCTTCATCTTCTCCCTACTCCTTTCTGCATTACTTCCCCTACTCTGTGGGTTTTGAACTTTCCTTTATTATTGAGATATCTGCCGATGAAGGTCCATATGAATGGGGCAGGTGGATTAGAGTTCTCCAGACAAACAGAAAACAAGAAGAAAAAAATATATATGAAGATGGATTTATTTTTTTATTTATTTTTTATTTTTTTTATTTTTTTAAAAGATTTTATTTATTTATTTGAGAGAGAGAATGAGATAGAGAGAGCATGAGAGGGGGGAGGGTCAGAGGGAGAAGCAGAATCCCTGCTGAGCAGGGAGCCCGATGCGGGACTCGATCCCAGGACTCCAGGATCATGACCTGAGCCGAAGGCAGTCGCTTAACCGACCGAGCCACCCAGGCGTCCCGGATTTATTTTTTTAAAGATTTTACTTATTTATTTGAGAGAGAGAGTGAGAGAGCATGGGGGGGTGTAGGGTCAGAGGGAGAAGCAGACTCCCCACTGAGCAGGGAGCCCGATGTGGGACTCGAGGGACTCCAGGATCATGACCTGAGCTGAAAGCAGTCGCTTAACCAACTGAGCCACCCTGATGCCCTGAAGATGGATTTATTATAGGAATTGGCTCATGTGGTTATGGAGACTGAGAAGTTCCACAATCAGCCATCAGCAAGCTGGAGACCCAGTGGTGCCATTTCGTCCAAATCCAAGGGTCTGAGAACTGATTTTAAGTCTCTGAGTCTGAAGGTCCGAGAGTGGGGAGCTCTGATGTCTGAGGACAGGCAGGGGAAGATGGATGTCTCAACTCAAGAAGGGAAATGGGGAAGTTGCCTTTCCTCTGCCTTTTTGTTCTATTTGGGCTCTCAGCAAATTGGATGATGTGCTCCCATGTTGGAAGAGGGCAAGCCTCTTTACTCAGTCTACTGATTGAAATGCTAATCCCCTCCAGAAACATCCTTACAGACATACCCAGAAACAATGTGTTACTGGCTATCTGGGGATCCCTTAGCCTACCTAGTCAAGTGATAGGTAAAGTTAACCATCACAGTGAGCAAAAATAGGATTACCTGTAGGGGCACTTTGGAAACATGACAGAGTCATATTTGTGTCACGGTAGTTGAGTGGGTGCCACTGGTTTGTAGTGACTGGGGACTGGAGCAACTTGGCTCCCTGCAATGCACAGAGTTGTCTCTTATTCTGCAAGCCTTTCATGTGTTCTTGAAGACATTCCTGCAAATGAAAAACCTGTGTATAATTTTCTGAGTTTGGAAACTAACTCTATTATTCATTATAAAAAAATATATTCCTGTTGTGTTATTATGCAGTGAATTTTTCAGAAATGCCACTATCATGTAAATTGAAAAAAAGACTATGCTTTGTTGTGTTCCATATTTTACCAGGCATTATTCACTATTGTAACAAATCATGGTACTGATGGCTAAGCTGATTTTGGTACTTGAATAACTGATAAAACACGTTGTGTCTGTCCTCTCATTATTTATTTATTTATTTTTTTAAAGATTTTATTTATTTATTTGAGAGAGAGAGAGAGAAACAGCATGAGAGGGGAGAGGGTCAGAGGGAGAAGCAGGCTCCCCACTGAGCTGGGAGCCCGATGTGGGACTCGATCCCAGGAGTCCGGGATCATGACCTGAGCCGAAGGCAGTCGCTTAACCAACTGAGCCACCCACGCGCCCTGTCCTCTCATTATTTTCATGGCCTTCTTGTGAAGTCTGGTCGAAGCATTTACATATTGAACTACTATTATTTTATTACAATTTTTAAAAGTTGAAAGGTCCTTTTATATTATAGTTAGTACATTTTACTGATTAAGAAAAATATATACGTGAGATGGGTTCTATTGTCTGTGAATTTCATTTCTGATATAAAAAGGGATTGAGTCTCAGAGACTTAAGCGTTACTGAATCATCCCTGCCTTAGGAATCCAGTTGTTGCCTTAACCGTGGCCCTTAAACCCAGGCCTCCGACATCCAGCAAAAAAGGGCAGCGCCACATGTGGAGGAAATTCTGACACCCTTTCTAGCTCTGGAAAGTTCTGCATTTCAGGTAATTCTTTTGCAGGGAATGAGATATGGCCGGCTGCCTCTTCTACCTATGTATTTGACATTTTCCCTGTGGAGACATGCAGAAGAAACCAAGATTTGTTTTCATGTGATGATTCTTTAGATACTTTAATACAGCTAGCATCCATTTTCTTCTCCTAATCCTTCTCCAAATGCTTTGAGGGCCCTGCTCATCCCAATCATAGAGTGAGGCTATTCCTGCCCAGACACGGGACATCCTACTTCCATTATCGCAAGCAAAGACAACACCACTTGTTTATTTATTTGTTCTGGTCATACAGTAATAATGTTGGCAGATATTGCGATTGACAACAGCGAAGGCCGACAAAGTCTGTTGCAATGAATGGCTAAGTTATACTCCCCTCAAATCTTTACGGTTAGTTTTGTTATGCCTGGAACATCCTAGCAGCCTGTAGAGATAGTCCCCTTGTAAACAAATAATGACATGAATAGAGGGAGATGTAGCTCCCAGCTCATGTGTTGTGCCAGGTGTCTGGCCTGTACTCTAACCCGGATTGTTAACAAGGTGGTGATAGGATTGTGACAGAATCCGTTGTGCCAGGTGTCTGGACTATACTCTAACCGGGATTGTTAACAAGGTGGTGATAGGATTGTGACAGAATCCAAACTGGATACAAACTCCTGGTTCAGGAACAGTCTGAGACTGTGCCCTTACAAAATTCTCAGCTGGATGTCTGTAAACTGTCGAAGGTTCCAGGTTCCCCGGGCAGGAAGGTCTTTGGGGTGGGCAGATAGAAGAGTGATTTTTAGCCTGTGAGATTCAGGAGTGAAAAAGAGAAGACAAGGAGAAAATGGGTACCCTTTAAGAGAAGGCTGGAAGAAAGTTATGTGGAATACTTGCCAATAGTATGTGAGTTATAAATAATTCATTCAGAAAGTTACTTTGGCTTTGAAGAAGATACCTAAGCACCCTAATTGTATCATCATTTCACATCTGTCTTATATGAAATTGGCAGTACTTCCAAAAGCATTATCAAACCAAATAACTTTCTTTTTTTCCTTCTCCAGTTACAGAGTTTCTTGAAAACAGTCACTTTTAACCTCTGGTAGGCTTCAGTTCTTTTCTTTTGTTGAAGTAGTTTTGTTTTTTTTTGTTTTGTTTTGTTTTTTTACACTTTTCATTTTTCAGCATATATCCTCCTTATTTGTTTCTAAGTGTCAATAGATCCCAGGGACAGGGTATGCTCACATCCCTGCTTATGTGATGTGTGGCTGAAGGTCTTATTTCCATGTCTGTTTCCTTTGGCACTGTGAATCGTATATACACACCTCTTACTTCCTATTTTGAGTTTTTTTTAAAAAGATTATTTATTTATTTGAGAGAGAGAGAGAGAGTGGGGCAAGGGGCAGAGGGAGAGAATCTCCAGCAGACTCTGTGCTGAGCGTGAAGCCTGATGCAGGGCTAGATCTCTCAGCCCTGAGATTGTGACCTGAGCCAAAACCAAGAATCGGTCACTCAACCAACTGATCCACCCATGTGCTCTCCATTTTGAGTTTTTAACTAAGCAAGAAAGACCAAAACTGATTAAGTACCAGTGGCTTACTTACATTATTGTTATTATATTATTGTTATTATTTTATAATCCAATAGCTTATTTATTCTATATTCTATATTATTTATTCTATAGCTTATTAATCTGTGTCCTATGTTCTTTATCTTTTTTACAAAGACAACATAGTTTCACACAGCCTAGTGATTACTGGGACGAGCTTGCAGTGTTCTTCCATCATTTGATAACAATTTCCTTTTTGCCTTTGATAACCTGCTTTAAGTTCTCAAGTCAATATCCCTATACTGAGCCATTTACTAAGGAGGTGTTCGTTGTGAATAGCATGGTCAATTAAATGAAGGATAATTTATTTAGTTGAGCACCTTGAAATCTTTAGCTCGCTTAAAATAGGAACTCAACAGTGGTTCCACAGGCTGGTGTACAACTTTGCCTTCTCGGAAACCTGATGTGCCCAAGAAGATTCGCCCCACCAGTGGATGATTTGATTTTAACGATATCCTATTTGGCTCTAAAAATCGTGCTGAAGCCATTTTTTGGCATGCAGTTAATAATGTAATTTAGTCTATGATGGCATTCGGTGATAATGGAAGAGATATTAGAGACATAACCATTTTCATATTTAATAGAGAAGCAATGTGTTCTAGGTAATGAAGTTAGGACTCCAACCTGCCATTGTCAGCACATGTTAACTCTGTTTCAGAGATCCTTTTTTAGATCTAAGTAAGTATAATTCTGTAATTTCCCTATACTCATTATGTTAGATGCTTTGCTGTTGTATTTTTGACATAGTAGCTTCCAGGATCATTTGTTTGACACAGCCCAAGAGTAAAAACAACCCAAATCCAACAACCAAACAAAAACTAAGAACCAATAAAACCTTTCAGGCTTGAAACTGTAGAAATGAAGTAGTGTTTCTTCTCCCTGGATAAGTAAAACCAATCCATTATTTGAATGTCGAACAGCTAGCCAAGTTGTATACTTTCTTTTGAAATAAGATGGGAATGTTTTCCATCAGTTTCTCAACATTTGGCTGGAATATGAAAGATCATGTTAAAGTGTGAGCATAACAGAAAGCACTTGAGCTGACCAGCAGTGTGGCTTTTGAGTATTTCTGTGCTTTTTGTACAACATGCTCTTACTCCATGTTAAGGCATTTCTGTGTGGGAACAGGAGTTTTTAATCCACTCCAGTGTAACCCATGTAAATAGTATCTTGTGTTTACCCTTTCTTTTCTGTTCATACCTGTAACAGAATTCTATTCTCTAAGAATTATATAAATGAGGGGATTATACATTTACTGGTCTCCAAATTGCTGTCTCACAAACACTGTATAGTGGGGATTTTTCTGTATTGGCATATACTTCATTCTTTCTAAGGCATGCCTAGTATTACTTTATAAGTGTGACTTCCATGCTCATCTTCAGATTGTTCTTGATTATTTTTCCAGTTGTAAGTTTGATGCAGTTAGAGGAATCAGAACCATTCTCTGAGTTGTCAAGAGAATACTATTCTGGTTTTCTTTGCTCTAAAATGTCTTTTTGCAGTGAGTTCTGATGTCATCAGAGATGAACAAAGAAAGCTTGTAGGTAAGCTGAATTGCATAGGAGAATGATTTTTCTCTTTTTTTGGCTTAATTTTTCACCCAATGATTTATTTTATTCTTTGAAAAAAACACAATGTAAACAGTCAAATAAACAGGTGGTATATGCTTTTTAACCTAGCCATTGTAGGTGAGACTGGTCTGGAAAACAAATCCAGAATCCAAGTGATCATATTAGTTAAGCACCTGAACCCACCCTCTTCCAGTAAACAGATTTTAGCAGTTCATGAGTAGGAAGGGTGAAACATGGTGGAGTTAAGGATTAAGAACACATGGCCTGGGGTATAAACTTACTATCTTAGAGTTCCCACATGGCATTCTTGTGTTTTTCATTCCCCGGTGTATAAATGGGAGCATTTAATGGAGGCTATCTATTTTGTCTTTGGTTTGAGAGAATTAGACCATGGGCATGACTGTTCCAGATCACACAAGATGGTGAGTGCAATGCAGCAATTTGGACCTGATTAGATGGGAAAAAAGGAAGAGTGTGTGTATGTATACTGAGAAATGAGGAAGCTGGTAATGACGCAATTCAGTGAATCATGCCATGTAAGTAGATTATAAAGCCAAAGAATTACATGGCCAAATTGTTGTTTTGGGTAACTTGGGTCTGAGGTTTATGAGAACGTAGACTCATGTGCAGTGGCAGTTAGCAAGAGGGAAGGGAGAGTTTGAAAAAATTAGAACCAGAAGTTGAAAACCAGCATATTGTCAGTGTGTAGGATGATTAAGGTACCTTTGTTTGCTGGTTATTTTTAGGGGTCATGAGAGGGAGGGGACTTCTTTATCAAATATTTATGTCCTTTTTTTTAAAAAAAAGTTGTTTGATAGCCAAATCTTAAAATATTATAAATGCTTAAAGCAATAATTTTAGTTTTTGCTTGTTTAAAAAAGAGCTATGCAGTTTATTATCAATATAATTTTGGTCAAAATTTTCTGGAGTGTAATTTTTTTCTTGCCATCAAAAATGAGTATGGTGATATTGTGAATTGTCATAACTTCAATTATAGTCTCTTTTCCAAGGAGATGATAAAATGTATTCCTGGAAGAGGAATTCCTGTATTCCCATACATTCCTGTATTCCCTGTAGCCCCAGGGATTAAAAATGCTTTTAATCGTCCCAGTGCAATTGTGTTTATTATTTATTTTGCTTTTAAAATTAGTAAATTGTTAGCTATTGAAAATTAAAATCATCACCAATTAACAGATAAGGCTATACATGTTAAATCATTTAATTAGTGATTATATTTTCTCAGTAACATGTGACAAGTAAATTACTCATTTTTAGAAATTTCGGTTAACCATTACATATCAATATTCTTTATAGAATTCAACACTATTTCACCAGAAATATACCCCAAATAGGCAGTTAGGAATTTTAAAAATGTGGGGCACCTGGGTGGCTCAGACGGTTAAGGGTCTACCCATCTATTTACCCCTTATTACATGCTTGGCACCTACAAATATTTAATTGTTGAACATCTCTTTAAGGGTCTCCTGGGATCGAGCCCACATCGGGCTCTCTGCTCAGCGGGGAGCCTGCTTCTCCCTCTCCCTCTGCTGCTCCCCCTGCTTGTGCTCTCTCTCTCTCTGTCAAAAATAAATAAAATCTTTAAAAAAATGCATTTTCTTTTACAATAGGTAATTAGAATATTTACTTGAGGAAGTATTTGTCCTTCATTTATTTTCACCATTTATATAATCAATCATTACCAACTAATGTTTGAGGGATTTGAGAGTCTCTCTCTCCTCTCTCTGTGTTTACTACTTTTATTGCAGACACTTGTTGATGACATGTGTGAGTGGTATATTCGCACAAAGTGCTTTTGCCTGGTCCTCTATCTGATGTATTTACACATTAAAAAAAAGAAGAAGAAGAAATTAATAGCATTCATAGTGTCCTGTTCCCGACCAAAGCAATTCCAATGATTTTTTTTTTTTTTAAGATTTTATTTATTTATTTGACAGAATAGCGAGAGCAGGAACACAAGCAGGGGGAGTGGGAGAGGGAGAAGCAGGCTTCCCGCCGAGCAGGGAGCCCGAAGCGGGGCTCCATCCCAGGACCCTGGGATCATGACCTGAGCCGAAGGCAGACGCTTAACAACTGAGCCACCCAGGCGCCCCTTCCAATGATGTCTTTTCACAAGGACATCCGTTTTTACATACTTAAGACCATCAACTTTTTAAACCTAGGCTTGTAATGTTGAATATACTTGGTTTACTCTCTTTCTGCATCTCTAGCACATTGCAACCCTTGCTACTATACCTAAATTCATTATTAGAATCCTTTTTAACACAATGCTCCAGGCTGCAATCCCCAATTAAAATTATTACTTGAGTGGGAAACTATTTTTTTTATTCACGCCCTAGACCATTACCAAAGAAGGGGCTTTAGCTAAGTCCATTGTCCGACTATAGAAATAAAATCTGCATTCATGCCTGGGTTGCCTAATGTATGGGCTCCTGTCATTATTCATTCACGGTGTACCTTTTGTAGGCCCAGCCTAGTGCTTGAGACACAACGAGATCTAATATATCCTTGATCTCAAAGGGCTCATGATCAGGTGTTGCAAGAGGACATATAAACAAATTACAGTGTAGGGGGATGATTGCTGTGAGGGATAATGTAAAAACATGCCCTAGAGCATAGAGGGGAAAAAAAAACCAGCTTGATTCTACCCCATATCTAAACTTTTGTCTTCATTGGACAACAGCAACATTTAAATAAAAGATTTCTTTAGCAAACACTAAATAATAATTAATATGAAAGAGCCATCTATTTAGCCCTTATTACATGTTTGGCACCTACAAATATTTAATTGTTGAACATCTCTTTAAGATTGGCATTCTACTAAAATGTTTTTCTTTGTTAAATCAGAGTTATAAGCCTTTTCCTCAAAATCAATAAATCAAAATCTTATTCTGTGATTAGGAACTCATGGCTTCAATGTTTGTTTCATTGCTCAGCATATACTTTAATGTACTTTACTATTCTGAGAAGGTGTCATACTTTGCTTTCATTTTTAATTTCTACAGCGTATGCACTAAGTGCTTAAGCTCTCATTATCTGATCTACATTTGAGGAGCAAGCTATGTTAGTACTTTGAGCCATTCTCATTAACAAGGCAATTTTGACAGCATTTCCAAGTATGTAGACCTGTATTATAAATGTTAGGGGAGGATGTAATGAGAGAGGTGGTCCCTGTTTTTACCCTTCCTGTTATTAAAAATTGGCTGACTTTTAACATATTCATGGGATGGTTTATATGTGGTCCTGCTTTTAGAAATCAGATTCACGTTTCAACAGTCCTTTTATTAGCATTTTTTTCCATTAAAATCAGAAATCACACATAGTAAGTCATTTAACACTGCCTAAGTATCCATTATAATTAAAAATATTTGGTAAACTCATTGGGTATCTTGATTTTTTTTGAACAGAAAAAAAATGACTTAATCTTTATAAATAGCTTTAATTAGCTGGGGACCTCTTATGCTTCTCAACGTTGCTGTAAGCTATTCAAGGTTGCCTTAACTTTTTTGATAACTAGGGCATCCTTTGAACTCACAGTATGTTTGTGGTCAATGTTAACCTCACACCCTTTCTTGTTTGGTCATCCCAGACCCTGTGTTTTATGAGAGGCATGCTTTTCTGTTTTTCTGTTTTGTTTTTCTTTTGTTTTTTGAGTTGGATTTATGAAAGCTTTTAATTTGAAGGAAGACAAGTCTCTGCAGAATCAGTGCTAGCTGTCTGTGGCCCCATATTTTCTTTTTTATTTATTTTAACAGGAAACTGACTGGATCATGGTGAATTCTCAATTGGTTTTATTAAAATTACCAGTGGAGAGTGAAATGCATGGAGTAGGCTCAAACCTTGATTGAAATCCAACATCAAATATTTCTTTTTGTTATAAAGTCAGTCTTTTCATTTTGGACTTTTCTTTGGCTGTTACTGTGTTATGATAAACCCATCTGCTGTTTCAGCACATGTTAAGAGATTTCTTTATGCCAGTGTGGAGGATGCAGGAAGAATGATAGATGGCAAGGGAAGCCACTTACTCGTAATGCTTTTTGTCAAGTCATGTCCTCTTGTCCCATCATACATGCCTTTCCTCCAATGAGTTCAGCTGTTATTATGCGGCATTGTCATTCTACAAGGAAAGACTAGCTGGGAAATTTCTGATGGATGCCAAGGAGATGGAATAGCAGTCTGTATTTTGTACATGACTGATAATTTTGGTCTCTTGAATGGTAAAAATAGACACATAGATGAGAGTGGTCATTTCAGGCTTCCTTCCCTCCCCCATAACTAAGGAAATTTTAAGAATCATTCTAGGTAGTTAAATTGTTCATAAATATGTGCCAGATTTTGTTTGTTGGCTTTTGTTGCTTGATGCTGATGGACCACCTCCTGCAAAGAAAAATAGCAAATTCTTATCTTAAATCAAGAAGGTGAATGAAAAGTAGGACTGTGTGATTCTTTTCTGTAATAAAATTCAGATAACTTGATTATATTAGGAGTAGCATATTTTCTGACAGAAGAAATATCTTGAGATTACAGTTAAACATGGCAACTTGAGTAAATGTATTTGCCTATACTCCCTTCTGAACACCTCACTGAAATCAAAGGAACACAAAGGATAGAAACATGAACAAAGAGGGCGGCTGGGTGGCTCAGTTGGTTAAGCGACTGCCTTCGGCTCAGGTCATGATCCTGGAGTCCCAGGATCGAGTCCCGCATCGGGCTCCCTGCTCAGCGGGGAGTCTGCTTCTCCCTCTGACCCTCCCCCCTCTCATGCTCTCTCTCTCTCACTCTCTCTCTCAAATAAATAAATAAAATCTTTAAAAAAAAAAAAAAAGAAACATGAACAAAGAGAATTTGAGGGGAGATAATAGATTGGAAATGTTGTGAATTTCTGGGTAATATAAATTGGAAGGAGGGATTACTAGAGCAGAGACAGTTGAATACTTGGTGCTTACAGAGGGAGGTGCCAACAAGGAGGAAGCTTGGAAAAGACAGGAATTGGCAATAGTAGATACTGCGGAAGTTGGGAGTGAAATATGGGGCAAAAACAGGGAGTTTTGTGAAAGTCTGAACAAGATATGCTGTACCTCCCCATATCCTCTTCCCCTGTATGAGCAGACAACTGATTACTAGAGTGCCCCTACTTCTTCAGGGATGTGATTTATTCCATGGATACATTGAGTTAGGGTGATTCTAAAATGGGAACACCATGCACAGCTAAAGGTAAAGTCTCCATGATTAACAGTGAGAGCTGTAGCTCTCTCCTGCCATCTATCTCCAAGAGCATTGGTACACAGGCCTGTAACTCTCAAACAGGAGATTAGAGAAAGCTTATTTTCTGAAGAAACTGGTTCTACAGAAAAGATCTCCAGATCTTTGATATTTGAAGGATCAAGTCTCTGCTTGCTCACCTTGAGCAGTGAAATAAATCCATTTGTTGATAAGCTGCATAGGATTCCCAGGCATTATTTTATTTTCTCTTGAATAAAGCCAAGGATCACCATGTATTTGGAGTACACACAAAAAGAACGAAACGGTCTACAGCAAGAAGAAAGAACTACCAGAAAGGAGTTTGGAGAAGCTAAATTAATAGTTCAGGAGCAGAAAAGATGACTCAACAAAAAATGAAAGTAACTTAGAGAAATAAGAGAAGACATTGCCTCTATGGGAAAGAATGTAATGCTATTACAATCAAAACAATTGAAGAAATAAGAGCGACCTCATGATATTTTAAAAATCGAAAGAATAAAATTAATCAATAGAAATGTCTGACCATTAAGGAAATGTCCTAGAAAATATAACAAGCAGACCGCATAATATCCAACTGATAGTGTTTTCATTAAAAGTGCAGCATAAACAAAAGAAAAAAGACATTTTCAAAGTAATTTAAAAAAAAAATTGTCCCAGAACTGAAGGACACAAGCTTCTACATTCAGTTCATAACGAAATTATTGAAAAAGAGCCAAGAACATCATTATGAAATTTCACAACTCTAGGCATGAAGACCAGATCCTAATGTACTTTAAGTGAGAAAAATAAATCCTTTGTGGTGCACAAAGAATTTAAGACCAAGTGACACTGGATGCTCCTGCAGCAATATGGAAATTAGAAGTAGTGAAGGAAAATCACGGGACAATAGTTATTTGACAGGTCTGTGATCAACCAACCCAAATTGGAGCAGGAGAATTGAGGGCTCCGGGATATGGATTACCAGATAACTTTGATCATAGGAAAACCTGTATTTTAAGTTGTTTTAATGGGGAGAGTTTGGGAAGAGTCTAAGCAGAGGGAAAAAGAGAGGCAACAATTAAATCTAGGAAAAATACAAAGTTTTACAAAAAAGGATATGTCACAGTGTACTATTTGACTCATAAGAGAAAATATATGTACTCATCATAGTGTAAATATTGCCCAGTACCTTAACAAAAAGTGGTTATATATATGTGTTCCAGAAAAATTGACTCCTTTCTTTCCTCTCATTAAAGAATAAATTGCCATAGTTTTTTAAGTACATTTTTTTTTAGTTTTTAACTGTGTTTTATTTTATTTATTTTTTAAGGATTTTATTTATTTTAGAGAGTGGGGGGTGGGCGTCAGAGGGAGAGAGAGAGAATCCCCAGGAGACTCCATGATGGGTGTGGAGTGACATGCAGGGCTTGATCTCAGACCAAGAGATCATGACCTGAGCCGAAATCAAGAGTCAGATGTTTAACCGACTGAGCCACCCAGGCACCCCTGTTTTAACTACATTTTAAAATGATTCCTTTAAATACATAAACTTTTTTGAATTTAGCTGTCTATTAAAAAATCACTTGTCAAAAGAAAGGGATTTAATTCACAAGAGAACAACAAATAATATTAATAAACTGTTGGAGTCAGGTTATTTTGACAGTAACATGTTATTTTGTTGCTGTAGATATTTCAGAATATTAGGTAGTACTAAATATATGGACTAAAAGATATAGTTTAAATGAGGATATTGAGACAAATAATAACCATATTGGAAAAGTATTTCTAGAAGGACATACATATACCCAAACTTGATGACATATTTTTGGTGACATGTGATGGTTTAGGAAGAAAAACCACTGGATTCACTTTGGGCAACATACCAGAGTTGCTTGTTTGTTTGTTTGTTTGTTTGTTTTAAGTGTTTTTTGATAGAGCAATTCATTGAGGAGTATTTTATTAAATAGGAAAGCCAAATTCCAGAACCTTCTTCCCTATTCAGCTACTGTTATCTTTCCAATAAGAATTACTCACCAAATCTTTATAGCATAGGAGGGAGTGATTTCTAGGACAGGTGAAGCTTTGTATCTCATTACTAATTAAGCTAATTCTATTTTAACAATAGCAATTTAAAGAATTGCCATGGTTTTGCTTTTTTTTCTCTAATCAACACCATGCTGGTTATAAGCAAAAAGATTGATTTATAAATTTTTTTTTCTGCAGTATGCTTGACTGTTAATTTCCAGGTCAGTATCCAGCCTATCAAAAGTTTCATGGGGTGGTAATTTATGCTTATAATGGACAGTCTATTTAAAACTATGATGAGGTCACCCCAGCTAAAGCAGCTAAAATGCTGAATCCCATTCTCTCACTTACTCAGAATCACATCACTTTAGTTTGCTAGTTTCCCATCTTTAATGATGGGTGTTTCATTCAAATAAAACTTCAAACTTCTCACAGTCCAATTTGTCACTAGCGGTTCACATTATTAATTGTGTGTCTCATCCCTTGAAGCAAATCACATGGCCTCCCTCATTCCCTCCATCCTTTCCTTCCTTCCTCCCTTCCTCCCTCCTTTCCTTCCTTACTCCCTTCCTTCTTTCTATTCCACAAGTAAAGCAATGATTTCACTTTCCTAGGTAATGCCTTCCTCTATAATTTTTTGAACTGAAGGCTCCAATCTTATATCGTGTTGTATACAGTACAGATTATAAGTTAAACTGAGTACTCCTTTTTTTATTCCATTGTCAAATTAACTATTTTTCGTACTGCAGGTTAGCACATTTTTCAGCATTAAGCCAGTAATAGAATCAGAGATTTTTAGAGTTGAAATGGATGCTAGAAAGTATTTATTCTAAATCCATCCAAAAACAGTATTTTTCTTAAAACAGGGACATTTTCATCTCCTCCTAGAAAATAGTGCCAAATACATTCCTCTAATAAATAAAAGAAGTTGCCTCACTAAAGCACTGCCCTGAGTGTTCCAAGTCTATGAGCAGCTTAAATAACCAAATCCAAGTTGTCTCTGATCCTGTATCTGGAATTGTCAGCTCATTTCACCATCTAGTGTGAGACCAGTTTTAGCCACTAACTGGACGGGCTTCTGGTGGGGTAGAAGAGCAGTGCTTCTCAAACTCTGGGTGGGGAAGGATCAGTCCTCCTTCTAGTCTTCCTCCTTCTATTCCTCCTCTTCCTCTTGCCCCTCTTCCTCCTTTTTCCAATCCATTACAGACTGATTCTTTCATAAAATATGATAAAATTATTTTCTAAAATTTAATTATAAAGCAAAACAAGTTCATTATTATTAGATTCAATAGATAGGAAAATGTCAACTTGTTATGAAAATTTCTAACTCTTACACTTGATACTTCTGCATCTCTCATTAGGCTCTGGCAGTTCAGTCTGAGTGGCACTGCTGTGCTCTATGAGGCTTGATGTTGTGTGATGAGCTTCCATTTTCTTTGCACTGGAATTGGCTACATCTTAAATATTGGTCCAGCAGTACGAATGATTGCTCCATATTTTATATCGGGTTTTGTGACTATTATTACATATATTTTTATGCCACTTTTGTATCAGTTTATATATATTAAGTTCATTTTGTAATATAAATTTCTTAGTAGACAACTCTTCAATAGTTGCCTTATTAAGATTTCTGTTATGATGACCATTATATACTTAAGAGATGTATGATAGCATCATTGAGGGCATATCATATGTGGACAAATTTATTACATAATAGACAAAATATGTGATATGTGTGTATGTGAAGTTATATATATATATTATATTGTATATAAACATATATATAATAATAACTTCTCGACACTTATCTTACTAAGGACTGCTCATTAGAATGGTCTGGGCTGCCATTTTCCCATTCACTTTTCCTTTCTCCTTTGCCATCCTTCCTCCACCTGATTGTTGTATGAGCTTTTGCATTGTGCTGCCACGCATATGCATGACTCAGTTGCCAGTTTCCACCTGTCCTCCAAGTCCAAGTCCCATTTTGCATCCAGCTTGTGGTTCACTGGGGTTGATCTCAGGTCCCAGAAAGTTTCAAATCTTGACTTTAAATCAGAACACTTAGGGGGCACGTGGGTGGCTTAGTCAGTTAAGCGTCCAGCACTTGTTTTTGGCTCAGATCATGATCTCAGGGTTGTGAGATTGAGTCCATTAGGCTCTGTGCTCAGTGGGGAGTCTGCTTGAGATTCTCTTTCTCCCCCTCCCTCTGCTCCCCCTCTCCACCCTGTTCTATCTCTCTCAAATAAGTAAATATATCTTTTAAAAAATCAGAACACTTAGGGCTTAGAAAGTTGCAGATCTTCAACTTGTGGTTCTTAATGGTATTTTACCTACATTAGAGGTTTGTTTATTCAGCATGAGGCACTATGCTAAGTACTTGAGAAAAAAAGATGGGGAAGACATGAATACTGCACCCAACTGAGGGCTTTAGAATTTAGTAGGAGATAGACATATAGATAACTTGTTTAACCGGAGCTGTGCTAAAAGTCTTTAACTTTGGGGATAAGTTAAGAAAGCCTTTACAAAAGTGCTACAGTTGGGCTGGGTTAGGGTGATTTAGTGATGGAGGATGTACATGCTCCATGTGGGGGCTTAGGTGTGTAATGCATTCTAGGGCATGGAGATGTGAAAATGGTATGAGATTTGGGTTTTGGAACTACCTGTTTAAGCACTCCCAATTTATTCAGCTTGAGTGGTGGCTCCCTGTTTTATGCTTTTTTTGAGACCCCAGTCCTAAGAACCAAAAGTGGTATTTACTTTTAAGATTCAACTGAAGCCTGCATGGAACCTGCCTCTTCGCAGTGTTTACCTGGAGAAAAATATTGCAAGGATTCATGCACAGCAAATGGGCAATTAGAGTTTTGTAGACCTGTGTCTATATTTTGAAAGACCTAGAATGATCTTTGAATAAACGAAAAATGCCAACCCTTAGGAACACACTAGAAACTGATAAGGTATCTTCAGCCTTAGTTTATTTGGATTTGTATATTAAGACTTTTCAGTCGGTTAGCTCATGCAGAAATACACCCCCCCCCAGTAAAATTAGGAGGTAGTTTTCCTATTAGGTGTTTGATTTCCATATCCCATGATTGTTTATGAAAATGTATTGGTGTATATTTTAAGTTTTCATGATTAATTTTGTTATTTTTAAGCCCTAATATAGCTTTTCAGAAGTGCAAACTCAATACATTGCTTTGTACTTACAGGCAATAAGGATCCAATATAATCCAACTTGATTTGAGGAGTTGAGAATGCAGATGGGAACAAGGAGTGGCTTATACTTCAGTAAAGGTAGAACATGAGATGTGGTTGGGGCAGAGGAGTGGGACAGGTAGCACTTAGGAATAGGCAGTGGCCATCCTCAGGCACTGGACTTTGCTTTTTCCTCTGTGGGAGATCACAGTTTTAAAGCATTATGGAGAGTGTGAGTGGAAGAGGATCATCGGATATGTGTTTTGGAAATATCAAGGTAGTGGTAATGTATGATGCATTCATTTTATTTGAGTGAAACACAAATACTGATTGTGAGTCACAAGTCAGTATTTGTATTTCATGAAAACCAAACTTCTGTACTGATAGGAGAAGGAATCAGCCTGAGAGACTCATTAAGAGACTCTAGCAGCATGGGGTGATTCCGGAAGAAACAAGAGCATGGCGTGAACATGGGGAAGCAAAAGAAAGCAAGAAAGTATGCGACCATGAAGCGAATGCTTAGTCTCTGAGATCAGAGGCTTAAAGAGAAGGACAGATTAAAACCTAAAAAGAAAGAAAAGAAAGATCCTAGTGCACTCAAGGAAAGAGAAGTCCCCCAACATCCTTCCTGCTTATTCTTCCAATATAACACACAGCTGGGCCCACCTTACCACATCCTGGTTGATACCAACTTTATCAACTTTTCCATTAAAGCGAAACTTGACTTAGTACAGTCAATGATGGACTGTCCGTATGCCAAGTGTATCCCTTGTATAACTGACTGTGTGATGGCTGAAATTGAGAAACTGGGGCAAAAGTATCGAGTGGCTCTAAGGATTGCCAAGGATCCAAGATTTGAACGATTACCATGCACACACAAAGAAACCTATGCAGATGACTGGTTAGTACAGAGAGTAACTCAGCACAAGTGTTAAATTGTGGCCACAGTTGCCTGGGACCTTAAACAAAGGATCCGGAAGATCCCTGGAGTTCCCATCATGTACATTTCTAACCATAGGTACAACATTGAGCGGATGCCAGATGATTATGGAGCCCCTCGGTTCTAATTCTTAAAAGATAGAGTTCCTCTGCCTTCCTTTACCAACTTTTTCTGTTGCCAGTTCATATTAGCAATATGCTGTAGCATGAATTATTCTTCTTTCCCATTTGCTCTGTTATGAGCTGACTGTGGTTAAATACACCCACTTTTTGATGTTTTGAAATTGATATTTTGTATCATTTAAATATTGTTGCATCTTTTTATAAATCAGATGATTGCTCATATAAAAAAAGAGAGACTCTAGCAGTGTGGATACAGGGGAGGGACGCAGGGGCATATCTGCATGGTTACTAGTTTTCTTCATTCAAAAGATACTCATTAAGTTCTGAGTAGTCGCTAGGTGCTAGGTCATAATGGAGAGCAACACAGACTGCGTCCTAGAACACAAGACATATAAGACAGCCTCCAGTCTCTGCTTGGGTGACTAGTGGAAGCTGATGCAGTCAGCACTGTAGGCATCGTGGGGCAGAGGTTGGTGGGGGGCGGGGTGGTTGGGGAGAGGCTTGTGTGTGTGAGTTGAGGAATGGTTTCTCAGCAGTTGTAGATGGCATTTAGTGTTGGAAGGACTGAGGTGAAGTACTTGGGTTGGGAGACTTTGGGGTTGGGAGGTCTAGGCCAGTGCTTCTTAGACCTTATGTATGTTGGAACCATCTGGGATCTTATAATATGCAAATTTTGTTGCAGTAGGGTCTGGGTGGAGCCTGGGATTTTTCAGTTTTAACAAGCTCCTGTTTGCTGCTGTTGCTGCCTGCCCTTGGAACAGTAGCTGGAGCTGCAGAAGGGTAGTTGAAAAGCTGGTTAAAAATTGTTGAATAGTTGAAAATGAGATGGAGAACTCCTTCCTCTGGGAGAATATCCACATTATTTCCCTCTGTCCCTGTCTCTCTTTCTCTCTCTGCATATGTGCGTGCACACATACACACACTCATACACACAAACTTCGAGTTTTAGAAGAATCTTATAAACAAACTATTTGGGAGTGGAACCATTTACAGATTGGGGAATGCCTACAGATGTGTACGTATGCCTTCATTTACAATGAAATTGCTTTTCCAGAAAGTCCATAATCTCCAGGTCATCTGGAAAATATTTCTTTATGTCAAACATGGACAGAACATATTTTCTTGACTTTACTTGCAGTTGTCAAAGGGGAATAATGAACTCATATTCACAGCTAACCATTTCCAAACCATACTTTATTTTTAAGTGTTGACTTTTCAACTCTAATCCATTAAAATCCGAGAGGCGGTAAAAAAAGAGAAAACAAAATGTCCAGCTAAAATTTTTAAGGAATGTGTTTCTATGAGGGAAATACTGTGTCGTGTTTGTGGCCTCTAGGGAAAAAGATAGCAAGTGTCATTTGTGGAATAAATATATATAACTGCATATCATCTTCTGAGCCTGCACTAAAAAATAGTAGATGTTATTGGTTTTTTACTTTTTGGTTGTCTCACAAGGCAAAACAGTTAAGAAGAAATCCTCAGCTTTTTATTCTTTTGCATCTAATATGGAAACAAGGATGAGAATATAGAACAGGGCTTTTCTTCGATGCAGGGAATAACTGGGAGGTTGGATTCCTTTTAATAGCTTTTGATGTGTTGAAATCCAGTCAGTGTTTACATAGTAAGTAGTCACTTGACTTAAATTTTTTTTTCATAAGCATTACTTACTCCTGCAGTGACAAATGAATGTTCTCTTTGCTCTGAACATTGCCTATATAAGTTATTAGGAGAAATGGAGTAAATATTACCCTCCTTCTAATAGGGATATTTCTCTGATGGGGACCTGTTTGTTTACTGTAGCTGCTGGGATGGCATGATCAGGGTGACACTGAAGACACTGTAGGAGTAAGACTTTCTACTTCTTGGTTGGATTTGTAATTTTATTTTTGTAGTTTTATTTCCTTTTACACTTGTTCATTGACTCTACTCTCATTTAACAGGGAAAAAAAAAATCAATTGCCTAGAGGAAGATAGAGATGTTCCAGCCTCATTAATAGACCAAAACCTCAATAGGGAGATGACCGTTGCAAAATGAAAGGTGCTTAACATCAGAAGACCTGGATTAGAATCCTGGCTCTGTTCCTTGCCAGTTTAGAAACCATCTCAGAGCCTTGGCCTCCCCAGCATGGAATTCTGTGCAGGAAAAATGTATTTATAATGTAGTAATATGTGTGCCATGAGGAAATATTCTCCAGTCCCTGCTTAGGTGATCTATGGAATGATCTATGGGGAATCAGGGGAAGGGATGTAGAGCTTTGAGGAAATGTGTGAAGATAAAAAATAACCTCTGATAAATGACCATTTTGAACATACAATATCTTTTTTTTATGTATTCATATTTATAATCCTCCCAAACTATGAAGGCTTTTTCTTTCTCCAGCCTGATTTCAGTATCAGTATCAGTAAATTTTGGTAACTTGCACTTTTTTCCCACAAGTCATCTTTATTTCTTGTTTGGGTCCATATTAAAAATAATTTAACTAAGTTATATAAAGACATAAAGCAAATTCCTAGGTGCACTTAGATGCATAAAGCTTATAGGCACTCATATTCTACACTTTCAGATACAGAAAAACTCTACCTTGTTTTTCCACTAAGGTTAAAATGTGTGTGTGTGTGTGTGTGCGTTTGTTGTATTCCATATATGAAAAACAAACAAATGAAGCCTACAAAGATTATTTTGTTTGTTTCTATTTTGCTTAAAATATTGCTCAGTCTGAAATAAACATAAAAATTTGGAAGTATCCTGACCACTAGCCAGAATTTAGGAAATATCATGGTAAAATATGTTTATCTGTCATATGTTTATTAAGTGCTGAATTAGTATTGCAGAAGACTGTGTAATATTGGAAAAATTAGGGATTTCTCCTCAAAAGTTCACTGCATATTTCTAGGCTTTCTCTAGACAGTGTTGAAATGCCAGGAATTAGATTTTACATTCAGTGATAGTCATCAGAACTCAGGGCTGCAGAATCTGATTTGTATATAAGTCAAAGACCAGGGTAAATTTGTGTATGTTTTTAAATATTAGAGGAAATCTTTGCAAGAATTATCTTGTGTAAAATCGCCTATAAAATTTCCTCCCATGATGACCTAGCTTAAACTTTGTACCCTGAGACATACTAACTAAAAATAGTTACTGAGGAGTTTGTTCATTTCCCTTAATATGTTGGCCCCAGGGAAACTCAGAAACTCAAATTTACTATGTTTTGTGGTCAGCCTAATTGCCCACAGAGAAAATTTTTTTAATTTCTCTTCTGATTCTGATCCTGGGTGTAAACAAGATAATTTATGACATGTGGTCAATGTTTTGAGACTTGGATATTAAAGTAAAAGCCAGTTCACTGGTCATTATTAGTAGCTACTATAAATTGTAAATGGATTAAGCGCTCATAATTATGTAAAATGGTTAGTTTTTCTTCGCAATTCAAATACAAACAGGGTTGGCTACTTTGTAAACACCATCCCTGTAGTTCCTGTTCTGTTGATCAGCTACAATATAAAAAGCTGAGTTGCATATTGAAATTAGTTTGATTGCTATTAGGGATTTATGTTATTTCCTAAAGTTCCTAAGGTTAGACTTTATCAGTGGATCTTTTCTGTTTCAGTAGTTTATGGTGAAAAATGACTTGTTAAAAAAAACTCCAAAAAACAAAATTCAACTGAGTAAATTTTAAAGATCTTATTGGCTTTATGCCATGATTCATGAATTGGGGAGCATCTTAGCTAGCAGGTAGAAAGGAGCTCTGAAGAGCTGTACAGAATGAAAGACTTTCATAGGAAAAAGTAGGCGGGACAAAGAATTTACTAGGAAAGAGTGGGTTGTTTCAGGCAAGGTCACCTTCCTTTGAGAGATGACAGGGGTTTATCAGAGTACCTCACTAGGGCTGGCCAGGTAATTCAGATTCCATTCCTGGGACAGGTTCACACTGTGAGTCTTGCTTTGGTTATGTGGGCTTAGCACAAGTGACTCTCTTTTGGATCTGTTGTCACTTTTTTAATGGGCTTAAAACAGAGAACCTGTATTACAGGTCTTGCAGGGAAGAATGGAGTATTTTGTTGATATTCTTAGGGCTTCTTTATTGTTATCTTGCACTCTTTTTTTTTTTTTTTTTTTTTTTTTGCTGAATAGCTACCAAAAGAGGCAAATGGTTAAATGAAAATGAGTTCCCTGAGACTGTTAAGTGTCCATCAAACACCATCGGTTTGCTGTCCTCTTTCCTAGTTACTTAAACCTAACAGATAAAGGAACGAAGAAATAAAACCTTAGTTACAAAAAGGTTTTGTAACATTTAAATCTATACAATAATGAAATTATAGATAAATAATAGATATAGATAATAGATATAGATATAGATAAATATATCTATAAGATATAGATATAGATAAATATAGATATAGTGTGTGAGTGCATGGGGGGAGGAGCAGAGTGAAAGGGAGAGAGTCTGTTTTAAGCAGACTTCACACTGAGTTCAAAGCCCAATGTAGGGCTCGATCTCATGACCCTGAGATCACAACCTCAGTGGAAACCAAGAACCTGAAGCTTAACTGACTGTGTCACCCAGCCACCATAGCCCCCGTTTTTTTGAGAGAGAGAGTGTATGTGCACATGCCCACAAGGAGAGACAGAGAGGGCCAGAGGGAGAGGGAGAGAGAGAATCTTAAGCAGACTCCATGCCCAGTGAGGAGCCTGACTCAGGGCTCGATCTCATGACCCTGAGATTATGACCTAAGCCGAAATCAAGAGTTGGAGGCTTAACCACTGAGCCAACCAGGCACCTCAATGAATCCATTGTTTAGGAAAATTCCAGAAAGCCTAGGTTATATTTTATTAAAATTATCTACTTCATAGGTGGAAGTTTTATGAGTGAGGGAGTTTATACTCTAATTATCTTACCGCACTAATTAAGGCCAAAGTTAGCATAAGTTAACGTAAGTGTAGAAGAAGACAAAGGCTCATCGTGTGTTTTAATATGGAAACTTTTTGCATTTGGAGTGAGGTAATTCATTGTGCCAGAATGTCTCACATATTATGGGATGTTCAGTATCTGAAGTTCCCACCCACTATATGCCAATTGACCCTACATGTCATTGTGATAATCAAAACTGCTTTCATAGATTTCCAAATGTTTCCAGGGGGCTGCTAATTTGTGACTGAAAATCACTACTTTATGAGAGAAATTGTTCTCTTTGTTCGATGGACAAATGAATGTAGCACTAATAACTCTGATAAGACTCACATGTTCATTGTATTTTCAGAAGGTCTTGGGAATAAATATTTGGAGATTGGATTTTTGGCTTTGTTTCAATCTTATTTGTTACTCTGTAGTGTGTTATGCCTATTAATGATGAGTGGTATACTTTGAAGTTCCTTCCCCCCTTCCTCCCTCCTCCTTCCCTCCTTCCCTTCCTCCCTCCCTTCCCTCCTTCTCTCCTTCCTTCCTTCCTTCCTTCTCTTTCTCTTTCTTTCTAAAAATACGTTTGTATTACATTGTTTTCAGATCCCAGTTAGCCTAAATTTAATTATATATGCATCAATTACTTATTGTGTAAATGAAAATTATCCATTCTCAGTGGCATCTCCCAAATTGAAATTTTCCTTGTTCTATTATATTTTTAAATGTGAATTTAAAAAAATGCTGCTCTTTATCTCTCTTTCTTAAGAAGCTTGGTGGAGGATGATTCATCATCAAATTGAAAAAGGTTTGGTATGGATATAAATTTACATGAGAAATATCAGTTGATTTTTATCACCTTTCAGAGCAAATGTATTTGTTCTTCTCTTCTCATATAAACATATAAATATCTAGAGAATTTTAAACCATCTTTTGTCCTCCTGAAAGCATTGTTTTTTTCCTCATTTTTCTGTCTTTCATTATTTAAATTTCATGGAACAATGGAGTTGTAGTCATATTATTTACTCTTCATTCGGCTGCTTCCAAATATGCTCCTCCCCAACTAGCTATTTTTTAGCAATTTCTTCATCTACCACAACCTTACACACTTTGATAACCAATTCTTTAAAAAGTGTTTATTATAAAATTTATCATATAGATAAATTATTTATTGTGCATGTATAGTTTACATAGTAATAAGAAGGCAAACACTGTAAGCTCACCACCTGCTGGTTAAGACAAAATAATTATCAGAACTTTATAAGTCCAGTGCCCCCTCCATAATTACTTTTCACTGTTCTATGGAGGTTAACTTAATACTGAATTTTGTAAATCACTCTTACGCTTTATTTATAGTTTTACTATACTACCTATGTATGTATCTGGAAGCACTGTTCTCTTTTGCCGACTTTTGAACTTTAGAGTTTAATGATGTTTAATGATTTCTTTTAAGATTTTTTACTCTATGTTGCAAGATTCATCGATACTGATCCTTGGATTTAGTTTGCTTATTTTTCTCAGCTCTAGAGTATCTCATTGAGTAGATACAATACCACTTATTTATCTAATGTACTGTTGATTGACCTTAGAGTTATGAATCTCACATACTTGATATTATAAACACTGTTTCTATGGACATTCTTTTTTTTTAAAGATTTATTTATTTATTTGAGAGAGAGCAAGCATGCATGTGAGTGCATAAGTTGGGGCAGGGGAAGAATCTCAAGCAGATTCCCCACTGAGCATGGAGCTGACCAGGGCTCAATCCCATGACCCTGAGATCATGACCTGAGCCAAAACTAAGAGTAGGACGCTTAATCGACTGAGCCACCAAGGTACCCATCTATGGACATTCTTATATATGTCTCCCGGTTGACGCATGCAGGAGTTGTTTTTTGGGTTTATATGTGGATTAAAATTGCTGGATTATTTGCCAAGTGGTTGTACCAGTTTGCACACCACCTAGTTGTAGATGCCATAGATTTAGATTTTTGCCAAAATATTAAATGTGAAGTATTATGGGCGTTTTTGTATTTACTCATCAGCAAAATTCTTGTTTATGTATTTAAACATTTTTGTCCTTGGTTATTATCTTTTTGGACTGATTTGTAGCAGTTTTTAATATATTCTGTTTATGAATCTTTTGTTAGTGTTTTAGGCTATAAATATCTCAGTTTATGGCTTTTCCTTTTATCTTTTTCTTTTTGACAAAAAGGATATCCTTCATTTATTGTAATTGTATTCATCAGACTGTTCCTTTTATAATTAATTTTTTGTGTATTGATTAAGAAATTTTTCACTATCATAAGATTATAAAGATATTCCCTTGCAACTTTTATGTTGTTTGTAAAGTTGAATCCATTTTATTTATTTCTATATGTTTAACTACTACTTATCTCCATTTATTGACTAATGCATCTAGCCCTCACCTATCTACAATGCCTACTCTGTCATAAATAGAATTCTCTTATAGTGCATGTTTATTTCCGGGCTTTATTCTGTTTATCTGAGGGCATAGCAAAAGCACATTATTTTAATTACTATAGTTCTAATGTAAAAGTCTTAGTGTTCTGTTCACCCTGTTTTTCTGGAGTGTTATAGTTTTTCATGGCCATTTACTCTTCCACATACATTATAGAATCAGCTAATCACAATCCATAGAAATCTCTGCTGAGATTAGGTTGGAATTATATTGAATCCATATATTTATCTCGGGGGAACTGACATCTTTCTGATGTTGAATCTTATTATCTAACAACATGTAGAACTCACCATTGATTCCGGTTTTTAAAAAATGTCTTTAAAAACATTTTTATTAATTTATTTATAAAAGGCTTACAAAACAATCCCAAGTCATCAGTTATGCTTCTCATTACATTTTCAGATATCCATGTTGAAAAATTGTATATTTTACTTTAATGTTATTTGACCCTCCCAAAAGTAAATATAGTGACCAAAAGTAGATGGGCAACTGGTTACACAGCCTTCTCTCCCCGCCGCCTCTCAGGGCAAATGTTTCTTCCAACCACTGAGCCATCTTGGGAATCACTCATCAAATCTATTATTATCTGCATTCTACCTGCCCATAGCATGGCTAATTATTATAATTAATATATAATTAATTATAACTAATTAATAATTATTTAGAGAGCAGGTGTTTCTCCAGATACTAATAATTAGTTGTATATTCAATTTTCCTTTCTAAAATGTATGTCATATGCAGTACAAATACCCCATCATATTATACAATAGAATAAATAGCTGACACAATATTTCCTACTTAGCTGATGCTAACTCTACACAGTTCTCTGGCTCATTATCATCATAATATCCTGTACATTGTTGAGGTATCTTCAACTTTACCATATTCTTTCAGCTTCAGCATTTCTTTTGGATGGCCCAACAATATTATCAAGGCAGAGCCTGTGTTGCGATTTTCATTTTGAAGAGGAAGAAAGTGAAATTTGGAAAAATGAAGTAATTTCCACAAGACTACATAACTGGTGTCTAGTAGAGATGAGCCTCAATCTCAGGTTCTGACCTCAGAGCCAATTTTCCCGCCTCTATATGGCAGGGGTGGTGGTGGTGGTAGGGACTGTGGGACCATAGGCCAAGTAGGCCCTCCAACCTAGTGTGTAATTGTTATTCAGTTTATCTAATGTGAAAACCTTAGTTGGTGCTTGCCAGCTTAGTCTTTGGGGGGCTTCCTGCCTCTGTCTAGCATTGTACCAATTTGTACCTGCTTGCCTTCCCGGTTCCTGTGGGTGTTTGAGTTTGTGGTCTCAGCCCTAGAATGAGCCTGGCATTCCCTGTTGTAGGTTTGATTTTTTCTTCCTTGTACTTGTTACCATCTTGTACTTGTTCTGATTACTTATCACCAGACAGATCTTATAGACTGCTTTGCAATTCTATTATGAAAAGATAGGTAAATTATTATTCTCATAAGAATAGGCATAGAACACGGAATACAGTGCCTTGCACTCAATGTGTGCTTACTAAATATTAATTGATGATGGAAAAGATTTAAATCTTCCTCTAAATAACAAGATTTTGTAGTTATCTATCAAAATCTAATTTTGTTGAAGTCACTTCATCTCATTGTGAGAGGATGCAGCTCAGTTTGACAGATAAAATGTTAGCGGCTCATAAAATCGAACTTGCTCTGTGTTTGGATTATGTTGCTACTATTGGCAGGAAAGTTATATAAAACCTGCGCATTCAGAAGATCTTTGCACGAGATATGGTTGACATGCCACATTTTTATACTGATGCACTTTTCTTCCAAGTGGAGATGTTTCTCTTTGTCCTCTCTTACTCCAGCTCTTCTTACGGTCTTTACCAGAGCGGTATTTGTCCCTCCAGATTTGGATGTCTTCCAGTAATTGAGAGCTTTCCTTAGCACCAAAAATTAATTGAGCTGCAAATAAGAGGAGTAATCGTTGATGAAAATGATGCCCTGTTCACTCCAGAAAGGTAGGCTGCTTTAATCCATACCCGCCTTCAAGGTTGCTTTTCGAATTCTAAACAATGGGATTCAATGTAATCCTTCCTCTGTTTGTAGGAAGCTCTGTTTTATTTGGAGTTTATAAAGGGAGCTCTGCAAGGTAAAACTGCTGTACAAGTGCTTTTTTTATGTTAAGTCCATGTATTAATCAAAACAGCTGTGTGGGTTACTAGATAGACTGTAACACCAGGTGGCAATAAAATGTCTTCCTCATTACAGTCAATACCAATGAATTGCAGAGACCTCCTGTCCGTGACGGCCCTTCTTGATGGGCATCCTCACTCGGTGGTAGGAAAAATGAGTATGGGTTGTATGAAACTATTTCAGCACCACCCTGAGCTTAATAGTGCTGTTTTCCATTGCCTGTAACAAGCTGCGCTGGAGCCGTAAAATGTTTCAGCTGACAAATGCTGTCAGGGCCCCTTCAGTGCAAAGATCTTCTGTGGATTCAACGTGGTAACTTTTATTTTAGTGATGCCAAAACACACATCCGCTGTTGAGTGTTCAACACACAGTGTGCTCTCTGGAGCCATCCCGTCAGCCACAAAGCATGGTCACTGTCCCATTCCTGTGACCGCTAATGGCAAAATTCTTCAATTAAAAGCTGTGGAGGTTATGCTGACTCTTAACAATTCGTTTTCTCCCCGAAGTAAACTACCTGCTGTTAAGTCATTGAGTTTGTTTAGTTTGATTTTCGGTGTATAGTATAAGATATGAGTTTATCATAGAGACAAAGGTTCAAGCTAAAAATGATAATTTTTTTAAGATTCTATTTATTTATTTCAGAGAGAAAGAGAGAGAGAGAGAGAGAATGAGCTGGGGGGAGGGAGAGAGGAGGGAGATCCAGACTCCCCACTGAGCAGGGAGCCCAATGTGGGGTTCGATCCCGGGATCCTGGGATCACGACCTGAGCTGAAGGCAGACATTTAACCAACTGAGCCAGCCAGGTGCCCTTAAAAATGATAATTATATGAAAGATTTAAGGAGGTGCCCATATGTGGCTCAGGGCTCAAGTTTATACAGCTACTGAATACTAGTTTACCAGTAGGGGTGCCTGGGTGGCTCAGGCAGTTAAACATCTGCCTTTGGCTGGGGTCATGATCTCAGGATTCTGGGATCGAGCCCCACATTGGGCTCCCTGCTTAGTGGGGAGTCTGCTTTCCCTTCTCCCTTTGGTCCTCTCCCCAGCTTGTTCTCTCTCTCTCTCTCACAGAAATATTTTAAAATATTTTAAGATATTGAAATATTTAAAATATTAAAAATTAAATATTAAAAATAAAAGCACAATACATGTGCTTTCCTGTCCCAGGTACTGTTCTGAATGTTTAACTTACATGTATTTATTTCATCTTCACAAGAAACCTCTTTATTTGGTGTCATTGTCCTCATTTTGATGAATACAAAAAACTAAGGTATGAGAGATTAGATAATCTGATGCCATAGACAGGATATGGTAGAAACTTTGGTTAAGTTTGTGCACTTAACCAAAATTAATGCCTCCATATTGACTGAAGTGAAATACACATACTCTTGGCATTGAAAGGGAACACACATACTGAATGTCTACTGCTCTGATGGAGATTTTTTTTTTTTTTTTACAGTTAACCAAGAGAACAGATTTCTTCTATTACCTGTAGTTTAGGATTATAGAATTTGGATTACCCTCTGGTCAGGATTTCCAAGGCTGAAAATGGAGAACAGTTGGAGGAGAAAGAGTGGACACTTCTGGATTCCATTTTCCTTCTCTTTATTGTGGATCTTTCTTCTTCCAAGCACTACTACCGTCTGCAACCTCAGTTGATGTTAAATTCACTATAGAATTGGATTTCAGTTGCTCTCCTTAATAGCTGTGGGGCATCCTTTTTCAAAGGACTCACTAAAGATTCTTTTCATTTCTGCTAACTTAAATACTGTTTTATAATATTATGAGGAAACTACTGATTTGAAGAATTGGGATTCATGTTTCTTTTCCTTTTTTGATTCTATAAATATAAATCAGCAAGTAACAAAAAGAGAAATTCCACCTGTGAAGTTATTATCCCGTAAATTGAATATGGGCATTATAATTCACCAGTAGTTGATGACTGAATGGATCTAGAGAAAGAATGAAAAGGTAGATTTTAAAGATGAATATACACATTAATAATTTTCTCAGTAAGATATATTTGAAATGGAAATCCATGACAGGAAGCCAGACTAGGAAATCAGGAAGTTTGTATTTTGCTCTCCCTCCTTATCAGTTTCCGAGCTTCCTTTTTCGATTAGAGCCTTTGCCAAAGCTTCTTACATGCGTTTCTGGAATGTTTCCAGTAGACCTTTGGAATGGCACTTTGGTTTTCAGGCAGTGATTTCTGCCCTAGCTGAATTTTAGAATATGAAGGTCATTCATCTATATCCTGGAAGGATGATTCACATATTTATGTTCTAGAAAGTAGACTGAAAAGAAGAATTTGCTACTTTATTAATTAGGGCTCTTTCACATTTTGTATTCTTCAGCTTAATCATTTGCTTGTTTGAACCAAAGTCATCTTCCTTAATCACCATCATTAGTGGCTGTCCATGAAGGATTATCTCTCTGAATTTTATAAGCATGTTAGAATTTAATGCATTTCACATTCCCCATTAGGGATTAGACATCATTCCATATTTCACTATACCAATATATATTTTTTAAAGCATGAGATTAACTATAGTAATGTTCTACCTTGGTAATAGAGGGGAAGGCTCCTCCCCTCATTGGGGAAGGGAGCAATTGGGTAACTAGGGGATCCAGTCTTGGTACCATTTTATAGTTTAAGCTTCCCAGGGCATTTCAGAAAGTTTACTTCTTCAAAGATGAAAATTTGGTATTCTCATCGCTTTCATGTTGAACTTTCCCAGGGATGAACAGTTCATTCACTGTCTTTTGGAAACAGCCTGTTACACTTTGGGCGTCATTTAGAAATTCTTCCTTATATCCAGCCGAGTGTTCGTAGCATTCCCTTGTTCCTAGTTTGTATCTTTAAGATGACACAAAACAGATCTATTCCTTTTCTACCTGATAGTCTTCCAAATATCTGAAGCCGTCTTAATATTCCTGTGATTATTCTCCTGCACATTGGGTCATGCCACCATTTCCCATATTCCATATTTTGAATATCTCTCATGATCATTATTCTCCTCGTCTGTCCCTTGTGCATGTAAAAATGGACATTGGATTCTAGAAAGAAGCCCCATCATCGTGCACACACATATAGCACTCTCTGGACTTTCTGGCTTACTATGTGTGTGTGTTTATGTGTTGTCTCGTTTCATCCTCACAGTGAAACTGGTAGACACAGACCTCTTCTTTGTACTCATTTTTGTCTGAATAGACTCAAAGCTCTAGGCGGGCAGGATCTGGTGCTGGTTTTTATTGAATTCCAACTCCATGCACAGTGCTTTGTATACAGTAGTGACTTCCTAAATAACTGTGGAGTGAATGAGCCCCCGCTCCTCACCCTGGGGTTGGCACGAGGAGGTGGAGTAAGTTTCAGAGCTTGGGAGAGTGGTCAGTTTAACACAGAGCTTTAGAAAAAAACTTTGCAATTTGTTTGTATTGTTTGTGTATTTCAGGTTTTTCTAGTTTTTCCTGGGCTTCAAATGACTATCAGAGTGTTCTGCACACTCAAAGCAATAATGTTTTAGTCCAATACAGGCTCATATAGAAACAAAACAAAACAAAACCTCTCTCCTTTTCTCAATTTATGAAGTTAAGAGTTTAAAAATTGCTTTTAAAAGGAGTATTAATCCAAAAGAATAAATGAAGTAAAATGTCTGTTGGAAAATTAAAATTAGATACTTCAGTGAAAATGTTTATTGGGTAAATGTGATTTGTGGTTTAGTTAATAATCCATCCAAAAGCAGATATTTATTTAAATGTCATATATGTTGATCATTTTTCAAGGTTCTTGAGATGTAATATCATGGACAAAGTCCCTACTTTTATGCACCTTATATTTTACTCGAGGAAGACAGGCAACTTAACAATTAAGCAAATAAGACAGATAAGATAATTTTTGATAAGAAGTAAAGGAAATCTACAGAGCAATGTACTCAGGAACAGCAATGAGGAGGTGGCCCGGTGAGTTGAGACCTGAGGGACCAGGGGGAGGCCGCTCTGCAAAGTGCTCATTTCTGCGGAGGGAAAGAATGCAAGGGTCCTGATGTGGGTGAGTGCTCGGTGCCCTGACGGAATTGCGAGCAGAAGAATGGCAGCTTGAGTACTTGGGATGAGTACTTGGATGTGTACAGTCCTCCTTATGTCGTCCTTATGGGCCGTGGTGAGACGTCTGACAGATTTGAAAGTCGATTCATCAAAGTGGATGGACTGTGGATTCTAGGGATACAGGAGAAGCTGGGGGACTCACAGGAGGGGTTACAAGTAAGCTAGCAGAAACGTGATGGCAGCTCCAACTAGCAGAGGTGAGGGGTCATGAAGAGAAGTGGTTGGTGCCTTTGAGAGAGCTACTGGAGCCATACTGGACATTACAGGTCACACTGTAGGGCCGGAGAGGGGATGATGTAGAAGTGGGCGGGGGGAGGAATTAGCATGGCACTTGTAAATAAGATGGCAGGATGTTAAGGAAGAACCCCAGGGAACCCTGTTCCTGCAATGATCAGTGTTATTATTTTATACAAATGGTTCATGAAGTGATGATGTTCCCAATTTGAGGCACAATGGTGCAGGCAGGCAGTTGGACGTATGTGCCGAACATCTTTTTTTTTTTTTTTTAATATAGATTTTATTTTTTCATTTGGGAGAGAGAGAGAGAGAGAGCACAAGCAGGGGGAGCTGCAGAGGGAGAGGGAGAAGCAGGCTCTCCACTGAGCAGGGAGCCCGATGCAGGGCTCGATCCCAGGACCCTGGGATCATGACCTGAGCTGAAGGCAGACGCTTAACCGACTGAGCCACCCAGGCGCCCCTGTGGTGAATGTCTTAAGGTGGTCTTCTCACTTTCCTATCCTAAATCTTAGTAGCCTGCTCCTATAGCTGCATGAAGGAATAATGTAGAATAATGTAGTCAGTCAGTGATACACTTTGGAGTCTTATATTTTTTCCCCCAGGTCTCCTTACCTTAACTTAATCCGTTAAGAATATAAACATATCTGATATTTGTTGTTCCTTAGTTCTGTGAAATAATGACAAGTCTTCTCCACCCCTGGCCAGCGTTGAACCTGCACATGTGTAAATTTGCTTAGCTTTCCAAAACATTGCAAGGTTTTACAAAGATAAGACAGTTCATTTACATAACCCAGAATAATTTGGCTGGCAGACTCAAGGAGATATAGTGTGTGGATCAAATTTAACACATTCATTTAGATTGGCTGACTCCCCTGCGTTTCCTGTGCTTGCAGAGGGTCCCATCTGTTCAGCTCCTGGCCAGAGACCATTGTGCCTGTGAGCATTGAAATTTCTTATTGCAGACGCTCAGCGCTTCATAATTGGTTTAGGGTGCCCCAGATACTCACCAGGAACATTGTTAATTAGTACCAACGAAAGTGGCAATTATTCTAGAACTAGGATACTGCCTGTTACTAACGTACTCAGGTGACCGTGAGAGCCAACACACTTCTTTCCTGCACTTTCCCCCTTTTGCATCCTGGCAATTTTATAACTCAGAGATGCCTTCTCCATTGCCCTCAAACCACTGAGCCTAGCTCCCGGACCCTCAGAAGGACTTCCCAGGACCTCCCGTAGAGTGATCATCCCTTAATCTCCAGGAAGATCTCTCTGCCAGTTGAACTAAACCACTTGGCATTTCCTCCACAAGCCCTTTTGTTTCCACACTTTGCATCTTTGCTCCTTAAGTTCTTTCTGTTTGAAAGCGCCTTTTCACCCCCCTTAATCCCTGCCTGTCACAAACGATACTCATTTCAGATGCCTGCCTGATGCTCCATCCTTTGATCTCCCAATAATTTGTTTGTTCCTCTCTTTTGATATTTTACTTCTTATCTCTTGTCCTAGTTCAACCTCTGAAGGGTTTATTGCCCCATCCCTGCATACTCTTCACATTTTTATAGTAGTGCCAGCAGAGTGCCTTACATGGAGGTTGTTGCCAATTAGGCTTTGTTGACTTCGGTTGAGTTCTTAGTATCTAACTATGGTCTAACGATAAGCAACACAAGAACCAAAATCATCTCAAGGCAAAGTTCTGACATAACCCAGCCAGAGGCATGCCTTTCGAGGTCCCACTCCCTGCCCTGGAAGGGATCAGGCTGCCATCAAGGCCATTCTAACCTTTAATCTTTGTTGTTCTTTTATGGTCAGCGTGGCCTGGCCTCTTTGTTTTCTGAGTGGAAAATAAATGCTGAGAGGGAATGCCTTGCTGAGTGGGCCAGCCCGGGGAGATGGCCCGTCACCGTATCTGCCACAGGGCTACCCTTCAAGAGCCTGATGGACTTGTTACATCCCGGGGCAGGCTTTCTCCTGGGTGATATTATTTCCCTTTTGAATTCTCCAAAACCTGTCAGGTGTTTTCTTCCTTATCTCCCCGAGGACAGCCAGTTAATCTAAGATTAGCCTGACAGCCCCTATTTTCCAGGTCTCTGGTTTCATCAATAAAGTAGGTTACATCTTTTTTGAGCTCCATTACCTCCTCCATAACCTTGCTCTCTTGATCCATATTGTGGTTTATTCCTTATACAGCCTGCCCCATCCATTTTTGGCCGTGTTCCCACTTCCTATCCTCACTCTTGAATGGGACCATTTAATTCAGTAATTGCCGGGACTATAAAAGCCTGACAATCCCTGAGCCTTTTGTGTGATGTTTTCACCTCATTGCTCTTCTGGTCGCCACGCTGACTTTGAGCTGAATAAGCTGAGCGACCAAGAGCATCCCTCGGAATTACTAATGAATTGCCACCTTTACTTTCTAATGTTAATGATTAATGGATTTCTTTCATTTATCATATAAAGACAATCTTCTAGGAATTTGGGAAAAGTTATAAAGACCCTTACTTCTTGGATACCAGAGGCAATATCTTTAAAGTGGAGTATATACACCCTTGTGGGGGATGCATAAGATACCCCATTATATTTATTTTGCTATCATGCCTTTTTATTCCTGTTTTTAAATATGCACAATATATTAGCATTGTAGGACATGAACATAATTTATACAAATGCATCTGTCCATGTTACCTGCTCAAGGTGATTTCCCTGGTAGGGAGGTGTGATCAAAATGTTTGGGACCCTGGGTTTTCAGAGCCACTTCAACTTCCAGCTCCTTGGCTAGTTGTATGACCTTGGATCAGCTTATTTAGTCTCTTTGGGTCTTATTGTCCTCACCTCCCAATTGAAAACAAAACCATTCCATAGGTTGCTGAGAGGTTTCGGTGGGGCAATGCATGTGAAGAATTTAGCAAGCGCCGGAGCAGAGTGCGTACTGGTTACTATGGTCATGCGTAGTTTTAATTGATGTTATTGTTGTTGATGTGTACTGCCTGTTTGTTATATTGCCCCACTGTTCTAGCATTTTACCACTTTTATAGTAGCAGAGGAACTGAGCCTACTCTCCATGTCAAATAATAATAATAATAAAAGCATCTCATACTGAACACATTAAAAAATGAATGAATGAATAAAAATTAGAATTTTAAAAAATACATGCACATACTTTCCTCCCTTAACATTAATAATATAAGTAGGTTTTGTAATATATTTGCATAACTTTTGTAAGAGAGGGAGCAAAGGAATTCACTAGAGCTTTCAAAACACTGAATCCATAATACATGCTGTAGGGTCGTTTTGTTGGTACCATTAGCTTCTGATGAGTTTTCTTTGGTATTTTAGAAATGAAACTCTTTTAGATAAAGTTTATCACAAGCCTACTTTTTATTGAACATTGCCACAGCAGGTATGGTTTTGAAGTGATGCTCTAGGACAAGATGTCCTAAAGAATAACAAGCTTACTATGCACTTATCTGGTATGTTTGCTGAGATCTGAGGATGTCAGAGAATTCTTCAGTGAGGTAAAGAAAAGTTCACCCTAGTTTGCAAGACTGGTTCATGTGGAATTTATAAGAATGGACTGACCAGCATGCCCTTTTAAAATTCCTTTGTTAATCTCTTTATTGAAAGCTGCTGGGCTAGTTGATTAAGAAACCTTATGGGATGACTGCTTTTAATGTCCTACAAATGAAGCCGAATTGTTGCTTAGTAAATCACCACAGATCAAAGTGCTTTGTGGTCAGAGTGCAATTATTATTATTATTTTTTATTGTTTCATTTTAGAATGAAGGTGAAGGGTTGAAGAAGGAAACATGCAGAATTTGACATCGATGATGTTTATTTACTTTCGTGCACTTCTTTACACATCTAATCTGAACAATTGGGCGAGGAGTGCAGCAAAACATAAATGGGTAAATGTAAAGCTCAATCAATTAATAATTTGTTCCTATTTATAATTGCCCGGTTCCTTCCTAGCCATGAAGAAATCAGTAGGCATATAGAGAAGACTTTGGGTGCTTCCCAGGGAAGCTGAAGAAGCATCCCTGTTGGCTTGTTGGTGGTGTTAAATCCATTATTTCCATAGTCACCTCCGTATGAAATGTACACGAGATCATTCGGTGTTACCCTGTGGTCTGATCTGAGGGGTACTAAGGGCTGATATTTTTGCTTCTTATGCTTCCTTGAAGGGTACAGTATGTATATTGTTGCCCTTGATTGTCCAGTGCCTGAAGCAGTATACGAATAGGTTTGGAAGGATTAAGTGAATATGTGAGCATATATGTTTTGTTGACTGGGATGACCCTGAGGAAAGAAGTGAGAGAAAGGACTTAAAAAAAGGACTAAGAGGGGCGCCTGGGTGGCTCAGTCGTTAAGTGTTTGCCTTCGGCTCGGGTCATGATCCCAGGGTCCTGGGATCGAGCCCTGCATCGGGCTCCCTGCTCCGCGGGAAGCCTGTTTCTCCCTCTCCCACTCCCCCTGCTTGTGTTCCCTCTCTCACTGTGTCTCTCTCGGTCAAATAAATAAATAAAATATTAAAAAAAAAAAAAAAGGACTAAGAAAGTGGACTGAAAATGGAAATTGAATCTACCATAAATATTCCATAAGAGTTTCAGTTCTATAGTGTGATTTTACTTCTGGAAAGTTTAGGCATTGCTATGTTGCACTTTGTTTTCGTATAGTGTGTAGCATTAAGTACGTATATTTAGTGGCGTAATAAATGCAGGTTTGGGAAGGACTCATGTTTTGCCATGTGTATTTTTGTACCTTCTGGGACCACTCTAAAAAACCCATTTATCTATCTACCCTACCTATCTCTTTTCTTTTTTCTTTTCTTTTCTTTTCAATTCCAGTGTTGTTAGTAGTGTTATATTAGTTTCCCATGTACAATATAGTGATTCATCACTTGCATACATCACCTGGTGCTTATCACAAGTGCACTCCTTAATCCCCATCACCTATTTAACCCATCCCCCCACCCAGCTCCCCTCTGGTAACCATCAGTTTGTACTCTATAATTAAGAGTCTGTTTCATGGTTTGTCTCTCTCTCTTTTTTTTTCTTTGTTTGTTTTGTTTCTTAAATTCCACATATGCGTAAAATCATACGGTATTGGTCTTTCTCTGACTGCCTTATTTCACTTAGCATTATACCCTCTAGCTCCATCCATGTCGTCACAAGTGGCAAGCTTTCATTCTTTTTTATGGCTGAATAATATTCCATTGTGTATATGTGTATGCATGTGTGTGCATAGTGTAAGAAAATAAAATATATATATTTATCTATCAATTGACACTTGGGCTGCTTCCATAATTTGGTTGTTGTACAAAATGCTGCTATAAACATAGGGGTGTATGTGTCCCTTTGAATTAATGTTTTTGTCTTTTTGGGGTACAAAACCCATTCTATAGTACTCATTTCACATCCAGTAAGTAGCGGTCCATTTCAGATACTAAAATCAACAAATATTTACTAAATGTCCCATTCGATGTTTCCACGAAAACCAGTGTTAAACTTAGAAACTGAATCCCTACATCTGGGTCCCATTCTAATGCTTTAGCTAGAAAGCTGCAGCTTGCCTCACGGAACTGGAATAAGACCATTACTGATCATCAGTTCTGCCAGGGCTGGCCAGTACCGTAAGTCTATTCCATACCTTTGTTATATTGTCATCATTGTTAACACCTTCAATTTATCCATTTGGTTGACTCGTCATAGATTCATGGTAGATTAAAGCTAACTTAATATCCTGATTTTTCCACTGGTGATCATTACAGTGGCTAGAAAGTGCTAAAATGACATGGTTACCAAATGTTACCCACCTGGTGATGCTCTTTTTGAACGGAAGAGGATTTACAGAAGCATCAAATAATTGAGAGAAGGGTCTACATTAAGTTTTTAATGAAGATATGTGTGAACAAAGTGAATTCTTTACTACCCAACTAATTTAGGAAATGCCATATATTGCATTAGACAGAATAACTGACCTACATTTAGACTAATGCTGACATAGCTGAGCCTGGAAGAAATAATTTCATCATGCTTGACCATCTTCAGGTTCTGTGGTGACGTATTGTTTAAGTTTAGTGGTCTTCCTGATGTTTCAAGATATTGCAGATGCATTAGCAAAGACTTTCTAATGTGAATGCATATTGTCACCATAAATCATGTGGGGAGAGAAAGGATTTTAGCACTTCTTTGGTATTACAGTGAGTAAAGAAATGTTTTGAGTTGTTTTTGTCATTTGAGGGATGAGGGGCAATGCTTAGTGAATATAGGGGTCCCCGATATAGAGTCTCGTGCTCCTCCATGCCTGTACCCATCTGAATAAAAGTGCTAGGCATTAGAGGTTTCCTTTCTCCTCCTCCTCCTCCTCCTCCTCCTTCTTCTTCTTCCTCTTCTCCTCCTCCTCTTCCTCTTCCTCCCCCTCCTCCCCCTCCTCCCCCTCCTCACTCCCTCTCCTCCTCCCCCTTCTCCCCCTTCTTCTTTTGCTCTTCCTCCTCCGCTTCCCTCCTCCTTCTCCTCCACCCTCTCCTTTTTTCTTTAAATGATGCACTTGCATTCTATCCTGCAGCCTGGAACCTTTGATCTTTATTCTTCAGTTCTGTGATCCTAATTCAAGCTCCCTGTTGCACTTCAGGCTCACTCCAGACAGAAATGATGAGATGAAAGTTATAAATGCTTTGAGTGACTGAGGCCTGCCAGAAACTTCCCTGGGAGGACAGTAGAGCAGCCTTTCCAGTGCTTTTATGAAACATGAGCCATGCTGAGATCACCATGCAAAAAAGCGAGGTCCCAGGAAGAAACTAGTGTGGGGAGAGTGGCAGGCTCTTTTCTGCAGGATGTGCGGTGCCCTCACCAAGTAAAGGTTCTGAGATGAGCCACGGTTGTAAAAACGTTTTGACGGGTCCAGCCTAGTCTTTGCACAACTTTTTTGACCATGGAACTGCTTTTTTTTTTCTTTCATTATATTTTACTTAATATACTATCATTTGGGGAACTGTCTTCTGTGAATGATCCAAAAAAGAAATTGGATGATGGGCCTGAGACAGTGAACCAAGAGTTGCAGTGGTGTGTCCTTCAGATTGTACGTACTAATTGGCCGCTATGAGCAGTCTGTGCTTTGGTTTTCTAGTGGCAAATAGATATAAAAATCTCAAATTGTTAGGGACAGATCATTATAAACTAAAGAAAGTGAAGTTTTAGAATGAAAAAAAAAAAAGATCTCTTGAATGTTTTGTCAAGTAAATGGTCATTTTTTTGCAATAGATGAAAGCCCATTATAATTAAGTACTAGTTATAGGCTTCATTTTCAACACCTCATTTTTTTTTTTTTATTTATCCTTTCTGATCCTCCTGGCATCTTACTTGCTTTATGGAATTGTTTGTAAAGATTTTGTTCACAGATGTAGAGTATGAGGTTAACCGTGACCCAATCTCTGATTAAAGTGTCAGACATTCCAAATTAGTAGCATTCATATGATTGGATGCATTTTGCCCTGTGGAACCCAGAAACACTTTCAGAAACAGAAACTGCTCCTTCCATTAGTGATCAAAACATTTTAGAGAATATTTTGTCTTTTAGCGATAGTTCTGATAGACTACAAAAAATATAAAGTTAACCAGATCTTGGTTGGAGAAAGCATTCTGTCATACTAACTCTACTTTCCTCCAGCAGTAGAGAGCACATACAAATTTAATGAATAGAAGTTGGAATCACATTTCCTCTTCGTTTGGTCTTTTATTCTCTCCCTTAGGCTTAATATAAATGAGTAGAGTCACAAACACAGAGGGGATTTTTTTCCTCTGTAGAGAACATAGAGGTCACTAATGTCACTGTTTTGGGTCTGAAATAACACACTGCTTGAATATAATTCCAGGGAGTAAGCATCACACATTAGCCTCAATTTTGCAGTGACAGTTTTTAGTGGGGTAATGTGCTGAGAGGTGACGTTACATTTGCTCAATATGTTGTATTCTTGGCACCAACATAAGTTGGGTCTTTATTAGTTCCGAAGTGAAATGAACAAAGTCCTATTTGACACATATTGATAATTGCTGTCAACTTAGGAGCTGATTTAACAAGTTCTTTGAATCTTTTGCCAAAATTTAGGGAGTGCGTTGTTGATCTTTGTAGTCTTCCAGAACATATTAGGATTTTTCCCTCCTGAAGTCACTAAATTATGCCATTGACAAATATGATATGAAGGAGATTTTCAGGAATCCAATCTATTTTAAATACTAATTAGTTTCAGAAAAATTGATTTTGCTTTGTGCACAAACTCTAAAGAGCCTTACTCATTAAATGGATTTGTTCTTTCTCTGTAGGCTATGCTAAATGTTGAATATAAAAATATGTAATGCCCTAGAAAAAGCATCTAAGGTTGTTAATTTAATATAAATTCTGTGTGTGAGAATTTGCCAGGCAGACTATTTGTACTAACCCATCTGATCTGGATATATTACAAAGTCTAGAACTTTCAAGGGAACCTGTTTAGAAAGTTTCAGTTAAATATTTTGCTATATACCAATCTTCTAAGAAGACTTACATTAGTACTAAAAGGTGCTTCTTCACTTTGTACAGAAAAATCAGTATTTTAAATTGACTGACCTTTCTTTCTCATCTTAGTACTAATGTTCTTTATATTAGACACCAGTTGTAATTTTTCCTCCTTTATACTAATTTATTGCAATTTTTTTGTGCCAAAAATGAGTAGAACTCAATATAAGTAAATCTCTCTATATGCATATTTATAAAAATAAACACAAAATATAAAATTCAATGCAAAATAAATATTAGTGAACCAAATTCAACAGCCATTAGGTAAGTATATAATTTATGACAAATATTGGGTTAAATGCTGATATAAAACTGCTAATTAGTACTCTACTGAAATTTTGTAGGTGAGAGTCTTAGTTTTTAACTCTTAATTTTAACAACAACCTTATGAAATAGTGTTTATTCTAATTGACCATTTTACAGATGAGGAAATAAACTGAATTCAATGAATTAAATGTAGCAGGATGGCATACTTGATTAATTTTGATTTTAAAGGAAAATAAACCCTCAAATGTCTTAATCACTATGGTGCAAGTTGATATTTTTTGGTTCAAGTTTCTAACATACACTCTTTAATGCACATAGTGATTTTCTTGGATATAAAATTGCGAAGGACTGACTTCCCATACTTTGGAGCTCTCAAAGTGGTTCTGGACCTTTAGGGCCTAAAATTTCATCCCAGTGCATTCCTCATAGTAATCTATACTAATCATACCTGCACTGTAAATATTTTGTGTCAAGACCCTGAGAACCTCAGGTAGAGTGAAATGTGTTTATATGTTTGGGCTTTAAGCCTTATGAGAAAGACTAAAACAAATATTAAGAAGACATTAACCCACCTTTATGGCCTTGACTATCACAGTGACTTTGAATGAACCCATTAGGTGAGAAGCTCCCCATTGATTTGTGAGTTGTGTTTCATATACTCTCTTTGCTGCTTTTCAGATGAAGACACAATATCACACACGTACATTCACTTACAGGCACACATTCACAGAGGCAGAAATAGCATGTAAATGAAGTCTGGGATGTAGCTGAATCCTAGAAATTTGGATCAGGAACTTCTTTGTTACAAAGTAAAAGATGTCAATAATAAACATAGGCCTTAATGAAATATTTGGTAGAAGCAGAATTGGAAAAAGAAAATAGAAAGACATTTCCTATAATTGAACAATGTCATTATACCTCAAAAAAAATTCAAATGCAGTGATGTTAAACTAGTCTGAAAAATAGCAAGTGGCATTCCCAACAGGCAGAATATCAATTCTATCCTGTTCATGATACTGGTTGCAGTTAAACAAATTAATGTTATTATAGTCTCAATAATTAATATCTCAGATGTTTTGCTATAAAATAAAAATATAAGGTGACTCATATTATATAAATAATGTTTGTAAGACAATATTTTGAAACATATTTTGCTATCTTATAAAGTGGATGATTACTATAAAAAGGTGATTATTTTAAAATGACATTCTTAGACATGTTTTAGTAGTCAAAAATAGTTGTTAACTACATTTCTCTTTCTGTCACAATGTGACACACATTGTATACGTTCAGATGATAATAATTAATTTCCCATTTCATACTTCTCAGCCATTTAACGAAAAGAACATTCATTCAAATTAAGGCTGAAGAATTATAGATTCATCAGATTTTTGCAGATAAAGAAAATGACATTCATAGTATTCCAAGGGTTAGGTTAGTTTTCCATGACTACTTTGTAGGTTTCCCAACTTCGGGAAACACCAGGCCACATCGTTACCTCTTTGTCAAGTGTACCTCAAATAATTATTGTGAATACTCTGGATTTACACTTGCCAAATTTCTTTTTAAGGATATTAATTGTGTGTGTGTGTATATATGTACATATATATACATATATACACACACACATATATGTATGTATGAATATATATATATTCATGCCAAGATTAAGACTAGGTAGACTTAATATGCATTTTTTTCTATACTACTTTGTAACACTTTAAAAACACAGGTCTCTGAGGCAATTACAGTTGATAGTGATAGGTACTCATTTGTACTTCAAAACCTTATTTTTGTTTGACTGTTTCTCGAAAAGTTTAACATAGAATTATGTTAAACTGTATGACTCAGAAATTTCCCTCCTGGATACATACCCAAAAGAACTGAAAACATGTACTCAAACTCATACATATACTTGCATGTTCATAGCAGTACAATTCAGAATAGCCAAAAGGTGGAAACAGCCCAAATGTCCATTTGTGGATGAATGGATAAACCAATTGTGGTTATCCATTCAGTGGAATGTTATTTGGCCATAAAAAATGAAGTACTGACACACTAAAATGTAAAAATAAACCTTGAAAACATTGTGCTAAGTGAAAGTAGCCAGATGCAAAAGGTTATATATGAGTCCATTCATTTGAAAAGTCTAGAATAAGTAAATCCATAGAGACAGAAAGCAGACTGCTGGTGGCCAAGAGCAAAGGACTGGTTTGTTTGGATTAAAATGAGGGAAGGAGGAGTGGAAGGAAGTGAATTCATAGAAGTTAGCAGGTGACAGATTTTGCAGAGCCTTAAAGACCTGATAAGGCCTTTAGATTTCATTCTAAGCGATATAGCAAGCCTTCAGAGTATTTGAGAGGAGACGGTCTTTTTTTTTTTTTTGAGAGGAAACAGTCTTAATCAGATTTACATCATAAATACAGTTGCTCTGACTGTTGTCCCATGAGTAGACTAAGGGGGATGAGGGTGGAGATGGAGTAAAGAAGACCATTAGGCGAATCTTGTAGTCGTTGCTCCTTATTCTGTGAATGGTCTCTCCACCAGCAGCATCAGCATCACCTGGGACCTTTGTGGAAATGCAGACTCTCAAGCCCCACCCCAGGCCTACTGCAACACCCCTAGGTGGTTTGTACAAACATTTAAGTTTGAGAAGAACTGATTTAGATGAGAAACGGGGTTGGCTTGGGATAGTCTAGACAAGGATGTTAGCAAATGGTGGGATATTGGACATAACTTTTTTTTTTTTTTTCAGCAAGCACAAGTGGGAGGGTAGAGGGAGAGGGAGAAAGAATCTCAAGCAGACTCCACGCTGATTGTGGAGCCCGATGTGGGGCTTGATCTCTTGACCCTGAGATCATGACCTGAGCCAAAACCAAGAGTTAGATTCTTTTTTTTTTTTTAAGATTTTATTTGACAGAGAGAGAGACAGCGAGAGAGGGAACACAAGCAGGGGGAGTGGGAGAGTGAGAAGCAGGCCTCCTGCAGAGTAGGGAGCCTGATATGGGGCTCGATCCCAGGACCCTGGGATCATGACCCGAGCCGAAGGCAGACGCCCAACGACTGAGCCACCCAGGCGCCCCAAGAGTTAGATTCTTAAACGACTGCACCACCCAGGCGCCCCATAACTTTCTTTTTTTTTTTTTGATATAACTTTCAATCATAATCTGATGAGGTATTGTATATCAGTGTGAAATAAGAGAAGGGTGAATGGGGTGCCTTTTACAGCAAAAGAAAAAAACCAGAGCAACAGAGATATCTCAAAGGCACTGGAAATCTAGAATCTGGGTTGCGATGCCTTTAGACCTGCAAGGGAGGAGTCTGAGGGTGGGGGCTAGAACTATCAGTTTGGAAGTCGTTAGCATGAGATGGTATGTGAAACCATGGGACTAGATGAGATCACCCAGACAGTGAACAGCTAGAGAAGAGGGAGTCCAGGGACTCAGGTCTGAAACATTCTAACACTGGAGGAGGAAGAACATCCAAAAAGGACAACCAATAGTGAAGCTGTAGGGCAATAATTGGGAACATGTGGTGACCTGATGTCACTAACCCCAAGTGTAGACAACATCAAAAAACTTATAAACCTCTCATGAAATAATCGGCTTGCCCATTCGTTTCCCCCATTATACTACAAGCTCTTCAAGGTGTTCAAAACTAAGCCTCTGGAGAAATGAAGAACAATCCCTTGTTTTAGGTTAGTATATTACTTGGCATTTTTAGGACTTCTAGATTTATGTGATTCTACAGCATGTCAGGCTCTGGGTCATCTGTTTTTTTTGCACATGATTACCCACTTAAGTGCTATAGGTAACTTGGGTGGAAATCTTGGCTATTATGTTTAATGTCCCCTGCCATTTTCACTCCTCTAGAGTTCCCTCTTTGCTGTTTGGATGTAAATATTCACAGCCTTCCCTTTTTCTTGGCAGTGCCTTCTCATCCGTCTCTGACAAAATCTATATATGTCTTTACAAAGAAAGAATATTTTATCAAATAATAGCTTTTAGTCACAAAGGTGTGTTTCTTGATAGATAATCTGAGGAGAAATGAATGGAACTCTTGATGTTTTCCAAGGAACTGATTTGGTAAATCAGATTTACTGTACTATGATCTATTTTTCTAAGAACCAGACAAGAACCGAGAAGCACGGCTCATAAGTCAAACCCCAGGCCTTTATTCGAAGCGTATTTGCTTTGACCATTACTTTACTTCCTCGAGATTTAAGTTCAAGGTTCCTGGTCTGACACAGTTGGTTGCAGGGGCAATGGTGAGTAAAAATAGAGGATGATACACGGATTCGTAACTGAACAATCCAAGGGGAACTGGGACTCTCAGCTTTTGTTTACCGCTATCAGCTTAATATAATTTAAAAGGCAAGTGACCGTCAGAAGTCCTCTTCTTGGTGGGATGTAAAGTAGGAAAAAATCCCAACATGCGTTCTGTGTTAAATAAGCGAGGTTTGTTTAGAATAAAGTGAAGACATTCAGTTTGTGAAGAGGGTTACATTGGCGTTTCCCTGTCCAGACATTGGGGTGTGTGTGGAAACTCTGTGAAGAGTGAGAGGATCTGATCGGGCAGGTAGAAGAGGCATGTGGGGACTTTCGGGAAAGGCAGAAATCCCAGGACCAGCTTAACCCCTTTCTGTTTTATCAATTAGAAAAAATTAATGGAAACAGTTATATTCAACAAACTCAAATAATTCTTGATGAGCTCTTTTGTTCACAAGGCTGTGATGCCAAAGGAGCTAGGAAGGGTTCATTCCTTACAACACCTTCAATTCCTTACAACATTCGCCTTGGGCTGGTTACAGGCAGGCGAGGCGATTGATCATCTTCAAAAATAAGCAGCCAGTATTCACATCTTGATAAATATTGTCATATCTACCCACTTTTCTCCTTTTCCTTTCTCTTCTTCTTCCTAATTTGAGTTGACATAAGGAGATACTCTTCTCAAGATAAAAGTATTTTTAGCAGTTAAAAAGCCATTTTCCCCAGACACATGTTACTCTTGCTTGGGAGGGAAAGGTGTGTGAGACCACACTAAGGCAATAGGGCAAGAACACAGATGACACAAGGCGAAATATGATGTGACATAAGCAAAGTGAGAGACTCAAAGGAGGATAGCCATATTAATTTGGGCAAATCTGAAGGGATTTTCATGGAAGAGGCAGACCTTGGCTTGGACTTAAAGGTTAAGTAGGATTTTGGAGTTTAAGAAGAGAATAAGGAAAGATGAGCATTTAGGGGCCCGCATCAGATGAGCAAAAGAACTGACATTCAGACATCACCGATAGAAGAACTGTTTGGAATTTGGCTAGCCAGACAAGGATGTCACTGGAAGTCCCTCCTAGTGTAATGTTTCCTGAACTCCAGAGGCATTGGATTGTTTTGGAAGACATTGAGCACAGAAACAATGTAAGCAGAACTATGCTTTAAGAAGGTAAGTGGGCAGCAGTTTAGGGAATGGAGTCTGGTGCTGAGAATTGGGAGCAGGGACACCAGGATAGCAGTCCCGTCTGGAAGCAGTAAAGTCCCGAGGAAGGGTGGTCCTGGAGGGAAAAAAAAAAGGAACTGGGGGTTGATGTGAGAAATACTGGGGAGAGAAATGTTGGAGAGAAGTAGGACTGGGCAGCGGTTGGGTTAAGGGTCAGCCCAAGGGAAGGCTTAGGAGGCAGGGGGGACGCACACCAGGGACTGAGAGAATGGTGGCATCTAGAAGTAGAGATGCTGTGAGGAAGAATGGGTTTGATGGGGAAGAGAATGAGTTTACTGGTCAGTTTGTGCCTGACGCACCTGTAGGAGGACACATCCTATAACCAGTTGCAAATATAAGCCGGCTTGGCAGAGAAAGAGGTGGTACAGAAAGAGATTTGGTCCTTATTTGTTGCAAGATGACAAGTGAAGCTGGATGTTATAACATCATCCTTTTAGGTGAATTCATACAATTAATCTTCTAGCTCATTAAAAGAAACCTCAGAATGGAACTAAACAATACACTGTAAAATACAACACACTTCTTTTGTCTCCAGTAGAGCAAGAGTTCAAGATAATTTCCATGAACAAGGTTTGTAGCAAGAACTCTGTTGAAAAGAGCTTCCGTGTTTGTGCATATAATAGCCGATTCTTCCATAAATGTGAGCCATGATCCAGTGAAGAAGGCTTTTTCCTTTCAGGCATGACATGCGTTTGATTTCCAAGGGCAAGGTTTCTCATTTGATTGCCAACCGCCCTAATTAGGAGGCCTTGAAGATCATTGCCTCAAGGTTGTTCAAGCTGAGAAAGCATTCACAAGCACAAACATATTTTATGTCCAGTAAAAGTCGCTCGAGTTGACTGAATGCAGTTAGTTATCATAGAGACTTACCTGTTAGTTCCAGGCACATGCTGCCAGCAGCATCAGTATTCAAGACAAAAGACAGCCATCAGTGTAAATTCTTGTCTACTATGCAAGGTGTATCTTTTGATCTTTTCAGAAAGAACTGGAAAATTGGATGGTATTTGCAGGGGCCTTTCAGCTGAGAAATGTCAATAATGTAATCGTGTTGAGACCAGTGCATGGAATTGACTTGTTGGGAGATGGATACAGATGCAAGGATGAAATGTGTATCTGATTATTATATAGAACTGAGTTTGTGCATGAGACCCAGATCACCAGGCTACGTCAGGAAAAAGCACTAGGAGAATTGGATGAATCCTCTAGGTAAGATCTCTGAGTGGGGCGACTCCAAATCTGAGGTCTTTGGAAAACAGAAAGAAATGAGAAAGTCAGTTTCCTCAAGCTATTTGCATATGCAGCGTCTCACCCAGCTTCCTCCACTGGGTGGATGTATCTGGTGGCTGTAAAACCAAGACTGGTCATTCCCTTTCCCTCAAACAGAGCAAGTCACCTTCATCACCTTCATCATGTGCAGAATTTCTGCAAGCCAAGCTAGCAGGAGTTTTCAGTTGCTCTTGGGTGGTTTGATATGCTGTGAGTTGTGTCTGCCTAGTTTAAAAGCCAAATCCAAAATAAACAGCACTGGGAAATAAAATTGTTCAATTTTGTTATTGCTTCGATGCCCTCTTTGGCTTTCCCTTTTTTCTTTCCTATTATTTGGAACGATAATGAAGTTTGTCTCTCATTACCTGCTATTGAATTATCTATGAATAGAAAGGAGATGAAAAAAAATGGTTCATAGAATCCTAACAACATTAATTTGTTCAATGCTTGACTCTATCTCCATCGAGAGAGAAAGTTTTTGGCACCACAATATTCTCTCGGCAAATGAATATTTTATCTTAAAAATGTAAGACATTCTGTAATTGAATGCCACAATTCTTCGATTCACATGAGAATTTGAATTTACGTGTTGCTGTGATCTGAGAATCTATCAAGTCTTACTCATGTGTATCTTAGAAGAACCAGACAGTGGCTGGTTGGAAGTGACCTGCGAGTGGCTTCCTCATGGGACGCATGATGCCTGTAAAAATTCTCATTTTCAGAAAGACATCTGCAATCCTCATGAAATAGTGAACATGTATGGAGCGATTACGGTGTGCCAGAGACTACTGTAAATGCTTCCTTGCATTCTCTCATTTAATCCTTACAATGCTATGAGGTAGTTGATATGATCAATGCCTTTTTATGCACGAGGAAAGGGAGACAGAGGTGTTAAGAAAATCTCACAGTTTTTAATAGTGGCAGCTTGACTCCAAAGCCTGCCTGGAAGACTCCATTCTGAAGCAGTGGATAGAGACTTGAAACCAATTTTATCATGAAGGAAGATGCAGCATCATCCAACATACATTTCTTGAGGTCCTAATATTAATTGACCCGTTTTTACCTCAAAAGAGGCAACACTTTGGAAGATGGGTTTCTTCTGTTGTAGTTTCCATGTCACTTGGGAAAATGATTTTGCTATTTATTCATTTTATATCATGTAGCTCCAGCAAGTGTAAAAACTTCCTAAGAGTAGGGGTTTTGATTTTTGATCATATCTCCCCTCCCTCTAGTGTTCAGTGCATTACTACATAATGGGTACTGTATCAGTCAGAATGTTTTAATTGTGAAAATGCAGTTTGTGGAATTGTGAGAATGTAGTGTTCAGTGCATTACTACATAATGGGTACTATATCAGTCAGAATGTTTTAATTATGAAAATGCAGTTTGTGGAATTGTGAGAATGTAGAAAAAATGAAGTTTTAGATAGATAGATAGATAGGTACATACATACATGTATAATATATATACATATATATTTGTGTATATAATAAGGATGTCTAGGTATAATAAATATTCAATATAGAAAGTGTGCAAACTGCAATAGGGTTAAAAATATGTAAAAGGTATCACATTTATTCCAGACATAAATAGTACTAAATACATGCATTTTTATTTTATTTTATTTTATTTTTTAGAGAGGGGGAGAGAGAAAGGGGGAGAAAGAATCTTAAGCAGGCTCCACGCCCAGCATGGAGCCCTGTGCAGGGCTCGATCTCACAACTTGAGATCATGACCTGAGCCAAAATCAAAAGTCAGACACTTAACTGACTGAGCCACCCAGGCATCCCAATACTAAACACATTTTGAAGAGCTTTTGAAACATAGGAAGGATCCAAGGCAACGGAGGCATGAATTCAAAAGTTGACTGCTAATGCGAATAAACGTTTCAAGGTACATGATACGTCCGAGGGAGAGGTTATCCAGATAGTTATTTACCTGGAGGAAGGTAAGGTAAGTCTTGAGCATAGCAAACATAGAACATGTGGGTCTTTCCATAGCATGTCATTCTGATGCAGAGTAGATGCTGAACGTTTTGAACATTTGATTTCTTGATGTGTATGCTTTACTAGATTAGCTACATGATAGGTAATTGGGCAAGAAAATACATATTTTTAAAACTTTAAGCATGTTTTTGAAAAGAAAGTCAAAATGCAAGCTGTTCTCCCCCCACCATTCCTATATTACACAGAATTTTTACTGTTTACTCCAAGTCATTGGGAAAAGAAAATTTTTCAGAGGAGAAATTTAGAAACACTATCGTACAGAAAATTTCTTGCTCCTAGAGAGAGTCTGGAAAGGAGCGTCATTCCAGATGCTACTGTCTTCAATTTAAAAACATCAGAGCAGGATAAAGAGTGTCTCCCACTGAGCAGAAGTAGAGCCCAGAAGGTTCATTGAAACCCCAGAGTGAAAACCACTTAGAGAATCAGCATAGTGGCGCATAAGGTTGTGGTAGGGATTTGGAGACTGGACTGGAACGTGGATGTGCCAATCTGTGTGATTAAAGTGGAGGTCGAGGGGGACAGGAGCTGGGGGATGGTACTAAGGGTATTGACCCTCAGGACAGGTGTCCAGGGCCTGAGAGTGGATTTATGACAAAGGCATATCACACAAAAGCAGACACAAAGATTAACACAGAATGAGAGATCAGTTTAGACAACAGTCAGTACGTTTCAAGGACATGAGTACATATAAAATAATACAATGGGTTTGTGAACTATGAGATTACTCTTGTGCAGGATATGTGTGTGTGTCTGAATAAAACATTGAACACCTACATTTAGATATTCAGGAAAATAGAACCTTTTGAGTTTCCTGTAATTGGTATTCATCTCCTCTACAGTCCATTGTCTTGCTAGTACAGACTGTGGAAGTGGGATGGAGCTTGACTTCAGTAGGGGAATCAATGTTTTGTCATTGTCCTCCAAGGTAGCTTTTGATTTTGAAACTCTGTATTGGATACATAGCTGGTAAATTCAAAGTTCAACACCCTGTCATACTTATTCCTCCCTTTCTTCCCTTCCCAAGACCTGTTGTATGGGGGAAGACTTAGGGGCCTCTCGGAAGGGATGTGGAGATCCCTTGATTATGTTGACCTCTCTGTAGGGCTGGTGTTCTGGTTCTGGGGTGTGTGTGCTGCATCCACTGTGGAATGTTTGGTCTGATTCTGTCCTCTGAAATCTTGCTTGCATTTTTTTTCTTGAAATCTGCAACTTGAGTCTCTCCCTTGCTGACCACCTCTGGCTTGGTTCTACAGATCCTGGCTGTGACGCATATCAGTTCATTGGCTCAGGTGGCCTTGAACTTAACCCTTGGTTGCAGTGCTCTTGGTTTCACCTGAGTTCAGACCTATGGAGACTCCTTTCTGCGTGCTTGACCTTCTGAAACTTTCCTGTCGTGCATGGACCATAGGAGCAAGGAGTTTTCCTCATAGTTTCAAACATGAGAAATGTTCAAAGGTAAATGGTTTCTGTCTGTTCCCACCCTATTTCCAAGACATTAGGCCAAAGTGAGGAAGATTCTGGCAGCCTGATTCTTCTGTTTATGTCTCTAATTCCTTCCCACAAACTCCTGAGACCAAAGAATTTCCTTTCCTAATGTATAGGACTTGGTCTGTGACATAAAAACTTTCTTAGGGAAATAAACATCATGCCATAGATAGTCATGAGATATAGACCAGATGTTGACAATCATTAATTACCCTTGTTTTGTGGGATATAGGAGGTTAAATACAATCTTTTCTTCCCTTTACCTTTAAAATGTTTCCCAAACCTACAATGAACAAGTACTACGTATATTCAGAACATGCAAAACAATAGGATTTAAAAATTCCAAAAAAATATAACTAACAAGAATCTTGGTTTAGCTGCTCATGGAAGTGCCTCCTGTTCTACCCTGAGGTATAAGATCGAGCAAATGCTAATAATGCTGGGATGGATGGAACATACAGGAACAGCAGTAGAGGTCAGGGCAGAAATCCCTGGGCTTTAAAAGCCCAACTTCAGTAAGGGCAGGAGTTTGCAAAGTCCTTGGGTGGGTGTTCTTTCAGGGACATTGCCAGTCAAAGCTGACAACTACAACTGGGAGAATTCCAAGAGAAGACAACCATTGTTCTGTTGTAGAATTGCAATTGAGTGTTTTGTTTACTATCCATTGTTTATCTTCTACCTGTGGCTAGATGATTATACCAATTCTCAAGTCTCAATAAGTGGTGAATTAGTCGTTAAAGGTGAGTCTTGTTTTCATTATAAATAACTTCCATAATCTCTGCTGTTGGGTTACTGTGGGGGGTGTTTAGGGGGATCATTAGCTGCATAATAACTCTGCCAGTTCCCTTTCCTAGGCCACTCCAAGTAAATAATCATTGGGAAACCCCCTGTGCTTGTTGAGCAAGCTCATTTGATGCCCCCAGCTCCTCTATCAGATTACCTCTGCTGAGCTTTTCCAGAGAGAAATTATGAAGCTGCCACTGTTTACCTAGCATGTTTTGGTTCTTCCCAAATTGCTCCTTTGCTTTTAGGTTTCCAAGTGGTGGATCCATTTTTCTATATACTTATGGTGTTGTTGCCCAGAAAGACATTAGCTGTGATTGACTCTCTCTGATCATTAAGGGCTGTGAACCCAACCAAGGGGAGAGCAAAAGGTTAGAAGGAAGCATTTCCTGCTACATCAGAACCAAATAACCTCAAGGGAAGGGTGCCAAAATATATTAAATATTGTCTTAGTGACTTTTATTAAAAAAAAAACCAAGTACATGATGAAGTTCATCCTGGAATACTGTTAGGCATGTAATAAATCCCAAATAAATACAGGAGGAATTGTATTGATTGAACTGAGAAGTAACAGGAATTTGGAAGTAACTTTATCATTAAAGAGGGGTTTGCAGTCTTACATGGGAGAAAGGATTTTCTAATGTTCTGCCTTGCTTTACTAATCTTCAGGAAGCGACTGTGGTACATTCTGTCCTAAATAAATATTTCTCAAGGGAGTACTCAAGTGGCTATTAAAATTTTAAGCGCCCTGCATCTCTTTTAATAAATGTGTTACTTAGCAAGTACAAATGTGAGTTTCCAAGATTCCCTCGCCCCACTGACTTCTGCCTAATAGTGCATGTATTCATTTTTAGGTGAAAAGAGAGGTCAGGACAGTTAGAAATCAAAGTTATACTGATGAGTAACTGTTTCCTAAATGGTTGCAAAATTTATTAGCATCTCTACGGAGACATTTCATAAGTACTAAATGAAGTCAGTGGGTTTTGTGCCTTAGTAAATATCACTAATAAAATTGCCAAATAGATAATTCTTGTTGAATGAAGAAAAAAAAACGATTTTTGGTTTAATCACTATGTGCAGGAATTAGAGCTGAAAAGTAAAGTTCATGGAGAATTTATGTCCTACAGCTAGAGCAGCTAATAAGAAAATCACCATGATGCATGGTAAGTTAATAATTTTCAAAACACTAAAACAATTTTAATGTTTCCACTTTTCATGAAGGCAATATATTAATAAAACTGCTGTTTAGGGTTAATTATTGGTGCTACACATTTGCAGTGGTATCACATTTAGTAGCATTTCTTTCCCTTCTTTATTCCATTAGCAAGTGATGGGATAGTAAACACTATGAATTAAGTGAATCTTGTTTGACATAAATGAACTACCTCTGAAATGTAAAACAACTTCATATATCTCAGTCCTCCTTGTAGTGGGGTTAGGCACACAAGTGTGTGTGTATTATCCCTATCTATGTCTGTATATCAATACTGATGTTATCTCTACGTGTGTGTGTGTCAGTACATAGAATACATAGAGATGACATATACATACACTGATGTATACATATGCTGTATAGAGACGTCAGTGACAAGCACCCCATGTTGAACTCAAGTTTCTGGCTTTTCTGTTCAGTGGTGAACCAGCATGTGTGACTTCCTGTAGCTCATCTTCATTAGGAACTCCTGTAATCACCTGCAAGTTCATGCCTCCGAGGGGGAACTTGTGATTTCTCTTCCACCCTCCCTGACAGCCTTTCCTGCCACCTATCCTGAAATAAGTGCTGGGGATTTTGTAATCTCTGTTGCTGGCAACAGAATTCTCTTGGATCATTCTTTAATATGTCTGGTCATGTGTCTAGTTCTGTTGACCTGGTTTTGTAGATCCACCGTCTGATCCTCAGTCCCTCATTTCCAAACCTATTCTCACTGCTTCAATGCTGGTAGTCAAGTATTTTGCCTGTAAAAACCAACAACGATAATACTTTATACACGTATGCTGATTCAGAGAAATGTCATATTTGTTAGTGTAAATGCTCTCATCATGTACATGTGTTTTAATGAAGCACAGACCCTGAATTTTATTTTATTATTCTATTATTTTTTAAAGTTTTATTTATTTGAGAGAGAGAGAGAGTACGAACAGTGGGGAGGGGCAGAGGGAAAGAGTCTCAAGGAGACTCTCCGCTGGGTGTGGAGCCCCACGCAGAGCTTGATTTCACTACCCTGAGATCATGACCTGAGCCGAAATTAAGAGTTGAACGCTTAACTGACTGAGCCATCCAGGTGCCCCGACCCTAAATTTTAGAGGAACTTTTAACCTAATTACCTTGAGAGAATAATTATTGTGCCTCTGAGTTAACAGTGGGATAGTGATCTCTGTTAACGAACAGGTGACTCTGAATGACAGTGCCTTCCACCTCTTCACTTAGCAGATTCCAACTAATATTTCTTTCTGGACAAACCTGACACTAATCCGTGTGACATCATAGAGAACAAATGGCTCTTCCCCCGGCTCCTTCAGTTCCGGGGAAAAAATGGAATTCCGTATATAATACTTACTATGTTGTGTAAAATATAGGTAGAAAAATATTGTTTATACTTTATTTTCCGTCTTCAAGATTTTAGTTTAATGGCATTATTTTACAAGAGTTCTTTATCAGGGGACAAGGATAAAAACAAGCTAAGTGGTGGAATGAGAGATATGCTATATATCTCTGGTCCAACTGGAACCTGATTTGTCTGCAGCAGAACACAATCTGTGTGGCTGGGTGAATCCCTTTGTAATTGTGCTTCCTTTATATGCTTCACGTTCCCTTTGATTCATGATGTAGTGAGGGCATTGTATTTATAGAATTCTGTAAATTCTATCCTACTTGGAAACCCCCCCCAAAATTTTAAATAAATCAATAAATGTTTGAAAGCAAGTAAGAAGGGCTAGAGAGCACCGTTGGATACATTGTAGTTTAGTGGTAACAAAACAAAAAACAATCAGCTATTCCTGATGGAGCAGCATGTCATCAACAATGACATTTCCAAACCTGATGTTACTGATAGAGGTTTTATTAGTTAATTAAATGTGTGCACATTACATGCACTGTTGCCGATAATGTAGAAGAGGACAAGCATGCTTCATTGAAGCTCAATTTCCTTTTTAGAAATTATCACTGTATTAAATCACTTAACTTTCTAAAAAAAAAAAAGCCATCTGAATTTATTTCTCCAGTCTTTTTATTCAATATTGCATTCCAGTTTTCACTAAGGTTAGTTTATTTACAGTTATTTTCGGTAATTTCTGTAATACTTTTTTGGGGGGGAAATGTTAGGGGAAAGAGTTTCCTTAGAATAGAGCAGATTGCCAGTGACCTGTAATCTGTGTATTTGAGTGGGTTTGGAATACAGCAGGGACACTGACAAGTTTGAGCAAGAATTGGGCATATTTATTCTTAAGCCAAATTTCATCCCCAACTTTTCTGCCCTTCCAATGACTTTTGCTCTGATTTTTGGATTTCTTTTTACTAAAATCAAGTAAATCAAACATTTATCTAAACTTCTCTGTTTTTAAATTTATACTGTTTGTACCTCTTCCAATTTTTAATTCCTTCAGTTATTCATTTAGCAAATATTGACTGTCTCTAAGATACAGTGGACACTATTCTTGATGCTGGGAATGTGCTGGTGATTACAAAAGAAACAATGTCCCAGCCCCCGGGAGCTTATCCATTTTTTGCATTTTCAACCTTAAAATTTCATCATCACCAAAAAGCATTTCATTGCTTGGTTGAGGTTGCAGTAATGAAATCTAAGTAAAAAAGAACTGCACATTCAGAATTCCTCCTTAGGAGCTTAAACTTTTAAAACTGCTTTCAGAGGGGCTCCTGGGTGGCTCAGTCAGTGAAGCGTCTGCCTTCGGCTCAGGTCATGATCCTGGCATCCTGGGATGGAGCCCCACGTCGGGCTCCCTGCTCGGTGGGGAGCCTGCTTCTCCCTCACCTTCTACCTGCTGCTCCCCCCTGCTTGTGCTTTCTCTCTGTCAAATAAATAAATAAATCTTAAAAAAAAAAAACCCAAAACTGCTATCAGAAAGAAATTCCGCTCTTCTTGAAGAATAGTATTAATTGTGCAACAATTTCCCTGGTACTAGGGATTAAATATCACAAAGAGAATCAAGTGATACCCATGTGACTATGCCCTGTTTCATTCCTGATATTGGTAATTTGTATCTTCTCTAACAAAATTTCTGCTAAAAATTTTTCCTTTGTTAATCTTGCTAAAGCTTTGTGCATTTTATTGGTCTTTCCAGAGATCCTGCTCAATCTCTCACTGATAGTTTCTATTTGTATTTCTGTTTTCTGTTTCATTGACTTCTGCGGTTATCTTTATTATTTCCTTTCTTCTGTTCACTTTGAGTTTATAGTGCCCTTATATCTATAAATTCTTGAGGTGGGAGTCTAGAGTATTGGTCTGAAGTTTCCCTTTTTTATAATATATCTTTTGAATGCTATAAATTCTCCTCTCAGGACTGCTTTAGCTGTTTGTCACAAATTTTGGTATGTTCTGTTTTGATTTTTATAAGGATTAATGCATCCAAAAAAAGATTCCCTTGAAAGTTCTTCTTTGACTCAAGAATTGTATAGAGGTGTGTTGCTTAGTTTTCAAGCATTTAGAGACTTTTTCCTATTATCTTTCTATTATTGATATCTACTGTCATCCCATTGCAGTTAGAGAATATATTCTGTACGTTTTTAATTCTTTCAATTTTTTTGAGGTTTGTTTTTTGTTTTCTGGTCCAGGATATGGGCTATCTTGGTAAATGTTCTGTGGGCACTTGAAAAGAATATGCATTCCACTATTGTTGGTGACATTAATGTCAATTAATTCCCTTTGTTTAATAGTGTTTTGAGTTCTTCTGTATCCTTGCTGAATTTCTGTCTAGTTGTTCTACTAACTGTCAAGAGACTGTTTTTGGCGTTTCCAACTGCAATTGTCAATTTGTCTATTTTCCTTTTCTGTTCTGTTTTTGTTTCACATATTTTGCAGCTCTGTTGTTTGGTGCATACATATTTAAGATTGCTATATCTTGTTGATGAACTGACCCTTTCAAAATTATGTAATGTCTTTCTCTGTCTTTGGTAATTTTCTTTGCTCTAAACTCTACTTTATCTGACATTAAAATATATACTCCTGCTTTCTTTTGATTGGTGTTTGCTAGGGGTTCTGGGTCCCCATATGGCCTCCACTGGCACTGTGGAGGGAGGGGTTGCCTCCTTACTGGTGGGAGGTGGTGAAGTGCTTACTCTTTACCAGCCTCCTCTGATGCCAGCCCAGGGAGAAGGGGAGAAGCATATCGTTACTAGTGGGTAAGGGTAGAAGTACAGGTTCCTCATGTGTTCTCCGCTGATACTACAGATTAAGCCCTGATAGATCCATAATTACATTAAATGTAAATGGTGCAAATATACTGATTAAAAGACAGAGATTGTTAGAATTAATTTCAAAACATAATCCAACTTGATGCGGTCTACAAGAAACTCACTAAAATGAGATGGAAAAAGATATATCATGTAAACATGAATCCAAATTAAGCAAGAGTATCTATAGTATGAAATAAGTCCACCAAGAATATATAGCAATCCTAAATGTAATGCATCAAAAAAATGAATATTTTTACATTGTGGTTTAAATTCTGTTTTTCTTTTTTTTTTTTTTTTAAGATTTTATTTATTTATTTGACAGAGAGATAGGGAGAGAGGGAACACAAGCAGGGGGAGTGGAAGAGGGAGAAGCAGGCCTCCCGCGGAGCAGGGAGCCCGATGCGGGGCTCAATCCCAGGATCCTGGGATCATGACCTGAGCCGAAGGCAGATGCTTAACGACTGAGCCACCCAGGCACCCCGAATTCTGTTTTATTTTTCAAAAGTAGGAATAAAAATGGCATTTCGCCATTGTAGTCTCTCATTTTTATTGCAATAGCATTGATAGCTCCAGCATGTAAGTCATTAATATATAAAATACTAGTTGGTGATAATCATGTTTGGATATTCTAGTTTAAGCGGAATTAGAAACCTAAAAGTATGCTCATTGTTCACATTTGCTATTATTTTAATGACATTTGAGGCAACTATTTAAATGCTTTTGCCACTTGAGAAAAAACTGTCAGTACTATACAAGAAGGAATGAAAATACCAGAACTATAAAAAGAAACATTCAAAAGCTTCAATCAACCTTTTCGTTAATATTCTTGGTTTTAAAATTATCATCATTAAATCCGTATCTACCAAGACAGTGTATTTCAAACAATCAGTTTTCTTCATGGCCTGCTATACCCAAGCTAACTGACAAGTGATTATGCAGATTGTGTCATTATTGTATTATTACTTTTTTTGAAATGCCAGTAGACATTCCCTCTAAAGCAACAAGGAACTACTTTTCAAATTCACTTAAATGACACACATTAACCTATCTTTCTCTGTCAGCCTTTCAGTCGTGCCCAGAGCTTTATGGATAGATGTCTTTAAATTCTAGAGGAGACAAGGTACAATGTTGCATTCATTATTCTAGACAGTTGTCATCATACTGCAATGAAAACTCTTTTTAAAATTTTAATTAAAGTCCCAGAATTGGCATGTCCTTTGGGTCTCTGGATAACATAAAAATTTTGGACTATCTGGAAATGTTAAGAATTTGTGCAAACACAGAAGACCTCCAATATAGAAGTAAGTTTAAAGCAGAATGTTCTGCCACTATTTATTCATTGTATATGTCAAACATAAAACAAACACTTTCAACTCAACATTTCCCTTTTATTCCTTCAATAGGGCAGACTTATAAAATAATCTTATAATTTGAACTCATATTAGCTCATTAGAAACACTGATTAAGAATAGTTGTATTTCAGCAAGGGAAAATAATGACAGATTTTTCAGTTAAAAGCATAGAAGATCAAACATACTAAGCGGATTGATTGTTCAATCATTAGAAATCTAGATGTATTAGAGTTCTAGGGTCAGCTAAATCATGTATGGCTTCTTTAAAAAGCTAGGGCTTCTGCTATTGAACATGAGGCTTGTGGATGACTGGAATAAACTTTCGATGGGTGTCCCCAAAGCCTGTCACATGCACCAGGAAAATTACCAACGATTATGTTAAGTGGATTTAAACAGCCAAATCTGGTTCACATAGATTATGGACAGATCTTTAATGTAATAATGAAGGATAATCTTGGTTATTGTTTAACAAAGTAATTCACACGCTGGTATTAAGTTGTAATTCCTCCTTTAGGAAAAAAAAATTCAGGATGGGTCACTATCTTGCGCTCCCATGGTCATTTACAGAGACAGCACTTATTCCCACTGTACTGACTTGTTTAGGTTGCCAATCAAAATGATTCTCCCTTTGATAAATTGAAAAGAGGGTTTGTGAAAATAAGTAATTTAGCTGAACACTAACAGATAATTGATAATTTCTTACTTTTGTAATGTTGATAAAGCATAGTCTGCAGCTATATGGATGGTAATTACTGATGTTTTATTCTGTTTTTCAAATCTAGGTTGAAATTTAAAATAATTCTTGGCATTTTTATTACCTATTCCAGAGATAACATGGATCTGGCTGTGTTGGTAGGGAGTGTAATGACTAAGAATATATTTTGTTTGAGAAAGAAGCTTGGTGTAATAGCCTTTGGTTGGACGTCATAGAGCCTGCTGTTGATAGCAGGGAGATTATGAAGGATTATATTAATGGATTTTATCATCCAAATCTAGTTAACTTCGATTTGGGGTAAACTATTTGTGCAATAATAAGAGATAATATTGGTTCTTATTATCAAACAATATAATTTAGATTATATAGAAACCAATTATTCCACAGAGTCTTATCAGTATAATAAGCATAATAAGTAGTTTTTTGGGAAAATAACACTTGAAATTAGAGGATTGCTTACAATTCAACCTCTCAATGAACCATTTCAGTCTGATTTATTCATTCAACCCATGTGTAAGGTATTAGGAACTGAGTACACAAGATGAACAAGATAACTCTTTGCTTTCACAGAGTTTATATTTTATACAATGAGCAAATAAACACATAACAGTATAATTGAATATCTGGTAGCAGTAAGTCTATGAGGGAAACTGGGATGCTAATGTGTATAGACAGAGCAAAATGGAAGGCAATGTTATCACTTAGTAATAAGTCCATAAGGGAAACCAAGAGCTGGTGGAGTACTTCTGTGCATAGGCAAAAAGACCCTCAAGAACAGAGATGTGGATAAATCTAATGTCATTAAGAATTCATATTTATTCTTATCTCTATTAGACCAGAGCCTGTAATGAAATATCCCTATTCCCCTTACTATATTCTCCAAGTAGCCAAGTTTAACTGTGGGACTTTGGGCTACTTCAGTTTCACATTAGTAAAATATTCATTGGGTTATTTGTTAGCCTATTTCTGGCTTGATGGAAATAGAGATTTACTTTGATACTAAAATCTGATGGATTTTACTTTCATTAATTCATTGGTTCTTTCATCCTTTCAATTTATATGTATGCCAAATGCCTACTAAACACAGGAGACTTCATAGTAGACAAGTGATGATTTGGATATAGGCACTGGTGTTGAATAGGTGTTGAATAGATACAATTTGTAAAGAAAGATTTGTAGTAACAAGGTAGAGAGTTTCAGATACCTTAAGAGAGGTAGAGATTCTGTTACTTTGTAGGAGATGGCTTATCTACCATTTGTTTACTTGCTTTTGCTTTTATGTCATTCTCTCTGGGTCTCTGAGGCTCTATTAATATTTCAGTAGTGTCAGTGAGAAGAAATGCATTGAACAGTTTTTCAACTGAATCTGCTTGCTTATTGATACCTAGACCCTGGGTTTCAGGAGACCTAGGTTCTGTCATTCACTCTTTGAACTTTAGGCAAGCCATGTAACCTCTGAACCTCACTTACTCAGCTACAAAGTGAGCATTATAGGGTAGATACTGTCTTAGACGCTTTCCAATGCAGGTTAGTGTGCATTCTGTTATTTTAGCCATAGAACAAAAGAGGCACAGAAGAATTTAAATGTAGACATTTGATTTTTTATTTTGCTTTCCTGCAGCCTTTTTTTTTTTTAATTTGAATTTAACCTTTATCCTACAAAGCAATATTTTCTTTATGATTATGGAGTCTATTAGAAAGACTTCATTTTAATTGAAGCCTTAGAATAACAGATGTATTATTCGTGAAGAAGATAGAAACGGTGTCCAGTCGCCTGTACAGAGAGGTAGCCGATAGACTGCTTATAATGAGAAAATCATTCTTGAAGGACACACTGAACAGTGGCTTGTATTCATATGTAATTCTATTGTGACCAGACAGATGGGTGACTATAAACAAAATATCTTTCTATTCCCTTCTGAGACATATACAGGGTCGTCCTTCCTTCAGTACTGTCATGGAGTTATACGCAATTAGCTACAGAATGTTACCCACCCTGCTGGATGCAACTCAGCATCTCTCTCCGTGGTATATAATAGTACAGAAGTGACATTAAACCTATCAAACAACGGTATTCAGGCAGCATGGCGTCACTCATACCCAGCTGTTTGTGTTAGTGATTTTGTTTTTCACCAGAGGAGATTTTGGGGGGAATGTAATGAATGGACAGGCTCATGCTTACTTTTAATGAACCCCAGGTTAATGCTTTGGTCTTTTTCTGTCCATTTAAATGCAAAGGAGCACATGTCACATCATAATGAAATAAACACTAATACACAACCTCCTTTCTTCATTCTGAGCCTCTGCTTCCAGAATTAATAGCTTCCTAGTAGGGAATGTTTGACATTGTTGCTAGACTCTAAACAGGGACCTAATTCAGAGACAGATTTACATCAGCTTGTATTTTGACTTTTAATTCCTCTGGCAACTGAAAAGCAAACAAATCAAGAAAAAATAACTAATGACTTAATGAAAATAAATCAGAATGACCCGTGTGTTTAATCCACGAGAGCATCTCTCTTCAAAACTCCATTTTGCTTTGATTAATATGTCCTCCATCACAGTGAACTCTAAAGCTAATAATGTAGGTCAGATTAATAAAGTAAATGCTAAAGCCAATGTCTATAAGAATGAGCCATTCAAAAAATATGATGAACTAAAAAAGTTTATGTGAATCCATAGTTAATTCATGATTTATGATTTATATCTCTGTTTAGTTACAGCGGAGGCCAGTTTTGTGTATTTATAAATATGTGACATTAAATAAACATACTTTTTTGCCTTTATTATATATCTTCTTTCTCTTTCTCCTGAGTTCAGTAACAACCAAAAACTGCAAGTTCTGTTTAGCAGATGGGTAACCATCAAGCAGTTAAGTTACCGAGTGCCTCCAATATTCTAGGGCCCTCTGTACAGAGATTTCAGGTTGCACAGGGTACACTTGCTGCTCTCAGGATTTTATAATCTAGGGATCCAGTGCAGTAACTGACATCATCAGGATCATCAGAATCACCTGGGGATCTTTTAGATCATTTGGGGCAGTCATACCAGGAGGTTCTGATTCAGTGAGTCCACATTAGAATTCTGAAATCAGTCTTTTTCAGAGTTTCCATCCTGATTTCAATAAACACTCAGGGCACCTGGGTGGCTCAGACGGTTAAGCGTCTGCCTTCGGCTCAGGTCATGATCCCAGGGTCCTGGGATCGAGTCCCGCATCGGGCTCCCTGCTCCTTGGGAGCCTGCTTCTCCCTCTGCTTCTCTCTCTCTGTCTCTCATGAATAAATAAATAAAATCTTTAAAAAAAAAACAAAACACTCAGGATTCGGAGCTTTTTTTAAAAAATGTAAATATATTTGACGTACAGCATTGTGTGAATTTAAGATGTACGTGTTAATTTTGTCCATTTAAATATTTTAATATGATGCCATTGTAGCAATAATCAGCACCTCTCTCACATTTTATAATTATCATTTTTCTGGTGGTTGGAGCAAACATCTGGAACTTCTGAAATAAATAAAATACTTTAGTCTGGCAAAGACTTTAGAAAACATCTATCTATTCCAACAGCTTTGTTAACAATGGAAAGCCTAAGAATCACAGAGCTGGTGGAAGAACCCAAACTAGAATTAGGAGCCCTGATTAAGAATGTTCCCCATGTTCAAACACAATTCCCATGGGAAGTCGATGAGTAATAAGATCATTCATGATTCGACCTCTCTCAGTGTCTGACCAGGGTGTTGTCTTTTGCAACAGAGTTTTGTCTTTGCCTTGGGGGTGGGAGTGACCCCAGGGATCAGGTCTTAAGTCATGGAAGAGGGGGGAGGAGGGGCTAGAGGGAGCTCAGATGTGGCTTAGCTTAAAGGTATTTTTTAAGGTATTTTAAACATTATTAATGTGGCCTTTGCTGTTATTTGGAAATTTGGAGTTAGTGTCACTGCCCCTCAATTATTCTATGTCTTCTAGTCTCGTCCTCCTTTATTTTAGAGGTAGGTTGAATAGAACTAAGAAAAAAAAGATCATGAAACTAAAATATTAAACAATTACTATCATAGTTTTCCTACTTGTCTCCTTCATCAGTTTAGTGTACCTATGGTGATCACATTTTTCATAGTATTGTTGATGTGTTAAGCTTAAAATGAAGGTAAGTTTAGGGATAATTGCCATCTTCCCGTGAATTCACAATTAGCCTTATGTCCTGAGATATGTATCATGTTCTGATGCCTTTGGTTTGTGATTTCATCTCTAATTGTTCTGTCTTTGAGGAATATAGTGGAGTCCAGTCAGTGATGGTATAGTCATTGACAAGCAGTCCGTCCGTCAGTCAGCCCCTTTAAATGCTGCATGCTCGTCACTGTGAAATACCCATGGTGGTATCCTGGTCTTTGTAAATTAAAAACAGCTCCTCTCTAATGTGGTATCAGGCCTAATTGGTTATTCATAAATTATTATTTTCTTGATTATTCTTCTTACGCGGCTGTAAGTGACACTAAAAGTCTAGACTATTTTTGGAATGCATAAGAGCAAACAAAACGATGGCTTTAAGGGAGGTGAACCAGATACTCTCTTTGTGTGCAGAAATGTAATGACAAAGGAAAGCCAAGAGTGGGAGAGATTATTCCATTAACATTGAGCACTGCTTAAAGAACATGTGTTTTCCAAAATGCAGAAGGAGAATTCCTTTTTATATCAGCTGTGCTTAAATATTAGATGGTGTATATGGTTCAACACTGGTATGGGGCTGTCCGAGTGTATCTGGGTCTTCCTGTGCACTGTCCCCCACCCCCACGAACGTATACAAGGAAGAGGGGAATGTGGGTCATCATAAATCCTCTAGGGTACTCCTGCCACTGTCTTAAAATTGCAAGGAAGAATGACTCCTTCTCATCCCCTGCCTTTGCCCACGGCAACTTTAGACCCAATGGCCAGCCTGGCTGTACAACCTGTACAACATGCAAGGGGGCCGATAGTGAGCAGGGGCTCCGGGCAGCTCTGCCTGCTTCTCGCGGCTCCTCCTTTATAACAGCTTCCTGGGCCTGGCCAATGGATTTTACAACTTTCCCACAACTGACAGCAGAAGCTGGATAAAATGGGAAGCAGGGCAGACCTAGGGCATTCCCTACTTGCAAACTCCCTAAAGCAAAATATAATGGATGAATCCAGGGATCTTCCTTATTCATTCCTGAGAGTGAAATGAGAACAGTAAAAATAATAAGCGCCAACACTGGTTTGTACATTATGGATTCGTAATAGGCAGTAGGCTACCTCATAGTACAGTGGACTCCAGCCCTGGTTATTTAAGGAGTAGATGATGCATTTGGCATTTTTTTGGTGAGGACAAGACGGTGCTTTCCTGGGCCTGTTTTCAGATACTGTCTATGCATGTGGAGAAGGGGCGAGAACAGAGGCCCTCCATGGAACATCGGTCTCTGCCTTGGTTGTTGTTATTGTGAGCCCTAGAGCTATGGAAGTCATGGTGTCAAGATATTTTGAGCTGCTTTCACTGGACTCATGTAACCCAACAATCTTTTAAATTTGTAATAGTCACAGTATAAAGCATGCAATCAAAAAAAGTGAGTGAGTACAGTAATAGACATAGGAAATTAATTTTAAAAACACATTCAGGATTGGGTTTTTCCAACTTCCTGGTGGAAGTTAAAATTCACATAATGAAATCAAATAGGTTAATTCTGCTCAAATACTGCCTTGGTCTGTAAGGACAAATATCACTGTTATTGAGCTCTTGTCAGGCCCTTTGTTTTGCTTTGTTTGTGCTTCATATGGTCATCTTCTGGGCCATTAGGGTGTAGCAATATAGACAAGCTTTGGCAAAACAGGAGAACATTTGACAACTTTATAAATGTTGGTTAAACATCTTCACTTGCAGATCTAGCTGCTATGTAATTTTGGTTTGTATTTTATGGCCAGCAACTCTCCATATGAAAACTTATTTCTATATCAGTTTTCGTTTTCTGTTTGAACTACCTTTTTATTTCTCTCCTGCATTTTCTTCTTTTTTTTCCTCTGCCCATCTTTCCATGGGAACACACTCAATAGAATGGAGGGTACGTATCTGTGTAGGTAAAATACTGTTCAAGCTGTGCTCACGTTAGGCATTTCCAGACTTTCCCATGTGCACAGCAGCTATTTCAGCTTCGTTTTATAAATACATAGAAAATGAATAGCTGAATGTGTGAACAATCATTAAGAATATGGATAATTTTGGGGCGCCTGGGTGGCTCAGTTGGTTAAGCAACTGCCTTCGGCTCAGGTCATGATCCTGGAGTCCCGGGATCGAGTCCCGCGTCGGGCTCCCTGCTCAGCAGGGAGTCTGCTTCTCCCTCTGACCCTCCTCCCTCTCATGCTCTCTGTCTCCCATTCTCTCTTTCAGATAAATAAATAAAATCTTAAAAAAAAAAAAGAATATGAATAATTTTAATTTAACATTTTCAGAAGACTGTCTTTTATTAATTTCTTTGCCTTGCTCTTTCCTACCTAAATAATTTCTGTTCTAAAATGTAGCCTTCAAATAAGCTTAATCCTTTTTACTAGCCTAGAGAGTTGTACAGATATATATTTACAGAGACACACACACACACACACACACATACACACAGACCTTAGAACAGGCTACGAGTGCAGGAAAGACCACTGAGTGTTTCCCAGGAGCTCTGCAGTGCGGAAGGACACTCTCTGTTTAGGGTTGGGATGGGCTGTAGATACATCGAAGCTCTAAAACTAATCTCCCATGACTTCCTTAGCCAAAATCTATATGAAAAGTTCAAGAAGTCAGGCAGAAACTTGTGATGACCCAAATCACAGAGGGTGTGAAGCTCTGTGTCCTGGTCAAGGTGGATGAGAAAAGAATGTGGATGTGTTTAGTGTCAGGAAAGGGGCACGAACGTAGGGAGGGTCCTGAGCTATACCCTAGACTGGACAACCGTTGGAGTTTACAGCTCGCTTTTATGAGCCCTACAGAGATTAGTTTGTGGGAGGGTCAGCCTGGTGTAAAGGGTCAGGGGTGGAGAGTTCATTGGTCTGGTTTGAGAAAACAGTGATAAAACAAAAAGGAATCCATCTGCCTCAGAGCTCCCTTTGTGTTCCAGTAGCAGCTCTAGGATAAAATGCTGTGAAGCAAAAAGAGGTTCTTTTGTTATTACTGTAGCTCCTTGGCTTCAGTTTGGTTTGATGTAAATCAATTTCCACATGTGTATCTCCTTGTTAAGAAACTGATTTTAAATCCTCTGTTGGGTCCTCACCCCATACTCTTATCCAAAATAGGAGATAAATAAAACATCTATGCTATCTAAAATAGAATTTTTAATAAACCATTTCCTCTGGAAACTTCCAGAATGAAGTCTGTATTTCAAAAGGAGCACGTTTTGCTATAAAGGAAGCAACAAGGTAAAACTGAAAAGTTAATCAAACAAATGTGTATTTTAATTCAAGTCAATTGGTTGCATTTTCATGTGGAGTAACATTTTCAAAGGTACATTTTTGAAATTACCTTGTAAATTTAAACTCAACATTCCTTGTCTGATTTCCTTTTTATTTGCATTAAAAAATCATGGTCTTGCTTTGAACATTTTAAGGTATTTTAAAAGCCTGTAGCAGAATAACTAAGCCTTTGAAATAATATAGTAAGCAAAATATAAATACCACGACTCTTATAATTATTTCTCTAGGCAAAGGATTGAACGTAATTGTATATTTTTGAATTCAGAAATGGCCAGAGAAATTTTTCTGCAATTTGATGACTTCCTACTGCCTACTTGATAAGCATGGCACTCCTTAGTATGAAATACAGGCACCAGCTCTAGGCTAACATATTAACTTCATCCTCTGGCTCAGTTGTTTGCTCTTCTGTTTTTCCTTTTACAACGTGGTACCCCTGTTGTTCTTCCCTCACCTGAGGCTGTTTTTGTACTCCTCTAGCTGGAAACCCCCATTTGCCTTTTTAAGCCCAGTTTCAGTGTGTCTTCCTTACAGTGCATTTCTTAATTCCTCAGGTAGTTACTCTGTATTTTGTGTCCTTTCGGCACTTTGTATATAATGATGTTTTAGCAATGAGTATGTTTCCTCCTGTATTTTTATATGTTCACATGTCTATCTGTCTAGATTTGTGCTTCTCACTCCTAGACCGTATGTCCCCCTCTTAAAATAAACATTTTGTAATGCCCTGTTATTATCTTAACATGGAATCCTTAGTTATGTGACCTACCTATCTTATTTTTAAATATCAATGTTTCTCCCCATCTGTAATATACAGGGAAATAAAATAAAACTATTTTACATTTTACTTATAAACTAAGATTTTCAATATTAAATGCTTAAGAGTACTTTGACTACAATGTAGAAATGGCCCCTGCAAATTTCCAAAATGCACCCTAGGGTATGGTATCTTCTCCACTGAGAAGCATTGAGATAGACAGTGAGCTTCATTATAGCCCAGACTACCTCCATGTAATTTACCATTTACCCCACTACTTATACAGTAAGAAAATGTATCTGTAACACTAGACTGAGAATTACCTGAGAATGAGTAATTAATACATCATCTTACTGTTGTATCTCTAATGTATAGTATTTTCCACTGAGTGTGTCTTAAAATGTTTTATTGGTCTATATCAGAAATCTATTAAGAACTTAAAATAACTGGATGGACAAAAATGAGTGACTGGTTTTCTATATCAATAGGTATATTTTGATTTCTTACATATGTACTAATAACTTTTTCAAAGGAAACAGGAGTAAATGAAAAAGTCAAAATATACATGTTGAATTGTCATTATTGATAATCTTATATGCCCCTGGAGTTTACAGAACCTAAGTTCTAATTTTTCTGAGCCAGTTTCCTTAGTTCTCTAAAATATGGGATAGGATACCCTCATAATGCTATTGAATATTACATAAAACTGTGAAGAATATTCAAATGGATTGTCTTTTTAGTTCAATTGCTTTTTTTATACCTCCAATTTTTGAGCAGTGGAAAAATAAATGCATGTAGCTTTTATTAATCTCATACATTGCCCATGGACCATGATAATTTGGGGTAGGGTCTAACTAATGAAACAAAGTGCTGCCAATAGTTCCTAAAATAATGAGATTAAGTAATTAGAGAAACAACCAAGAATTTTGCTTTCAGTTATAGAATAGTTGAACAGCTTAAATCCTTCCTCAAAAAAAAAGAATTTTCTAAATATCCCTTTGCTCATCTCCTAGCAAGGGTAAGGTAATGTTGGATGATACCTTTAAATGGGAAATGTTGGCAAGGAATATTTACATGTTCTTTATGTTCTTGATATTCAAGAGAAAGATTCCTTCTCATTCCCTATGTTTATCAACTTAAGCTTAAAATTTGCTGATGAGAAAAATGGAAAGAAATTCTAGGTAAGTTTTAAATCACAGAAATGATTTCAGCTAATTAAATTACCAGCATAAAAAATTGTGAGGAAAATCCATTGCAGGAGAGTTATAAAGATTGGTTTCATTAAATACCTACACATAAATTTTGCAGTTAAGCACTGAAGTGCATTGAAGAGCAGGGAATATTGGGGAAGTGCAGCTAAGATAAATTCTGAATAAGCTGATGTTTTTTGGACATTTAGAAATAAAGATTCCAATAGAAGAATGTGTAGGGTCATACAGATGTTCTAGAATACATCCAGATATGTAAAGAGAAGCTTCCTCACTAAATTATTCTTCGTGTTCTCAAAGATCTAGAGAATAAGAAGTCAAATTCCTTTTGACTTCTTGGATAATCTTCTTGAGCACTTAAAAGGAACATTGTGATTTGCCTCAGATGTAGCTACCCTTAAGGAGCATCAATACCCAGAGATGTTTTTAAAGAAAATAGCCAGTTATTGTCTGTAGTTGAAAATAGGGGAGTTACTGTCATGGAATGGCAGTCAGGGAAATTGTTGGTAACATTAGTGGTCTGTACTCCATGCCTCTAATTTTCTTCTTTTTGTCCTTGGCTTTTCTCCTCTTTTTCTCCTTTCTTACTCATTGTGAGGTGAGGTAATTGTGTTACACTGACTCTGTTAAATGTGCTTCATGCAATATTGGCTCATGTATTCATTCATTCAACAGATACTTATTGGTCACTGCCTCTGTGTTCATTGACTTGTCTCCAGGTAGAGGATTGGTCTAGATTAACTCCAGATAATGTCTTGAAGTCTCTTCACACACAAGGTGGCATTCTATTGAATTATGATCTAGATTTTTATCGTAAGTGTCTCACTGGTAATTTTTAATTTGAAAGTGTGTCTTATAGGCTAGTCTTAAGATTTATGTTTATAAGATGCTAATGGTAAAATGAATGATTTCTTTTTTTAAGTTTTATTTTATTATGTTAATAACCATACATCATTAGTTTTTGATGTAGTGTTCCATGATTAATGACTTCTTAAAGAAGAAGATAACTAGAAATCAAATCATTTCACATTAAGAGAGAAATATATTGACAAAGAATGCTAGAATCATCTTTTGTACCTGAGATCATGGTTTATCCTATTCTTTAGTATTTGTGATGTCTTATTTTGTCTACACAGTGGACACTGTCATCTTATTTACTCATAAGTGATAGTGCCATTGCTCAAGGCAACATCTTTACGTAGAGACTTCAGGGTGGAGTTGTTTATGAACAGGGTACTCTGCACTTTCATAAAGGGAAGAATTTTAAGAAGGCATTGTCTAATAAGCTAAATTTTAGATCATGACTATCAAGTCTTTAAAATAATTTTGAGAGGAGCAGTATGGCTATTGGCTAATACATAGCTCACTGAAATAAAAATTGAGCATTGTTTTCATTGCCTGGGTCAGGATTGCTTATGGGTAATATCTTTCACTGAGACATGTAGAAGATGAAACTTGCCTTCTGTCTGATAACATGTCATGAAATCATAGTGATGGAAGAGATCTTATATATCACCTTGCTCAGTTTTCTAATTTCATAGATGAAGAAACAGAAGTATAATGCATTTCACTAACTTGCCCAGTGTCATCCCACAGGATTAATTATAGAGGTGGCACAAGAATGCAGCCTTTCTTAATTTTAATCCTGGGATTTTCTCACCACATCATCCTGTTTCATTCATTCTCTCAACCTACCGATACATACATTTTAGTGCTTACTATTTGCCAATCATTGTGCCAGAAGCTTAATTAATCACTTTGAATTTGTTACTTTCTTGGCTCTTCAGTGAAAGAATTTGAAATACTTCAGTTTTATGGAAACAAAGACATACTGTGTAACTTGAATTTGTTTGAATGAATATATATTTTTCATCAATATGTGTATATTTTAAAACCTTATTTAGAAAATCACATTGAAGGAAAAGATTCTACTTCCCAACATTTGGACAAGATCATTGGGCAGTCTTCCAGTTGATGTTTTGACTGATTCCTTACTAATGCTGATGTTGATCAGCATTGTAATGTAACGTGACTTTAGCATGCACATCTGCTCAGTGAACTGTAATAGACATTCAACTATAATCCTTTCTAATTATCTTGAATCCTAGATATGATATGACGGGCCATTATTTTTCATTCCTTATTGAATGTTGGGTTTAATTATTGATTGAATATGAATGCTTCAAAATTTTTATTTCAAATGAGAACTCTCACATTTAACTTAAAAATTGACTTCAGCTTTTTTTTTCCTATTGATTTAATGTAATTCTTCATAAGCTTTTTTTCCCTATTGATTTAATGTAATTCTTCATAATCTTTAATGGAGATGTCTTCTATATTTGAATTAATGAATCTAGTACCACAAAATAATTTAATGTCTATGTTATTATTACTTAACCTGTGATTCTGTGAAAAAGTTGTTGGCAGTTATGTTGTCATAATTTATTAAATAGTACTAGAGAAAAGAAAACCATTAGGTTTCTCAAGCTGTGTTGCCAGTAAAATCACTTTATAAAGACATAAAAAATTCTGTGCATCTGTATGTCTTAAAATTACCATATCGTCTTATAACTTTTATTAGAAGGAATATCATCCATGTTTCTAGAAGCAAATTAAATTTCTGTGTCCAGAGTATTTCCAAAAGAAATGGTGAATGAAGCTAAGCTGGTCTTTAGGATTATCCCATTTCCTTTTGGACTCTGTACATTGTCCTGACTTTCCTGAAGCAGAACATTTCCTTCGCAGTCCCATCCCTTATTTAGTCTGTCTCCACCCACAGCCCGCACTCTCTCTCTCTCTCTCTCAGATTCTTCTCACACTAAAGTTGGTATATTTCCAGTGGTTCAGATCAATCCATAATTGGTGTCTGGAGTCCTGTGTTGAGAAAGATTTAAGATTACAGCTCAGATCAATGGGAAAGACCAGATGTCTGACATGTATGTGGGCTTGAGGAGTGCTAGACTTTTCCAGCATGTCCTATGACCATCTCACCAGTGTATTTACTATCTATTTAAGATCTTTTCAACTAAAAGAACTGAAAAAGAAATCTTTATTAATGTACTGAGAGAAGTTGGCTCCCAGTTTCTCATTCCTCTTCCAGTCACCATAGCTTGCAAATAGTTTAATAGTGACCTTGTGAAGACCATATTACCTATTTGCTTTATAAACCTGTTCTTGGTTAGTACTGGGAAATTGAATTTCTCCCAATCATGCTAATTTGAGGGAAATCTGCTTCTTGAACCTATAGAGTTGGATTTTGGTATTATACAGACCAAGAATATTTTTTTAATGTGATGCTTGAATACAGTTGGAATTTTCCAATATTTTTTCTCTTGGGATTTAATGTTTTCTATGGAGGTTTATTTAACTATGCTGGATGTTTATGTTTTCATTCTTTCGGAATGCTCCAGCCTTATATCTTCTTTTTGGTTATTCTGGTGTTGCTGCCTAAACAATATTTATCCTTAATTGACACAGTAGTTTGCCCTTATCCATGGTCTTGCTTTCTGCAGTTTCACTCACCCTTCATCAACCGTGACCTGGAAGCACATGATCCTCCTCCTGATGTATCAGGAGATCAGTAGTAGCTGAACGCTCAGTCACAATGCCCATGTCGTTCCCCTCACTTCATCTCATCATGTAGGCATTTTAATATCTCACATCATCACAAGAAGGGTGAGTACAGGGCAATAAGATATTTTTGAGACAGAGGGAGAGAGACTACAGCACATAACTTTTATTACGGTATATTGTTATGACTGTTCTATTTTATTATGAGTTATTGTTGTTCATCTCTTACTGTGCCTAATTTATAAATTAAACTTTATCATAGGTATGTATGTACAGGAAAAAGCATGCTATATATAGGGTTCAGTGCTATCCATGGTTTCAGGCATCCATTGGGGTTCTTGGAACATATCCTAAGCACATAAGAGGGGGATTCCTGTACTCTTCAGAAACTAATGCTAGCAGACAATTGCATATCTTGATTTGGTATTTCCTCTCATTTATAAAAGGCTGGAAGAATACCACAGAAGTTACCGGTTATTTTATGAAATTTCTTAGATTCAGACATCGTTAACTGAGAAAAACAAAGAAAATGTTGATAAAATTAACTTATGTGAAAAGTGCTCTAGAACTTGAAAATACTTTCTAGACTTCCTTATATTTTTAAAATTTTTACAAGCGATATTTATTCAAATAGCTATGAGATTTTTTAAAGAAGTCCTTGGGTCTTGCCTTCGAGACTAAAATGAGATGAAGGGGAAGAGGGTGGGTGGTCTATGTGAAGGGACTGGTCCTGGTTCAGCTTTGTTTCAGTCTGAGAAGTGTGGGGATAGTTCATATTAGGTATTTTGCTATTATGCGTTTGAATTTGAAAGCCTTTTTGTTTTTTTCCTTTGAAGGATTTTTTTAAAGACAAAAAAATTGATTCTGATTGGAGACTAAATCAATTACATGATCAGATAGATAGATGCTTATGCGATGGTAATTATAAGGAATTCATAATGGAATTAATGGGTTAAAGTTGGAATTATGAGGCAAAACTTACTAAAATGATCTCGGTCTACGCAAAGATGTGTGACTACAAGGTTAACACAGTAGTAGAAAGATAGAGTGGTGGAAAAATGATTTTTTTAAACATCTGGTTTGAGTGACTCTGCATATCAAGTTAGACTTAATAAGAGTATTATTGTTTGCATATTAAGTTATTGGAGCTCTGAGTAGTGAGAGAAGAAGAGGTATGAATATATACACCCATGAGCATTCAATGACACAACACAGCAAACAAGCCGAGTGTGTTGTTTCTGTGGATTGAGGTACCCATCTGTGGTTTAGAAAGACTGTCTTTTTTCCAGCATTTATTTTTGTAATTTGAATCATTCATTCATTCATAAAATATTTGCTGAGTGCTGGCCTTGGGCTGGGTACTGTACTAGGCACTAGATATACCATGTTAAGGGAAATGGACATGATCCTTGCCTCCAGGGAAAGTCTATTCTAGTGGAGAAACCCAGAAAATAAACAAGTAATGCAAAGTAGTATATACATACATAAACAAATCAAGAAAATTATTAAGGAATGCAGAGGATGCTGTGATAGATAAAAGTATCACTGGTTGATGATAGTGGGCCCAGAGATCATGAAAATGGAATTTGAAGTCTATGGAAGCTAATTAATTTCTAATTAATGCTTTTTTTTCTCCCCTGATTTTGGTTCAAAGAGAAATTCCCCTATTATAGTTTACATAATAATAAGGGAAGTACAATATTAGATAGTAATTTATGTAGTTGCCATTCTCGTGGGTTAAAATGGTTCATGTGGTTTCATCTAACAGACTCTGAGTTTGACTGTTCTCATTGAAACATTTGGCTTATATAGATGAGGTCTGTAGCAAGGGAAATAGTCTCCTATCCTATGGCTAAATAAATGAAGGGTCCAAATGGCATTGCCATGATGAAAGATGCATTGCTGCTAGTCCTCAGTCCTTAGGCACATAGAGCACCCTCACTGCACAGCCCAGGAGAGGGGGGTGGAAATGAAACAGCCACTTTATTGGAAAAGTGCACTTTTCCTCTGTAGTCACTCAAATGCTATTATCCTTTTATTACTCTGTAATTTTGAGGGCAAGTTCAGTGAATAACTATGGAGGCTATTAAGAGCTGTCATGGAAAATTTATTTGTCTTTAAATGGAAGGTAGAAACATTACTGCAGGAGCTGCATTGCTTCGATGTAGATATTTCTCCTCTTTGAGCTTTTTAAAATGATGTTTATTGTTTCTCACAACGAAACCCCAGACCTTTCTAACACTCGCAATTGTGATCCTGCCTTTTTCCTTTTGTCTGGAATAAAATTTATGGAGGACGCTTGGCCCATGGGAACCAATCTTATTTTGTGTTAGTTTCATGTTAGTGTCTACACTAATAGTACACAAGTGGGGTCAATAGTGACTTCCAGAAAACATGGTTATATCCACCCGGCTCCTTAAAGGGGAAAAGTTCCAGAAAGGGCCTCTACCATCCTCTCCTCTTTAGTCTTATCTTTGGCTTTTGAGAGTAAAAATATGGCTGTTGGAGGCCATCACAATACATAGCAAGAACTGAATATTTCAGAAAATCACTGTTTTATTTTCCTGTAGCAGCTGTAATGAATTACCTCAAACTTGGTGTCTTAAAACAACAGAAATTTATTTTCTCACAGTTCTGGAGGCCACGAGTCCAACATCGGTGTCGGCCAGGCCCATTCCCTCCAAAGGCTCTAGGGGGAGTATCCTTTCTTGAGTCTTTCAGGTTTTGGTGGCTCCGGGGACTTCCTGGCTTGTGTGCCTCAGTTTGCTCTCTTCACATGGTTTTTCTTCTCTGAGTCTCTGTGTGTCCTTTTCTATCTCTTATGAGGACATTTCTCTTTAGATTTAGGACCCACCCAAATCCAGCATGATTTCAATTTCATTTTCAATTTAATTACATTGGCAAAAACAGGGTCTTTTTTTAGACCAAATAAGGTTACATCCTGAGGTTCCACGTGGACATGAATTTAGGAGAAGACACTCTTCAGGGCACTACAGTCCCTGACTCTGAGCACAAAACAAAAACACGGGAGTTGGTGTTTTTATTTTCTAATTTCAGTTTTATCAACTTTTAAAAGAAGCTAACTTATTTTCCATGCTTTCCCTGCAGTGGAGTTAAGAGATTAATTCATAGGATTTCCATAAGATCAAATTACTAAAACTCTCTATATATGTTTAGTAAGGGAATAGAATTGAACAAGGGAGGATTTTCATCTAATTGTAAAATGTTATTAAAAATTTGCTCCACTGAACTCTTGCAAAGGAGACTTTGAAAGAAATACACTTCCGTATATGGTTCTAATTTATGACTTTTTTCATTTAACTGGGTTTGGAGTAGTGCTTCTTGGACATAGAATTAGGTTCTAGCTTGGGGAATATTTGCTTGTCATGTGTTTATTTAAAGTTCAAGTTCCTTAGTTCTATATATACTGTGGATTTTCCTTCAGTTTTAATGATGATGATCATGGTCCCATATAGCTTGTACTATGGGGCAGGAACTCTGCCAGATCCCTGTCCATTATCTAAAGCAATCCTGCATCATGACACTCCTTTGGAGGAATTATTATTGTCCTTGGCTTATAGATGATGGAACTGAAGCTTCAGTGACTCGCCCAAGGATGTGCAGGGTGTCAGCAGAAGAACTGGTTTTCTAATCCAGTCTGTCTGGTTCCAGGGTACTAGCTTTTTACTATTGCCCAATGCCTCTCTTTAAGTATGTCTGTCCCAGGTATAGGAGGAGGTATATACATTTATCTGCTGTTAATCCAGTGTCACCTTGAACCTAGGTTCCTGAAACCTGAATTGTCTTGCTGGGTCTCAGTGTGACCTCCCTCAGGAAGAGGGTTCCAGGTCTATCATATGAGGGGAGTGGGGGGAAGGTTCACAGTGTTTCTCCAGATTCCTGGCTGGCAGCTTTGAGTACAAGCAGTAATACTGAGTGAGGGGCAGAGATTATTTGCCTTTGGAGCATACCTTTCCCCTTTCAACGAAGATTTTCTTCTGAAAGCCGCATCTGTTTGGATTCAGACGTGGGTCACCACGCAGGGTAGAGAGACAGTATCCCACCAAGCTCGGGTGTGTTTGCCAGATTGGAAGGTGGCCTGACATGCACATGATGCCTGCTTGGAGCTGCCTTCCCGACCACTGTAGGGCCCCCTCCCTCCCTCCCTCCCCACCACTCCTGTATGCTGCTTCTGCTGCATTTTCCACTACAGCATGAACTGCTACTTGATACGTTTTTTTTTTTTTTTTAAAGATTTTATTTATTTATTTGAGACAGAGAGAATGAGAGGGAAGAGGGTCAGAGGGAGAAGCAGACTCCCTGCCGAGCAGGGAGCCCAATGCGGGACTCGATCCCGGGACTCCAGGACCACGACCTGAGCCGAAGGCAGTCGCTTAACCAACTGAGCCACCCAGGCACCCCTGATACGTTTTGTATGTTTATTCATGCCTTGTTTTCTGCCTGCCACCAGAATGGAAACTTCATGATGGCAAGAGCTTTTTTCTTCTTCACTTCTGTATCCCCAGTGGATAGGAGAGGGCTTGGCACAAAGACTGTGGGAGCAAGTAGTGAGTGTGGAGTGAATAAATGAATGAACATATCATGTTACCATAGTTAAACCAGTGATTCACACCTACTTATTTTATTCCTTTGCTGATTTTTTAGGAAATTCTAGGACTTCAACTGAGCCCTAAGCACTGATAAAATGTTGTGGGTATTAAGCTATCTAGTGGTCAGCAGTATTCTCATGTGGTCTAATGATGTGGGGTGAAGGTTGTGGTTACTTCTGGGTAGGATTCAATAAGAGAGACAAAAAAAATCTTAGAGCTAAAGGAGTAAAAAGATGGAGTGGATAAATATGCAGGAAACAGCAATAATGGACATAAATATATATAGCTTGTAATGACTACATATACATATAGTGTGTATATTTAGCATATATACTGTCTTTAGTATATATTAAATATGTATGTATCCTTTAACTTCTTATTTTTACTAAAGGACAACCAGCACAGAATAGTGTTACATTATTTATTTATTAATAAACGTCTCTATCAGAAAAATCCAGTTGGGATTAATTGTTAAATCCTCTAAGATACAGTACAGGCTGGGAATATTTATTTATATTTAACCATTGACTCTCACAAAATACGACTCTACACATGAGTTTATTGGGAAAAGAACAACAACAACAACAAAAGGAATTGTTTTACTTTTACTTTACTTTCACTCTTAGTGGATTTCAAGAGTTAGTGGGGATGTGTAATTCTAGTGGGAGGCCTAACATTATGGTAAGAAAGTCAGACATTCTTTTCTCCACCCAAGGCCTGAGTCACTTAGAAAGGTACATGTGAAGTTTGAGGAGAGATTGGGGGATGATGAACACAGGGGAGAATGGGACTTATTTGGTTGAGAAGAGAGATGGGAATTCTATTTTTTTCTTCTTCCTTTGACTAGAAGGCTTAGCTTTCCAAATTGCCTCGCAGGACTGTGTGGAGATTATTGATAACCAGTTCTGGGAGCAGTAATGACGAAGGAGGGTCAGAGCACTAGGGGTGGGAGGGAAGGGAGAGGAGACATTTACTTAGAGCTCAACTCTGTGTCTCTGCTGCTGGTGGATTTCTATTCCATTACCACTTCTTTTCAGTAATGGAACTTATAGAGACAATGAAAAAGGTAATAGAGCCATCAATATAGTATATTCTGGAGACCCAGCTGAGGTGCTAAAGTAGATTCTAAGGCTTACAAAACACACTGAAATGGATCGAGTTCACTGCCTTTCAGTGCAGTGTGGATGGGATTGGAAAAAATACTGGCAGCGTGTTCAAGAGAAGCCTCAAGAGCTTTGTGTGTGGGCTTCACCCCTTTACAGGCACTTACTTTCCACTTCTGAGGGTGTCAGCTAAGCCATTATTTATTAATTATTTTCTTCAGATTATTGTTTCTTTGTTACTTTGTAATGATATGTGTCCAAATGATGTTCTTCAAAAATACTATTTTATCAGCTTACATGTGTATTGTTTTTGCACCGTTCTCTGATTATGTTTTTTTTTTTTTTTTCAATCTTGGCACATTATATCTTAGTTTTCTTTATCCTTTTATCATGCTTGTTGCATTCAGAATCACTCATGTCACTACTATTTTTGTTTACTATTTCACGTAAACTCTGGAAAGTCACTAGAACATCACACTTCCCTTGGTTTTCTCCTTGGGTTTGTTTTGTGATTCCTTAAATAAAAACAGTATCTTCTTTCTTCTAGGGGAGGGATCTGGTTTATTATGAGCAGTGTGCCTGGTAATTGAGGTGGAACTTTTATCAACTTTCCCAGGTGCTGTATCACCAAGTTTACTGTAACAATATAGGCAAAGTATGGTTCGCTCTAGTCTGGTGCTGGTATACTGGAAAGAGATCACCACCAAAATGGGTGGTGGCAGAATTTGGAAACAGAAGGAATATGGAATGGTATTAGGAGAGGGACTATCCTCTGTGACAGCTCTAATAAGTGTCTTGTAAGTCAAGACTTTAGTATAAATTTAACTTGTCCTTTTCCAGGGACACAGTGGAGAGATTTTAAATGATACAGTTACAACCAGTGTCACTTCACATAAGTGATGTATACCTGCATCAGATTGATTGTGAGTCTTGATGACAAATGCCAGCTACCTTTGGCCACCAGAGAAAGACAATATTTCTCAAGTGTGCTTTGGCTTTCCAAAAAAAAAAAATCCATTACTGGATTTTACACTAATGTAACAGTTGTTCAGAGGAAACGTCATTTTGTACAACACAGGTTTTTAAAATTTGATCTCCGTTTTAGATAGTAAGGTAAACACACATGCATATGCATTTACTTTTGTTAGAGAGAAAACACATAGGGCTAATTTAATTTGCACCTCTTGCAGTCACCCTTTCTAAATTTTGACTTCTCTTGTGATTCTGCCACCCTTTAGAGTGGGTTTTCATTTCTTGGGTTTCTTTTTCTTAGCTTTTAGGTTTAATAGCTTAGACTGAAAGGCACTTATCTTGCTCCTGGCTAGCATGTTTCATTGGCTACATTTACTCCGGCAGATGAGTTATAACAGATGCTTTAATATATATATTTTTCTTTTTTCCTATAGAGGGACCCTCATAGTGTTTTGACGGTTCAAAAGTATGGGGGGTTATTGAGCGTCTAGTTTCTCAGCTGCTCAGCTGTATTTTTTGAGCTATAGATCAGCAAAATTACCCAGCTCTCTTACACAAGGTGTTCTGTTGCCAGATGGGACTCTGCAGGAAACAACTTCTTAGTTTTCTTAAATCAGGATTTATAGTAAAATAGAGTAACACTTAGGTATGGAAGACCTGGGTTTCTCTGGAAATCTTGGAGTCTCCAATACCCGTCCTTTCTCTCTGTCTTCATTGCTTCCTATTCAATTAAGCTGATAACAAAATGTCTGCACTGGGATTCAATAACTGAAGGGCACATTCTTAGCAATTTTCATCGTATTGCCTGCTCTGAGACTGGATGGAAAGGTTCAGCTCCAATTGCACCATTAGCGCGGCAACGGCAGCCAATCGTTACCAATGATTTTTGGTCTCCCTAATTGTTTCTTACTTTATTGAGCTTATTCAGAAATAATGAAACACCATCCTTCCTTTTCTTAAAAGATATTCACACAAAGTGCAGTTGCTGTTTCTTCTATAAACTCATCAGCATTGCCTTAAGGAGTCCCCTTAACAATCGATTTGCCAGTCTAGCTAATAGATCTCCTAATTTGCAGAAATACCCCCATGCAAGATTTCAACAATTAGACAATCATGACAGGAAGTCCCCGGGGACTTCCAGGTTCTGCGCTTACGGATGGCTCCGAGCAACCTCCCTGTTGGAAGTGCTGGAGCTGGGTGACCAGGGAGAGAAGAATAAAACACTAAGATAAATAAGTGGGCAGTGCTTCTTTATTTTCCAGGGTCTGCAGCTGTTCTGAAAGCATATCTTCTGGCTTGGTTTGGAAACGGCGCATGTCAGCAACCACACTGAAATATTGTTTACATAAAATATTTCAGTACTTACTTTAAACCCGCATTCACAAAACAGGAAAAGACTAGGTCAAGTTTCATTAAGCCCTTTTGGGAAGATACGTGCAATTACTGTTACAGTCTTCCATGGCTTAAAATTTAAACCCATATGTGTTAAGTGAAAGTTAACTGGTTTTCATAATAATCAAAACCGCCTTGGCCTGAAGTTCTAATAGAGAAATTTTGTGGAGATTAGAACCTAAGCTTCTATGCTGCCTTATCACTTATTGCTAATTAAAACTTTGTTATAACTTTGTGACCCACTTGAGAACATTAACATTGCCAGAGTATTAAGTATTTTAGTAGCACAACGTGTGGTTTTGATATCTTCTCGAATGGCTAGTTGGCTTGTGATTAATTCCAAAGCTTGAAAATATATAGTCAAGATATTAAAAGCCTGATGTGCAAATAAGGACATTGCCCTGTTTTCTCTCCCATTTTTGCCCATTCCCGGGTTTCCTGAATGTTCTCTCTCACTTAAAGATCTTCAATACTCTTCATTGTTCGTAGCGAGTGGCTTACAAAACTCCATGCTGTTCTCCTGCCTGTGGATACACGTTCTCCCACTCCCTTTCTGATATCTCCTTGTTCATCTATGATGCCATTTTCATTTTGGTAATCACAGGTTTCCAACCCACATTCATGCTGTCGCTCATGTTCTAAATGAAACCTTTCCCCTAACTTTCCCAAACATTGGCATTATTCCTCCAACAATCTTTTCAATCGGTACTACCTCTATGAAGTTTTATTTCTACCTTCACTAGAAAATATTGATTTCTTTTTTGTATACGGACAGTAATTTATACTTGTAATTGTTCTAGAACATCACATATGATCAACAGCGTATGTCTACATGCACATCATCCACACTGGATCATGAGTTCTTACAGATAAGGGCCTCTGTCTTACTGATTTTTGGATTCCTTATGTCTGGCTTTGTGCCTTACATAGTAAGGGTTCAGTAAATGCTTTTCAAGAAACAGGACTGAAATAAACCTTGGAGATTATCTAGTTAATGCTTTTATTATTTGATAAGTGAGAAAAAGCGATGTCACTCAAAGAATTTATTTAGTTATTATCACAATGTCATTATCAGTTCCTGATAGCTCCCCTTTTGCATTATTGATTTCCTTCTATTTGAACATAATAAAAACTAAAAAGTTAATGACAGCTCTACTGATTACATAGTGCTTTTTTTTTTAACATACTTTTACCTTCTTCAGATTGATGAGATTCACAGGGCCAGAATTATTTCCCTCATTTTACAGATAGAAGATAAAAGGCTTAAGTGAGTCAACCAAGGTAATAGATGGAAAGGCAAACACTTAAATCAAAACCTGTTTTACTCTAACCCTTCATGGGTCATTCAGCCATCACTGGAAGTTGGACTATGACCCTGGTCTCATTTCTCCATATGGCATTAAGCAATTTCAGATGTCTTGTTGGAAAATCACAACTTTTACCTTGAGCTGAAAGAAAAGAGTCATGTGTCAAACTATCCCTGGAAAAAATGGCTGGAGGAATTTGTCTTTGATGGTTTAGGGGAGGAAGTTCAGCCGTTAGGTCCTGCTTTACATCCTGGGAGTAAAAATTGAGGTAGAAGTGAATTTGACCCTTCCTCATTTCTGGAGCTTAACACAAAATTATAAAGATCATTTGAAGTTTCTTATTTGTTTGCTTTATTTTTATTTTTTAGTTATAAAATGTAATACATGTTTATTGTAAACATTTTGGGAAACTTATAAAAATATAAAGAAAAAAGTTAGAAATGTGCATAGTCTCATCATTAGGAATGCACTATGAACATTAACATCCACTGTTAACTCTGGAATTAGGTTGCTTGGGTTAAATCCTGGTTCTGTGACTTAAGAGTTTAAGGATAATGGGAAAGTTAACCTCAACTTTCTGGGTCTAAGTATACTTATTTATAAAATACGAGTAATAATATTGCTTATATCAGAAGGTTCTTGTGAGGATTACATGAATTTATAGTGTAAAGCACTTAAAATGGTACCCGATCACATAGTATGTACTCAATTTAACTATTATTATACCTCCAGTCATTTTATTTTTAAAAATCTGGAATATATACTGAAGTACAACTTTTTATCCCACATTTCTCACTTTGTATATCGTAAGCATTTTTCCACATAAATATTCTCTTAGAATATGAATTTATTGGTTGCATTATACCATCATCTCTTCTTATCTTAACTGGTCTAACCAGTCTCTAATTGTTTCTAATCTTTGACTTTTGTATTATGCTTTGATATACAGTTATGTCATATATCTTTATGCATTGGCCTGACGAGTTCCTTGGGATAGACTCCTGGAAGAAGAATTGATGGATCAAAATGTATAAGTTCTTTTAAGGATTTTGAGTTACCAACAGTTTTATTGATATATAATTTACATACCATGCAGTTCACACCATTAAAGTTTACAATTCAGTGGCTTTTGGTGTATTACATTTAAAAATGTGGTAAACTATAGATATTGTAAAATTTATCATTTTTGTCACTTTTGAGTATTCACGTCCGTGGTATTAATTACAGTCACAGTGCTAGGCAGCCGTCACTGCTGTCGATTTCCAAAGCTTTTTCATTACCTCATACTGGAGTAATTAACCAGCAACTCCTACTCCCTTCTTCCCCTATCCCCTGGTAACCTCTCATTATCTTCTGTCTCTGTAAATTGGCTTGTCCCACTTACTTCATATAAATGGAATCATACAATATCTGTCCTTGTGTGTCTGTCTTATTTCACGTAGTATGATGCTGTTGAGATTCATCCATGTTGTAGCATATATTAGAACTTTATTCCTTTTTTATGGCTGAATAACACTCCAGTATATGCTTATACCATATTTTGTTTATCCATTCATCTTTTGACGGACACTTGGTTTGTTTCCACCTTTCGGCCATTGTGAATAATACTGCAGTAAACACTGGCATTCAATTATCTGTTTAAGTCCCTGCTTTCAGTTCTTTTGAGTGTAAACCTGGGAGTAGAACCACTACTGGGTCACATGGTAACTCTGTGGTTAGCTTTTTGAAGGATCACCAAACTGGTTTCCCTAGCAACTCCACCGTTTTGCATTCCTACCGGCAATGTATGAGGGATCCAATTTTCCAGACTAAAGTAAACACGTGTTATTTTCCTTTTTTTTTATTGTTATAGCTATCTAGCATGTGTGAACTGGGATCTCACTGTGGTTTTTATTTACATCTTAGTAATGATTAATGGTGTTGAACATCTTGGATATGTTCTCTGGAGAAATAACTATTCAATCCTATGTCCATTTTTAAAAATGGGATTGTTTGATTTTTTTGTTGTTGTTGTTTGAGTTATTTACCTTTTAAGAAATTACTTTCTAAATTTGTGTTTGTAAATATTTACCATGGAAGAGATATTTTAGGCTCCTTAGAATGTGGTTTGTAGGGGTGCTTGGGTGGCTCAGTTAAGTGTCTGACTCTTGGTTTTGGCTCAGGTCATGAACTCAGGGTCATGAGATCCAGCCCTGCATGGGGCTCAGAGATCAGTGTGGAGTCTCTTTGTCCTCTCCCTCCTCTTCTGCTCCTCCCTCTGCTCTCTTTCTATCTCAAAAAAATAAATGAATATATAAAATCTTAAAAAAAAGAATTTGGGTTTATAATCTCTGCTGATAGTGGAACTAAAGCTCATTAGAGTCCTTCCTTCACATAATGGGTATGGCTCTCTTCCAGGCATGCTGTTGGATTGCTGGGCACACACACACACACACACACGTAATGACTTTTAAGTTTAGACTTTTAAGGTGACCAAGCATGGGGTGTCTGTTTTATTCCTGTTGTGAGCTAGATGTCCTTGTTAATTTTTTTTCCTGCTCAGAAGTTATTTTTTTACCAAAAGACCTCCTCAGCTTGAAAGCATGTCCTTTACCAAGTATAACTACTGTATATAATATTTTGACCCTGGACAGAATGTGAAATGTATATTCTTAGCACAAACTGACAGCATTCCCTAACACTGTAAGATGCTGCTAGAGTATCTGAAAGGGATTATATGAAACCAAGGGAGAGTTTTAATACTTTGGATCCAGTGTTGATTCTGTCAATAGTAAATTTGTTCTGGGTTTCTTCCTGGCTCACTCTGTTCCAATTCCCATTTCAGCACTTTGAAACTACATTGAGGCAGTAGCTTTCAATACACCTTGAATCAGTCCCAAAACACACCAGAGCATAGAGTGATATTGAAATAATATAACCAGAGGGAAAGATAATATATTAATAGAACCACCCATAAGAAAGACTGAGTCCAGTGAAGCAAAAACATGTATGTTTCTTTTATTTTAAAAATCTCCTCTGCAGTTCTCTCCCATTAAGCTTGCTTGCAGGGTATTCCAGCAAAGGAGGCTAATTTAGTTTTGGGCTGGGCTGGCCTGCACCCTAAGGAGGTACATCTGCTCAGAAGAAGTAATGGTGATTTGAGAAATGGAGTGCTTCCTTTCATATTCTGCAGACTTCTCTTGGTTTTTCAGAAGCTGACTATCCAACATCTTGGTTTTCTTTACTATGGTCATCTGGCTCTGCAAGGGGGAGGAGTATTGAGGACAAGGGTAATTTTGTTGGTAGTTCAAGCGTCCAAAGTCTCATTCAATCCATGGGTCGGCATCCAGTGCCCGGAGCTAGAGTAACAGGCCAGGTGAGTGCAGGGTTTGTTGGCAAGCAGGGCGTTAGATCAGGGGCTAGGCCTGCATGCGGTGTTTGGGGTGTGTGGCATCTTTAACTATCGGTGGCTCACACATTTCTTACTGAGCTCTTACTATGGGTGAATCCAGGCACTACGCTAAATACTTGCCATGAATTAGCTCATTTAATTCTCCTATCAATTTCAAGAGGCAGGCAGTTACTATCTACATTTTAAAGACATGAAGAATACCCGAGTGACTAAACAATGTTCCCAAGATCACATGGCTAGGGTCAGGATTCTAAACTGAGTATGAGATCTCAGAACAAAGCTGGGGTGCTTGACTCTGTATGAAACAGTTCTCTCAGGAGAGAATGCTTTTGTCTGTTGCCACATTGGTCCCCACTGGCCACTGATGGGATTCCATGTTGTTGATTATTTTGGGGCATTGTGGCGAATAATCACCTCAGGCAAGAAAGAGAAGTCTTTCTTCAGTTGTTACCTTGGCCAATTCTCTCTTCTGATCCCCACCCCCCAGTACGCACACAAGTGAGGAATTTCCTTTGTATCTACCATGGTCTGTGGCACTTCCTTTTCATCTCATGCACATGATTTTAAATGCTCAGGAAGACTATATTTGGGGATGTTTGCTTCCATTGGAAAACATGGCAAGTGCTAGACACTGGGAATGGGCCCCGCAAAGTTCACGTGCTGCTTTTCTCCATCACTCTTGTTGCATTTTGTAATTTTACTCTTTCTGTTTATGCTTTTGGTGCTCTCTTCCTTTCCTCTACACTGTGTGCAGAAACCACATCCGATTGGATCCCCACCATATACCCACTGCTTGACACATTACCTCACACATGGCAAGTACTTATTAAATCTACTTCAAGTGAACGAATCAATAAAGGATTGCGTGAGTTCTCTCTGAGAGGTTAGAACACAGGAACTAGAGCCACACAAAAATCATTATTAATATTTCCTCCACATACAGTAGATGCTGAAAGTGGACAGCCAGTTTGATGTGAAAAGAACAGAGTGTCCCTTTGACTCATGGGTCTGCTTCCCATACTGTCCAGCATATTCACACAGGAAAAAGACTTTCGGTCCTCATTGAGTCCATCCTTTGCAGCCATACAAATTTGGGTTTTCTGTGGGTCGGCAGGCACTCCTTCAAAGAGGTGTTTGATGGACAGCTCATACCTGCTCAGCCTTCCCAGTCGGGGCTTCCTAGGGGCCTTTGTCCATGGGTGTGTGGACCCCCCTCTCCTAGACAGGCCTAGGTGCATATTCCACAAGCTTTTTTTGTTTTTGTTTTTTTAGTTCCAAAGGAGATAAATAAGTGGCTAGAACTCAGGGAGTTTCAGGTGAACAGGATCCTGGCTAAAAGTTTACAAGATACCACCGTAGATTTATGAATATAAATCTTGGTAAGTTGAAATAACCGCATAGAACCAAGCCACATGAAAGCATGTTCTAATGAAACATTTCAGGGCTGACTAGAGAAGGATGGGCCTGCAAGCCTAAATTTGGTGTAGGAGAAGATGTCTCGAACTCACTTCACTCTTCGGCAATTTGTTTTGTTTAAGCCCACCTCTTCCAACTTAGCCTATGGCTCCTAGCTACCTTTTCTCACCTTGGGGTTGAAAATATTCACCTTGTGGGTTTGCCAGGTGTTGCTGACTTTGATTTGGCCACCTGATTTTCTGTAATTTGTACTGAACCTGTATCTTGAATCTCTATGATAACAAATCCTGTCTTGGGAAACTGATCCTGAGTTCTGATTCCTGTATTTACTTTGTAATTAGCTGAAATGCTCCTGGTCCGTTCTTGGATTCTATCTGGTCTGCTGCAGCAGTTCAGATGAGAGTCTGCAGCCTTTCACTGGTTGCAGTGAATCCCTTCCTTCCTTCCTTCTTATGTTCCTTCTTTCCTCTTCCCTTCTTCCTTCCTCTCTTTCTTTTCTCCTTCTACCACTCAACACACTTTAGTCACTGAGTACCAACAAAGCTTGGTGTTAGGTACTTGCTTGTATATATATATATATACACACACACACACACACAAAGAGAGAGAGAGAGGACCTTATTTTTATAGCATTTTATAGTCCATCGAAGATACCAAGTGTTAAAGAAATAATCATAGAAATAACTGCAAATTGTGATAATGGCCTGAGATCAAAAATAAAGTTTGGACAGAAACAAGGATTAATACTGATCTGGGAAGTTGAAGACTGTAGGATGGGTCTCTGTTTGACATGGTTGGAATTAAGTAAGACGGTGGGGGAGGGTGAGGACTATAAAGGCCATTGGGGTGGGAAGAGGTTGATTTCTGGTGGTAATTCAAAGAAGACCACCCCCATACACAACTCACCCTCCTGCCTGTTTTTTTAAATAGCATTTCATCATCATAAATTGGAATTCTTTCTTTTCTTTGTTGCCTTTTCCCACAGAATTCAAGCACTGCGAGGGCAGGGATATTTATCTATGTAGTGTTTGTGTTTTATGTTTTCATTGCTATATCTCTGATACCTAGAATAGCACCTGACACACAGTAGGTGCCCAATATTGTTCAAATCCAGTGGGACTAGACCACTGTGAGTACAATGAGCAAGAGAGAGCAGGGAACATGGTAGTTGGAGAAGAGGGTGGAGTTTGGGTTACATGGGGTCGTTTTAGGTCATGCTCTGAATTTAGGATTTTATCCAAAGTGCAGTAGACAACATCCCATGAAATGTGGAATGTGACAAATTTATCACCATCTTTTTTTTTTCTAATGGAGAATTAACACAGTTTCTTCTCTTATTAAGTCAACTAATGCGATGTTGCACACCAAAATATATATGTATTGTTTCAAACACTAGCATCTGCTCTCTTAACACAATGTATTTAGAAACCGGAGAGAGGGTGCTAGAAATGTTTTACCGAGAATCTCAACCCATGCCTAAAGAGCTGCAGAGAAGTCAACTTCTGAGGAACATTTTTGCCTCTTCTTCAGTGAATGGTAGTGTGTATATGTGTGTGTGTGTGTGTTTAAGGAAAGGCATTCCATTATAAGCTTTTACCAAGCGTTGGCTAGTTTATTGTGTGTTTATATTTTAAATGATTATCTGTATCTAGTTATTTATATACCTTATATATCACTTGGTTTAATACCCATTAACAAGAAACAACTAATCATATAAAGTAGGCTTTGTCCTTATTTTGCACATGAATAAATTCACAGTGAGGCGGTGGGAAGGAAACCAGTATCTGAGTGTCTACTATGAATCTGGCACTTCATGTATTTATCTCGTTTAATCCTCACAAAGCCCTTTGAGAAAAGGGGGCATGATGAATCCAAGATAGGTTAAGGAAGAGCTCCAGTGTCACAGGACAAGTTAAAAGAAGAGTCTGGATGATCTTTGCCATTATATTTTACAGCTCCTAGGGAATTTTTAACAACTTGCTGGGATAGCAGTGCTAATAAGGAGTGCAAGTATGTATGAAACCTGAGCCATTTCTGCTGTTTTTCACTCTAAGATAGTACATCAGTTATTGCTTCTAATTGATTCTGCAAGTGCTGAGCCCACTTCATCAGGGAGGGGGCAGTGCAGGTGAGAGAGCACTCAAAGTAGACCTCCAGTGTGTTGAATGCTCCAGTCCCGGATTCGTGGCGTGACCTTTCACCTTCTTGCGCTTACAGTGTCATCTCTTACTCTGTATGTAAAAGGAGGGTCCTGGATGAGGTGTTGTCTGGGGCCCCTTTTATCACCAATATATAATGACATTTAAAGTTAACTGCAGGGGCGCCTGGGTGGCTCAGTCGTTAAGCGTCTGCCTTCGGCTCAGGTCATGGTCCCAGGGTCCTGGGATCAAGCCCCGCATCGGGCTCCCTGCTCAGAGGGGAGTCTGCTTCTCCCTCTCCCACTCCCGCTGCTTGTGTTCCCTCTCCCTCTGTGTCTCTCTTCAAAAAATAAATAAAACCTTAAAAAAATAGCAAAAAATAAAGTTAACTGCATTTGATGCACAAAATATACTGAGTCTGGAAAAAGTTGGAGAAACGGGAGTGGCCCGCTTGGTCAGAATTCAGGCTCGTGTTCTTAACCCTAGGCTCCACTCCAGCCATCATGGGGCTTGATTTCCTCTTGGAAAGCTCTCCAAATCCAGAAGGCTTTCTCGTATACTTGTCAATTAACAGCCTTAAAATGCATGTAAAATGAACTTTTCTCTATCTTTTTGCTCCTTTTGATCTTTTTCAGGGGTTCACACAAATTTTGCTCTGTGAGAAGTCTAAGCTTAATTATTCGACTTATTTTTCCAACATAATAGAAATAAATCAAGAACTTGGTTACTTCCTACCCCTGGCTTCTCCAGTGATTTGGTTGGGCTCTGGACATTGTGTACTTACAAATATACCTGTCTTAAAAAAAGGAATAATGTTGAGATAATGTTTCTTAAAGGCATTTGGAGCTTTTTTTTTATCAGCTTAATCATGCTAATTGTTCTTTCTCTATCTCTAAAGCCTGTTGTTTCATGAACTATTTAGTTAACTTGAGCTTTTTGGTCGAAAACGAATGTATGTTTAAAAAATTTCCCTTTTTGTTAAATAGACTTTTATCTTAATATAGCTTTCTTATGGGAAATTTTAATACATAATAGTTTTTGTCTCCATAGAATCATCTAGATATGATAAAGTTGTCATATTTTCCTGGGAGATGGCTCAGATTTCTCCTATGAGCTAAGAGACAGAATTATTTCCTCATAGCTCAAATGACAACTTGTGGCATTAGAAGATCTCCATTTAGACTTCTCTGCCCCTTTACAACAATTAAACTTTATTTTGTTTTTTAATGTTATTAACCTCAACAGATAAAAAATGCACACACAATGAAAACTTGAGTTCTAAGATTTGGTATCTTTTGAGGGCGAATTGGAAGTGCAGTAGGTCTAAGAGGAAAAAGCAAACAACCCAAAATTTAGTTACCAAGAAGAACCCAAAGGTAAGGAAGACTGAAGGGAAGGCACAGGCCTCAGCAAACTCTTGACTTAGGCTTTGACCCTTTAAATGGTGCCATCAGAAAAAGTGTTATTCTTCCCATTTTTCTAATTCCCCACAGTAGTGGAAGGGAGGTTATTCCACTTAATTTTGCAAAATTAAATTACATTAGAAGAGGCTTATTTAAAATAGAGATAAGCATCTTATTATCTTTTGTGTAGAAAGGCAGATTTTTAGTAGACTGTTCACTTGTTTAATTGGCTTCTTTAGTCATATTTTTTAATCAGCCTTGTATTCTGTGGGGCATATATGTGACCACGATGATGGTTAATCATTTTCAGGAAAAATTTCAAGAGGCACTGAATTCTTTCATCAGATAATCTTTCTGAGGGAGGTAATCACATTCCTCTTTCCTATAAAACTTTTTTTAATATGATAACAGAACTGGGATCAGAATTTATTAGGTTGGTGGGATTCGATAATTGTGATTACTAATTAATTCATTAATTTTTGTTAACAGTAACCTTTCTGATGGTCTTGGTTTCTTAAAAAAAATTCTATCACAGAAGATACAAAGCCCATTCTGGTTAATCACCTCATTTACCAAATATCAAAGAGGAGACTAGCAATACAAATATTAAACATGGGGAGTTTTTTAATGAAATACCAATACTAATATCAAAATTTTAAATATAATTTTGTATATAATTTTATATAAATATAAAATATCAAAATTAATAAATACTGAGAGAAGCCAGTTCTTCTACTTGAATTTCAGTGTGATTTTTTTTTTTTCTTTTATCAATAGAATTTGTTTTTGTTTAGAGCCAAAGGAGTTCCCAGGACAACTGGCTTTTGAAATAAAGCAGCAAATGTGCTAAAAAAGAAAGCTATCCAAAAATGCATATCATTCTTTACTGTGTCCTAGCCCATTCCCTCCTTTGACTTGTTCTCACCTTGGGTTCTGTCTGTACTAATTCCAAGCCCCTTTTCTTCATAAATCCATTGAGTGTCTCTATCTCCTGGCACATACCATTTTATTTGGAGGAGCTGAGGCATTTCACTGGGGGAGCAAAGGTATTGAGTTGAGACACCATCAGGGTGAACACGAGGTATGGGGATCAAACATGGATCTAGCTATAGTCTAGCAGTTGTTTTGAAGAGATTGCAGTACCAGAGTTTGCCACTAGCTTGCTATGGTGTTAGACAAATCCTTTCACAACAGGGGCCATTGGTTCTTTCATCTTCATAATGAAGGGTTTGGACCAATATTTTCTAATGCTCTTTTTTTCCTAATATTCTTTCTAAACAGAACAATCTCAATTTCTACTGTAATCCTTTTCTTTTTGTCATCTTGTCTGTGAACACTGGGGTGGGTTCCCCTGAGTGGAACTGAGAGGACCAATTTTGTTCTAGCCTTGAGTCTTACCACTGGAAGACACCTTAATCTTGCTAAAACACTTTTGCTTAATTAAGGTGAATAAACCGATGACTGGTAGAATTAAAGGAGATAGTGACCAGGGTTAAAAACTAGAGGCATGTTGTATAAATTATCTACTGCTATGAAACAGACTATCCCCAAACGTAGTGCCTCTTGAAAAATCACAAACTGGGATGCCTGGGTGGCTCAGTCAGTTAAGTGTCTGCCTTTGGCTCACGTCATGATCCCAGGGTGCTGGGATCAAGTCCCGCATCAGGCTCCTTGCTCAGGGGGGGAGCCTGCTTTTCCCTTTGCCTGCCACTTCCCCTGTTTGTGCTCTCGCTCTGACAAATAAATAAAATCTAAAAAAAGAGAAGAAACATCAAAAATGTATTGTTTCCTGCAATGCTGTTGGGTTGGTTTTCTTTCTTTTTTAAAGAGTGTTTAAAAAGTTTATTTATTTATTTAAGTAATCTCTATACCCAATGTGGGGCTCAAACTTACAACCCCGAGATCAAGAATCACATGCTCCTCCGACTGAGCCAGCCAGGCACCGCTGGGCTGGTTTTCTTAAGAGCAGGTTCAGAACAGAGTTCTAAGAAGGTGAAATTTAAGTTCTGGAGTTTGCATGGTGTCACCTCTCCTATATCCTACTGATCAAAGTAAGTCCAAGGACAGCCCAAATTCAAAGGTTGGGGAAATAAGAGTCCATTTCTTGATGTGGCAAAGAATTTGTGGCCTTCTTTAATTTACCACACATAGACTATTATTCCTTCCTCCAAAACCCTTGCCCCATGATTGGTTAAGGCACTTTTTTGGCCAAGTCATTATGCAGCCTTAAAATCCTTTTTAACACAGTGCTCCAGGCAACCACCACAAATCAATCAGAACTGTCACAAGAAATGAAATTTATCTGTCATCTGGACTCTGCAGTGAGTTGTTGATGAAGCCCTTAATGGAAAATTCAGAATTCCTGGCTCTCAATCTAGGTTCTTTTCTTTCCCCATCACTGTTTCTCCTCCCTTTTGGTAAGTTCTTTAACATTTTCCAGGTTATGTTAGAAAAGTCACTTATTTCTATCACTAAAGTTTCTAAAAATATACATCCTTGAGATTTGTAACAATATCATCATGTATTATGTGTTTTCTCGAGTAGATTATGACATAAACTGTAAGTTTAAGAGTTATCAATTTGGATGCCACTGTAACCAATGATAAAACTTGGATCAATCCACATGATCACATTTGGATCAATAATGTAACAATGGAATATTATGGGGGTCTTGATGTGATGCAATGAGGATATAACATCTACCATGTAGCATTCTCATGGAAGCTAATGATTAAGAGACAGTCAGATAGGGGCTCCTGGATGGCTCAGTCAGTTAAGCATCTGCCTTCAGCTCAGGTCATGATCATGATCCCAGGGTCCTGGGATCCAGCCCCGTGTCAGGCTCCCTGCTCAGTGGGGAGTTGGCTTCTCCCTCTCTCTCTGCCCCTCCCCCTGCTCCTGCTCTCTTGTGTGTGCTCTCTCTTTCTCAAATAAATAAGTAAAATCTTTGAAAAAAAAGAGAGACAATCAGACAAATATAGAACATAAGATATTTCACAAAAGAGCTAATCTGAAATCTTAAAACGGTGTGAATTTCATGAAAGACACACATACACATATACATATACATGTATGAGTAAAAAAAATTAACAAAATGCAGTTCATGATTCTATATTGAATTTTGGACTTTAAAGTTATAAAGTACCTTACTGGGACAATTGGGGACTACATATTAGGTATTATTATTATATTAATGTTAAATATTTTTTATGTGATAAATACTTTGGCAGTTATGGAGGGGAATGTCCTTATTCCAAGAGAAAAATGAGATGTATTTAGAAAGAAAGAGTCAAGATATTTGTTAACTTATTTTCAAATGGATCAGCAAAAAATGAACATAATATATATATACACATATATATACATGTATGTGCACAGTGTATGTGTATAAATACAAATAAATGTATATTTTCATTTAACACTAGAAAGAAAAAGAGAAAGCAAATATTGTAAAAAGTATTAATTAGCAAATCTAAGTGATAGATCTATACATCTTCATTACACTTTTAATTATTTTGAAGGTTGGGGGCACCTGGGTGGCTCAGTCATTCGAGTGACCTACTTTTGGTTTCAGCTCAGGTCATGATCTCATGGGTGGTGAGATCAAGCTTAGCATTGGGCTCAACGGCAAGTCTGCTTGCGGATTCTCTCCCTCTGCCCCTCCACCCATGCTCATTCCTGCACTGGCTCTCTCACTCTCTCTCTCAAATAAATAAGTCTTTAAGTTTTTTGAAGGTTAGAAAAATTTCAAATTAAAAAGTTGGGAAAAAAGTTACCAACTTGTATTTTGTGGTTGAGACCATGCCTGACTTTGAGCTATTATGATAAAGTATCCAATGCCAGGTATGGGATTAATTTCTAAGGAATTCAATTGCAGAATGCTGCATTTCTAAAAAGGCACATTTTCTTTACTTACAGACATACACAAGGAGAAAAATCTCAAGTACAGACATTTGTTTGAATATGGTAATTGATAGAAAAGTTGACCAAGTAGAAAACTGTAATGTGTCATAATAAAAGATGTTGAGATTTGCCTCTATGTTATGTGGGCATTATGGTTCACAGAGTTATATATTATGCCAGAAGCCCTTGATGACAAGGGTTTCATTTCTTTCTGCTCAGATTCTGTAGATGACTTTGAGCAAGTCATTTTAACTTGTGTGGAGCTGGGTCCGCCTATAAAATGGGGAAGCTAATTCTGGTTTACATCACAGAGCTTGTGTAAGGATTAAGCATCTTACTGCAAGTTTGGTAAACAGTTTTTCCCATCCAGATGTTCAGCCTTGGAAACACTGAGAGGATTGTCATGCTGAGGAGCTAAGGTAATGTTTATTGATTCTGCCCTTGTTTAGAGATTGTTCTTATAGGATCCTGTGCAGGTTTTATCCTTTGTAAGTTATAATGCTAAGAAAAATCCACTTGTATTTTGACAAATCTGTTTTCCTGCGCAACTCTTAATTTTCTTTTGAAACAAGATTGGATTTGGAGGAGATTTAGTTAGAAAAGGTAACCCTGACTTTGTCATCTGTGAAAGGAATGTGGCAACTCTGTGTGCTCTTGAAACGTAGGTGGTTGAGAGCATGTGAAATAATTAGCCGCCCTAACCTGTGTTTCATAACTTATAAAAATACAGCTCTTTTGAGAGAAGGCTGTGTTTTCTGGGGACTGAGAGTAGAAAAGGTGAGGCATGACCTGGGTGTAACAGGATTGGGAAGGCATTGGGCAGATGAAGGAGACCTGGGAAAAGTCCTGAATGTGCATTCATTATGTGCACAGACCTATGCAGGAACAACTCTCGGGTGCTGATACTAGGGAGATATAATGGAGGAAACTGATCCACCTTGTTGGCTAGGTGCATTGAAAGGATTGCAAAACTCACTGGTATTAACCTGTGGTAGGCAGCAAGGAGACCCCAATGGTTGCTGAATAGAGGATTGACAGGGGGGTGATTACATTGGAAACTAAGTAATGCATGGTAGCATTATGTAGGAAAAGACCAGCAAAGAACTTTCCCTTGGGAATTGTGGATGGAGATGAGTGTTCAGCTCTGAAATACAGGTTCTAGCCAAGTGCCATTAGGAGAGTGTGAGAGGAGAAAGTTTCCACAGAATGAGGAGGTCACGAGGGCTGTGATTGATAAGTGATGTCTGCTGAGGGCAAGGGCGGAACCATAAAAGCGCATATGGTCATGTATTTGCCATTCCTTAACTAGAGAGAAGTAAACCAAAAATTCCAACCTATGTGATGAGAAGAAGAACTGTGAACTGGTTTGGGAGAAAGTTGATGGTCTAGTTTCAGTCACACTTCAATTTGTGGACAGCACATTAAGTACGTTTGGGGTCACTGTTGCTAGTTCTTGCCATTTGCTTTGATATACATACTAGAGAGAGAGAGGAGGTCAGAGTAGAAAGAGTGTAGGAGATAGAACTCCTATGGAGGTCAAATGAATAAACAATATGCTTTATTAAGCTGCCCATTTATACATGCATGCATTTTCTCGTAATGATTACCTAGTTCCATGCACCCTAGTTAATTCAGGTGGCATTTTGGTATATAGGCACCTTGCAAGACTGTCAGCCAGAGGGCAGGTGCACTTCTCCACTCATGGACAAAGAATTCTTATTCAGCTTAATCTCTTAGGAACCATAAGCAATGGTCATTGAAACTTAATAGTAATAACAGCGAGGAAACAGTATTTAATTTCAAGATGATGCCTTTGGAAGTTGTGCCCGGAATTGAGTTGTGGTTCCGTCTTTAGCTTATAGAATCACATTTCCTCCTTCTGGGGCTTGATTTCCACAGATGAGAAAGGAAAGTGTTGTCTGAACTTGGGATGGGGAGTGGGTGCTGCCTCTCTTCTATCCTGCATCCAGACCAAACAGGGCCCTCCTTGTCTTTGCTCCTCGATAAGGAGTCACCGTCATTTTTCACTTGGCACCTGTTGGCATATGACCTGATACATTTTTCACTATACCCTGTTGTCCATGGGATAGTGAATCACAAAAGAAGAAAATAGATAGCAAGAATAGCTGTGGTGAACATTTGCTGAACTTTTACTTTGTGTCCGGTTCTGTAGTAAGCCCTTAAGAGTTACATAAATGTAAGTGTTTACAATTAAGAGGGAGGGACAGTTAAGCAGGTGAAATTTCAGGCTCAAACTGGGGAGGTAGAGTATTGATGTTAGTTGGAATAGTTTGAGAAAATGGCCAGCAGTGTGAAGTAAAGAAAAAATAAGACTCACTTTTCCATTTCCTTGAGCTAGCTCAGTGCCTGGCTTGGTAGAACATCACCGATTCGTGTTTGATTTGGGAATTAATGACTTGATGAAGGAACAAAGTTGTTTGGCAAGGATTGCCCTCGGCTCATGGATCCAATCTCTTTCTTTATTATTGGATTGAACATCTGCTGAACTGTTAATAACTTTATTGTATAGTGTTTCAGTTGATTCTCTCCACCGCGAGCTTTTAATTCCTACAATAAGGCCCAACTGACAATTTATACATTGTGTTCTTTTAATACACAACCGTTAACTACAGACTATATACTTTTTTTCAACTGCTCTACAAAAAGAGATTTTGGAAAGCACTTCCATCGGTACTCATTTATCATTACTAGAAAATAAAGCCCGCATTCATTAACCTTCTTCCTTAGAGCTAAGGTTTTGGGTGTACATCAAGTGAAAGAGCAGCTGCTGAAACCATTGTAAGGTGATGGCATGATCACAGGTCCTAATAGGAGCATCATACCTGCATTAGGACTGCCTTGCCTTAAAGGATATGGGCCAATTATTTAAATAAATTATACATAGTTTCACCTGTTAATACTTTGAAGCGAAAGTCAGGTGAAGACAGTATTAGTGAATTCTGACAGTCGGGATACCGATTTATAATGACAAGTCAATTTTCCTTTTAGTTTCTAGGACTACTGTATAACAAATGGACCTACACAGTATTTTAAGTTAATGGACTTTATTTTTCATCCAAAAGAAGGAAGAAAAAGCCTTGTGGAGTGCTACCCTAGAACTCCAGGACATTCATTGAATTTCTTGCTCATAATACAGCTTCTAAAAAGCAATTATAACTTTCATCTTAAACGTCTTTCAATGACAAATCTCTCTGGAGTGACTGTCACTGTATTCTTCCTTTAGAGAGCATCTCTTTTCTCAGGGGAAATGATACTCAGCAGCATCCAAAATAGTTCTAGGCAAAATGAAGCTATGGAAATTTTACCCGACCCAAATTTGCAGTGATTGCATCCATAGATGTCAATGACATCCCCTGCCATTAAGACTTCACCAGCTTCTGGTGTTTCCTATATCACATAAGCACATTGTACCATCTTCGGCCCCATGGACCTCCATCCCCCAAGGTCTTCCCAGCTGGCTGGCAGAGCCCAAAGCTGGCTACCATTTCTGGATTACTTGAACAGTAGCTGAGAGATTAATCTAGCTGCTGATATGGTGCTACATTTGTTGGGGTCTTCATCAAAAGACACCAAACCTGCTGGGTTTAAGGAGGTGCTGGGTGTCTGTTCATGACCTGCTTGCCTCATCACTGCCCACACTGTCAAGCCAATGTCCCACACAGTTTGGATGCAAGGATTAGTATGACAGTGGCTGTCCACATCCATTTATTCCCAGCACCCAAGGCAGACTTTTCGGCTGCACTGCATGTCAGTTTGATTATCTTAGTGGCTGGAGACATGGAGCAGAGAGTGAAAATTTTCAAATGCTGATTGAGAAGGACCCACTTAGTGCAGTCAGACCGAAGTGGGCAGATAAGAAGTTCCCAGGCAGTGGAGGCACAGCCCATTCTGTGATTATTACTATTATTGTTGTTGTTCTCTAATCAGTGTGACTCCCAAGGCACATTCCTAGAAGTTCGTTCTTGAATAGAGTTCTACAAGAGAAAATAAAAAATCAGGACAGCTCTAGCTTGCTTCTGTTGACAAAGTGGCTCTGCGCCAGTGTAACTGAAAAGTCCTTGCTTTCTTTTCTTCATTATTCGGACGTGACCGAAAAAACCTGCACTGGCCACTTTAATATCTGATACACCCCTTACGTGGAGAAGAGAGATATAAATAATATAGAAGTCTTCTTTTTGAAAGGGGATGGGTGACTAGTAGTGGGCTCGTTGTATGTATAATGCTTGGGTCATGCCGATCAATTACATTTCCAGTGCCCAGTTGGAAGTTGTGGGGGTTACCATCTTTTCAAAACAATCATGATTTTGAGTTCTGTTTATAACTCTCAAAGGTGCCATTTAGGGAATATTTTCATAAAAATCGGCAGATTGTGAATTGATTTATTTCTGGCTCATAAAGTAGAGGCAAATTTACCCCAAAAGAAATGTGTTTTTTAAACAAAATCAAGGCTCATATGAATAAATAAGCGAAACCCAGCAAGGAGGGTTGGCTAGTGGAGTCACGTTAGGTCCTATAATTATTTTTTATTGTGAGTGAATCTGAGTGCCACTTTTCACCTTCTCCCATATCCCTACAATGACTAACAAACTGTGATGATTAGAAGATAAATAAAAGGTCCTTTTATAAATTATGTATGGAAACCTGCCTTGATCCAGCACAAATTTACCTGCTTCTTTTATTTCCATCTTCATTCAAGCATGGAATTTACTTGTATGGGGATCGGTGGTAGGTGTTACGTTGTTCATAAGAGACTGAGAGAAGAAAATATGATTATCAGTGATAAAATGAATCCATGTCTTATTGGTCTCAGTTTTTTAGCGGAAAAATTACTTACACAGGAAAGTGGTAGGCGATGGATTTGTCTAGGGAGCACTGTGAAGGAAAACGTACGGATTGTCTCTCTATACTTAAGGTGATCCTAACTGATGTTAAACCTCAAATGTTTATTTCACATTAGAAAGAAATACTTAATGAGTGTCTCAAAGCAGTGATTGTTGCAGGACTTAATATCTCTGCAATTGAGCCTATTTTAATTCTGTTTAAGTAAATGGCTAAGTGTTACACTAATCGTTTACTTAATAAGTGCTAGTGTAACTGTGGACCAAGCACTGTATGTATTTGAGACGTGAATCAGCAGCAGAACCAGGTTATTGATCCTACTATGCTATTTCCTAGCACCCCTACTGGATGTATAAAATTAGGCCTGTTATAGAAATTACTGGACATTTATTTAGCTTTCATCCTTTAGTTCTTTTACAAAATAGTGCTTTTTACCTGGAGAGATAAGTGTAAAATTGGGAAATTAATGGATTACAAGCTACTATTCAGTAATGCAACCATATGATATATTTTGGGGGAAATACTGTGATTTTAATAGTATTTATGGATAAATTCAGGATATTTTCACCCTTTTTCAAGAATGTTAATTTTAGATAAATTGATGTGGGTATTCGTTTTAAAATCTTCTCCATTCTAATTTTTCCCCTTAAATTCACTCCCTTGATTTTTTTTTCAAAATAAACATGGTTTAAAAATAATGAACAACAGTATACTTGAATAATTCTGTACTTAAATGAAAGGGAAAAAATTCCCTTTGTCATATTTTTCAAACATCTTACTCCAAAAACTTTTATAATAAAAACCAAATGAATTTGGGTTTCATTCTTTTGGAATTTGTTTCATTTCACTTAACTTTATTGCAACACACACACACACACAAATTTGCTGGCAAAAATACTGATACTGAAAATTTCCCATTAAAAAGAATACACCTCCCTTCTCCAGCGCCCCTTCCCCCAATCTAAATTACAAGATGATCAAGGACCACATTCTTTTGCCTATGCTAATTATAAACCATTCCAACCTGGAGTGGGGTGGACTTGACTGGTACAGTGATTAGTTGGTTAGGTAACCACATCAACCATGTACTTCTACTCCTTTTTTCTTTGTGTTTTCCTTATGTAAGGTTGTTCATAGTACTCTTAATTTCCCAAACCCTGCACTGCCAGCTAGGTAGGATTCTTCGTCTCTGTGAATTTTACCCAGTTGTTCATACTAAGGCAGAATTATTTTTGTCATTTTTCTATGCTTTCATAGTGCTTTTGTACCCTGCTCTATTGTGATTGGTCACTTTTTTATTGCAAATGTTTGCTCTCTTTCTGCAGCACCTGCAAAATTGTATAATTTCAGTGGTACAGTGGTCTGTTTCTCAGAACTTTGAGGATGGGGAGCATTACTTATTTTTATATACTCAGGATTTAAAACAATGCTTGGCACACTGTGAGTGCTCAGGAAATGCTTCACCAACAAATAAATAGTGAAGAGTCTGGGATTGCCAGAAGTATTTTAGGAAGAGGCTTCTGATGGGAATGTGGAGGATGCAGAGGAGAGACTGCAGACAGGGGTTTAAATAGGTGATTACCATAAGGGTAATGAAAGGTTTGCCAAAGCAGCGATAATAGGAATGGAAAGGGGGAGATAAATGCGGAAACATTTATGTTGTAGACTTTTTCTTAAAACTCTTCTTTTTACCTTGTAGTATGATGATTTCTTTCGGCACGTTAAATTCAGTCCCACTTTTTGGCCCAGTATAATGTATCTATATTGAATAACAAAGAGTGGTGAAGATCAAAGGAACAAAAAGGTTGGAGTAGAAAATTTAGATGGTCTAGCAATTTAAGAAAACCCTACACCAGTCTTTCCATTTGTGACCAATAATCACGGTTAACATTTGGTCTGTTGACGTTGAGACATTTTTTTTTTTTTCTGAGAGCTGGGAGACAACCTAGTAGAGTGGTTGCCATCCTACACCGTGAACTCTAAACTCAGGGTCTGACTCTTTCATCTGCACTGTTCTTTTAGGCCAAGTGTGCTCCACTTTGCTCATGTGTACAGTAAGAATCATAATAATTGTATTCATTTCATGGGATTATTCTGAGGATTATGGAAGCTGATGCACTTAAAGAACTAAGTCCAGTTCCTGGCACACAGGCTGTCTATAAATTTATATACAGTTCATATGTGTACCAAATATATTGAGTTAGGAGCATGGTTCATATTCTAGACTTATGCCTTCTTTATAGCATAAATAAGCATCTTCCCGTAATTGTCTACAGCATCTATTTTAATGATTGCATAGTATTCATGCATATGACAAACCCTCATTTATTTAATATTTTTATCATATTTTACTTTTAAAAATAAAGATATAATTATCATTGCATAGTTAACTCTTTGTATAAATCCAAGACTGTTTCTCTTTGATTAATTTCCAGAAGAGGAGTTACTGGATCAAATGATACGAATATTTTTAAAGCTTTTGACACAAATACCTTCTAGAATAGTTTACCTTCCAGATTACCACTCTTCCTGGCACTGAGTAGTAATTGTTTTTTGTCTGGGCCAATTTAGTAGGTGAGAAAAAGTATTCTTGTTTAAGTTTACATGCATTTGAGTACTGAGTATGATGAACATCATTAATAGTCTTTTAGGTCTTTAGTATCTCTTTTTGTTAACTGCTTATCTGTATGTATCTTTCCCCAATTTTTATATTGGTATGTGCATCTTCTTTGTATTAATAATGTGACAGGAACTTAATTATTGCTAGGTTAATTTGGGAAGCCGAGAGAGTTCAAAGAGTTCAAAATGACTGCATTAAGTTTTTGATATATCTAGTTATGAACATGAAATTAAAAACATTATACAACTTTTGACTTACAGAACAGCAGCTTTATGCGGTTTAACCTAGTATTTTTTTTATTATGTTATGTTAATCACCATACATTACATCATTAGTTTTTGATGTAGTGTTCCATGATTCATTGTTTGCGTATAACACCCAGTGCCCATGTAGTACGTGCCCTCTTTAATACCCATCACCGGGCTAACCCATCCCCCCACCCCCATCCCCTCTAGGACCCTCAGTTTGTTTCTCAGAGTCCATCGTCTCTCATGGTTCATCTCCCCCTCCGATTTCCCCCCCTTCATTTTTCCCTTCCTGCTATCTTCTTCTGTTTTTTTTTTTTTTTTTAACATATACTGTATTATTTGTGTCAGAGGTACAGGTCTGTGATTCAACAGTCTTACACAATTCACAGCGCTCACCATAGTACATACCCTCCCCAATGTCTATCACCCAGCCACCCCATAACCTCCCAAAAGATTTTATTTACTTGTTTTAGAGAGAGAGAGAGAGAGAGAGAGAGAGAGAGAGTGCAAGCTGGGGGAGGGAGAGGGGCAAGCAGACTCTGCACTGAGTGTGGAGCCCTACACGGGGCTGGATCTCAAGACCCTGAGATCACGACCTGAGCTGAAATGAAGAGTCAGACGCTTAACCTACTGAGCCACCAAGGAACCCCATGGTTTAACCTAATAATTTAAGGTTGGGTGAAATTGTCAAGAAATTCAGTAGATTCCCTCAAACTTATAACTTATTTTTGTCCTTTGGCTTATGCAACTTTATTAAACTATTTTCAGTCATTTTTTTTTGCTTGAAAAATTGGTGTCATTGAGCACCTACTTTTAAACAATTGAATATTGTCTCCTATGGCATTGACAAAAGATTTTGAATTCAGTTCTAAAATACAACATGTGACTGAATTTAATTTTTTAATAACTTGTGAATAACATTGTCCACTTACCTCACTGTGGATTGCAAACATTTCAATTGATGGAAGTGATGGAGCTTCATTTTATAAATACTTACATTTCCTAGTGTTTCTGAGTTTTCATGGAACTTGAATAACATAATCTCATTTGATTCTGACAATAACCTGATGAGGGACACAGAGCAGACCCCCTGTTATTATAAAGGTGAAGACTGAGGTTTGGAGAGGTTAAGTAATGCCCAGAGGTCAGACAGCTAATAAACTGCTGAAACTGGCCTCAAACCCAAGTTCTTCTGACTTTGAACCTAGAGGGTTTTTTTTTTTTTTCCCTCTATTCCTTGATCATTGAATCACTTGACCTGGAAATATGTGCCTTCACCTTTGTCAGAGAAATAAAACCAGTGGGATTCGAATCCTAGTGAGAAGTAATAATGTGAAGCTCCCAAGTTCCATTGCTATGTTTTTGTTGTGTCTGTCTTATTTTAGGAACATATGTTTCAGAATTTGCTGTATAAATGCCAGTTTCAATTTTACAATGGAAAGTGAAAAACAATGGCATGAGAAAATGTTTATTTTATTTAATATGTATGGCATTCACAAGGGCTTGTTTCACTTTCCATTGATTTCACGGTTGGTTTTTTCTTTCTATTTTTTGTTTGTTTTGTTTTGTTTGGTTTTTTTAGCTACATAGCCTTGGGGTAATGTCAAGTTACTCATAAAGAAGGGATTTTAATGAATACCCATGGAAGGTACTCTCCTCCTCATTTATTTCTGGTGCCTTTCTTTCACTAACTAAATTCTATAGCTGGTCTCTGGAGCACAACGTGATACTGAATCAGTTTCCCATCACTAGTTTCAATTCTTTTTTGAGCTCTCATACCCAGAAACCATCATGCGGAGGACCAATGCCCTTGTGATAGAATATATTTGTTCTGTGTTTCTGTTCCAGTCTGTGTTTTCCTGTGCTGGAATATTTCCTTCACGAAGTAACTTAAATGGAGTGGGAGGCAGGATGGGGGCAGAATCTCAGTATTTCACGAAAAATTTTTAGAATAATTGAAACTTTAAACAAAATCAAAGAGAGAAAGCATGGCAAGCTGTGTGTGGGCCATTATGAATTTATAAAGCTCTTGTTCATGGGCAATGTTGTTAAATATATAACCAGTTAAGAAATAATGCTTGCAAGAACAGATTGGAACTGAGATGGATTTAAATTAAAGATCTATATATGTATGTAAATCCTCTATACTATTATTATATGCTTGTTTTTTGGCAAAAACAAAACAAAACAAAACAAAACAAAAAAAACCTTCCCTTTTTCCCTTTCAGAAGCCTTTTGGAAGAGAATAGTTTCTCTGATGGCTATTTGTTTTGTTTTCCACTATTCACTTCTACTAGCTGATTTATAGAATCCTGATTAGCTTTCATATGTTGTAAGAATAGATATTTATTTGCCAAACCAATTCTATTATACTTCGAAATGGAACTATTCAAAATATGCCAGATTATCAGAGGATGTTCAGAATCTTCCGGTTTTTTTTAATTAACAACATGGTAGAGCAAAAATATTAAAAAATTTAAAGATGGAAAGCCTAGCATTTTTAATTTATTTTTTTAATTTTTTTAAAAGATTTTATTTATTTATAAGAGAGAGAGAGAGAGAGAGAGCACATGAGAGGGGGAGGGTCAGAGGAAGAAGCAGACTCCCTGCTGAGTAGAGAGCCCGATGTGGGACTCCATCCCGGGACTCCAGGATCATGACCTGAGCCGAAGGCAGTCACTCAACCAACTGAGCCACCCAGGTGCCCCTAACATTTTTTAGTAAACCTGATCATAGAGTACTTGTAGAGTGGTCCGTGAAGAAACGCGGGACCCTGGTTCTTGTATAAAGGTGAAAATCTGAATAAAAATGAGGATATAAGAATAATATGCAGGTATATTCTCTGTGTCATCATTTGGGAGCTAGGTCACCAAATTTAAAAGAATGGATTCAGTTCTTTTTTTATTTTATTTTATTTTATTTTGACAGTGTAGCCATATTTTTTTATTTTTTAATTAATTAATTTATTATTATGTTCAATTAGCCAGCATATAGTACATTTTTAGTTTTTGATGTAGTGTTCAATGACTCATTAGTTGTGTATAACACCCAGTGCTCATCACCACACGTGCCCTCCTTAATACCCTTCACCTGGTTACCCCATCCCCCCAGCCCCCTCCCTTCTGTAATCCTCAGTTTGTTTCCTGGAGTCCAGAGACAAACCATGAGAGACTCTGGACTCCAGTTCTTTTTTTAAAAAAAAATATTTATTTAAGAGAGACAGAGCACAAGCGAGGGAGGGGAGGGGCAGAGGAAGAGAGAGAAGCAGACTCCCTGCTTAGCAGGGAGTCAGACATGGGACATGGAGCTCCATCCCAGGACCCTGAGATCATGACCTGAGCCAAAGGCAGACACTTAACCAACTGAGCCACCCAGCTACCCCAAGAATGGACTCAGTTTTAATGACTTTGAGTTTATATCTTTGAGCTTTTTAAAAAAAAATTTATTTTAAGTAATCTCTACACCCAACATGGGGCTCAAACTCACCACCCCAAGATCAAGAGTCCCATGCTCCACTCACTGAGCCAGTCAGGTGTTCCTGTCTTTGGGCTTTTATGGCTCAGTTTCAGATATACGCAACTAATGAATCGTTGAACACTACATCAAAAATTAATGATGTACTATATGTTGGCTAATTGAACATAATAATAACTTAAAAAATCAGTCTTCCTATATCAAGAGCATTTATTGTTAAAACACTATGCTGCTGCTGAACAACATGAAAAAGTTGTATGTATTGGAACCTCTGTGTTTGGCCACCATTTTGAAATCTATTCCCATATCCACTTTACCATTATGGAACTGTGTGTGTGCTTAGGATCTTTATCAAAGTGAGAATTTATATGAAAAATGGTTAAACCTAATGAAAACATGGATTTTTACATTCATCTTTTTTTTTTTTAAGATTTTATTTATTTGACAGAGAGACAGTGAGAGAGAGAACACAAGCAGGGTAAGTGTCGGAGAGGGAGAAGCAGGCTTCCTGCCGAGCAGGGAACCTGATGTGGGTTATGATCCCAGGACCCTGGGATCATGACCTAAGCCGAAGGCAAACGCTTAACGACTGAGCCACCCAGGTGCCCCTACATTCATCTTTGAATTGATATTTAATATGACATCATCTCTGTGAGGATTGAATCTGAGTCATTGATATAGTGAAACTTTCATTAGCAACAGTTCTGTGAGGCTCTATTTTGATGGTGTACCTGCCTTCTGGTAGGGAATTGTTCATTCACGACCGCCATCCTGCTTTGATGACCATCTACCTTTTATTGTGTTTATGTGCCTTACTTGTTAAGAATAGTAAAAGCTGGGTTTACAGATGACACTGTTTTATGTTAAACATTTGAAAGTTCAGTAAGTATAAATGTAAATGAAACTGAAGCTATGAACCACCTCTGCCTTTCTGGGTGTATTATGTTGATAAGGAGAATTATAGAACAGATTATAAGAAGAAAAGGTTAATTTTTTTAAATTAAAGGCAAAAAGGGGAAAAGAGATAACTCAGACTCATTGAATAATACATAATAATATCCCCCCACACCAATCCCCCCCAATAGAGGAATACCTTTTGCCCAAATTACTATTGTAGAGAAAATATTTATAATTATAGAATTGGAAAATAACATTCTAGAAAGATTAATATGTAAGTAGCACTGACAATGTTGTCAAATTTAAGCTGAGTTTTAACCCTCCTAATAAATGAATAGAAGGTATTCTTCTATACTAGTCAAATTTACTTTTCCTGATCTTTTATAAATATACATATTCAAATGAAAACCATAGTCCTAATTGTTTATCTGATTCTGGTTTAGTTGAGGTAGTCAGGAAAAGCTTTTCCACAGGGTACTTAAGACCTGATGGGACAACCATGGGAATCAGGCATCCATGACAAGACTGGGAGAGAATGTCTTTCGAAGCAGAAGGCATGCCAAATACAAAAGCCCTCATAGGGACTGAGCTTAGTATAGGGATGAGGGAGGAGGAAGAACCGTGGGTGTGAGATGAGGTTGAGGCAGGAGTCAGATTTTGCTGGACCTTGAAGACTATGAAAAGGAGTTTAGATTTTTAAATACAGAGGGAATCCATTGGAATGTTTGAAGTGGGAAATTGACATTTGATGTTCAAGTTAGAAGGATTATTCTTGTTTCTCTGTGGAGAATGGAATATGGGGGAAAAAGACGGAGCAACCTTTACAGTCACTTGAGCAAAAGATGCTGGTTCAGTTATTTATTTATTTATCCATTCAGTGAAAATCCATTAAACTCCTACTGCATGCTAGGACACCATAGTAAGTCTTGGGCATACCAGAATTTTTAAGAGAGGCAAGGACTTTGCTCCCACAAATCTATGGCTCTAGTGAGAGGTGTAGTAGTGTTAAGTCCCATGAAGACAATAAAACAAGGTAATGCAGTGGAGGAGGTTTGTTTATTCAAGTATAGTGTCATGATCAAGGTGGAGCCTGGATGACTAGAAGCCAGGCATGAGAGAGTCTTGAGCAAGAACTTCCAAGCAAAGAAAGAGCAGTGTGAAGGACCTGAGAGGGGTACAAGTTTGGCATAAACAAAGAAACAAACACCATTGTTTCTGGAGGGAATGAGTGAGAGGGTGTCACAGCCCTAGAGGAAGTCATCTGGGGCCTCCTTATATAGCATAAGCAATCATTTCTTGTAAGACTTTTGGGCAAGTGGACATGGAGACAGAATGAGGTAAAGACTGAAGAGAGTTTATGCTGTTGTGTCAACCATTTATATCTCTTTGGGACAAGGACAGGGTGTTTGCAACTTGTTTGGAGCCCGACACGCCTCATGAAGTCATTCCCTGTATAAAGCAGTTAATTCATGGACAGTATTATTGTCTCTTTTCTATTAGCTTATTAAAATGGGGGTACTGGCTGTTAGCATCATTGCCACTGAGTTATTTTAAGACACTGTTAGTCATCATGATTGTGAGGAATTTGATTTCCTGCCTACTACTTTGCTACATTCTAAAATGGCTGTTGCTTAGAGGCAAACAGAAACTTCCTTGTTCTACAAAGAACAAAATGAGCCATATACAATGGGAATATTTCTCCTACTGTTTAGAGCAGTATTGCTTTAAATGGTGTATAATACAACATTTACTCTACTGTTTGAAAATCCTTATTAATTCACGGACATATTTGAAAGTAGTTCAGTGTCTAGTTTGCTCCAGTTAACATTCTTTTTATTTATTTATTTATTTATTTATTTATTCTCTCATGGTTTGTCTCCCCCTCCGATTTCCCCCCCTTTATTTTTCCCTTCCTATTTTCCTCTTCTTCTTCTTCTTCTTCTTCTTCTTCTTCTTCTTCTTCTTCTTCTTCTTCTTCTTCTT
>NW_023270316.1:16643077-16754496 GCF_011800145.1 Mirounga leonina | reverse complement strand
TTCTTCTTCTTCTTCTTCTTCTTCTTCTTCTTCTTCTTCTTCTTCTTTTTAACATATAATGTATTTGTTTCAGAGGTACAGGTCTGTGATTCAACAGTCTTCCACAATTCACAGCGCTCACCATAGCACATACCCTCCCCAATGTCCACCACCCAGCCACCCCATCCCTCCCACCCCCCACCACTCCAGTAACCCTCAGTTTATTTCCTGAGATTAAGAATTCCTCATATCAGTAGGATCATTCTTTCTAATGGGATCAGGTGGAAAACTTGAAAGAAGAATGACAAAAATGGCGGTCTTGGCTCTTCTTTGAACATGTAGTTGTTCTGACCAAAAAGTGAGAATTATTGGAAAAGAAAATTATTTTTCATTAGCCTGAAGACCTGTTCTAGAACTGTTATTAAAGAGCATGTTAAGTGGGGTGTGTGCCATTTGCTTCATATGTACAGTGGATGTTGATTTCCTCAGCCCAACTAATAGAATATATTTTCTACCAACCTAAGTGCAATTACATTATAGTTGCAGTTTTCAACATTACATTCTAATAGAATTTTGGAGTCTCTTTGTTATTGATAAAGTTAAATAGAATCAGGAATGAAAATCTCTGCAGAAATAGTCACCTTATCACTCTTCAGGAAGAAACAAAACAACAGCCACAAAAAAATCTTTACCCTGCTCCTGTTTTCCATCATTGCTTTGTCTGGAGTAAGCAATAAATGCATGTTTATTGAATCCGATTGACACTTTTCCCCAGAGTTGTTCTGCTTCAAAAAAGACCAAGCTTTTTCCATCCCATGGAAAAAAATTTCTAAGCAGCATCCTCAAAATATGAAATCAACCACAAAATTCATTACTTGAGATTTTTCATTCAGAGAAATGATCATTATGACATACTGTGTTCACAAGCGAGATTTCCTGCCTTTAAGCTCTTAATGTATAGTTTGCCTTTAAAATTAAATTGCCTCCTTTTCTAAATCAAACACAGATTAAACAGACACATAATTAGTTTCTGGATCGTTTCTTTGCCACTGCAGGGATAAAGGCATATGTTTAAAATTGTGGTTATTATTGTTTTAATTTTAAGAGATAAAATAAGAAAATAGTCATTAAGATAAAAAATCACCTGCAGCCTATTAAGGTAATATATGGTGTTTCCTTTCAGTCTTTTTTCTGTGTCATAAATACTATTTGAACTTAATTTTAATATAAGAAGTTTTGAAGATGAGTGAATGGATACCAACATTTGCTCAGAACAAAAGACAGGCAGATTTATCTGGCAGATTATTCATATTTAAGGTGATGATTAACTAGTATTTTAACTCTTTTGTACAAAATACTATTCCTGCACAGAATTAACTGCCCAAAATATAGCCCAAGTTTTTAAATCAGTCCTCAAAGACATTCTCAGTAAGAAGCTGTCCGCCCTTAACTTGAAGGATCCTAGTTAGCAACATGAGAGACAGAATATGCTCACACAAATTAAACGAAGGCCTCAAAAAGCACAGACCAGAGATTTAATTAAAGACTGTTTTCTATAGACATTTGTGCTAAAAAGGCAGTGTTGGTTGCCTGGGATGCGTTTTATCTTACTGTCAGGAGTCAGTGCTAGGCCCTGGTGAGAAGTGCAGACATGGTAATCAGATCCAGCCAGCTCCCCATTTATTAGCCGAGTGGTGTGGGGCAAATTATTTAACCTCTTTAAGAGTTGCGGGTTTTCATCTGTGAATCCCCCAGTAGTAGTATCTGGCTCATGTGGTTCTGGTAAGGATTTGATGAGATAATGCATGCCTTGTAGGTTTCTGGGACATGAGACGATTAATGATAATAGCTGTCTGAGAGGACTGAAGCCTTTCCTGTCAGGCCAGGTAGCTCTAACCACGTAATTATGAACACATTGGAGAACACGTCATCAAAGCAGGACAGACCCTTGGGCAAGGGCTAAAGACTATCTTAAGAGCCGTGTTTATAAAAGTTAGTCATCTCTGAAGAGTGAGTAATAAATTTTTCATTGCTTAAGATTGGAAAGATGACTCAGAAACACAAAATTAAAAAAATAAAATTCCCTTCTGTTTGCATCCAGAAATTATGTAAAGTAAAAATGTTTTGGTTATTCCATGAAGGAGTAACTTCACTTTCAATCAGTTAATGCTTTCAGTTTTCAAATTTATGGGAATGTTGTTGTTGTTGTTTTAAACTGGTTGCTATGTTGCTGGAGTTGGAATTGATCATGTCTCTGGGAATGGTTTCTTCTTGAGCATCCTTTTCTCTGCCCAGACGATTCTACCACCTCTACCATGTCTCCACCAACCGACTTCTGATATTTCCTTGACTGATGGAGGGGTGGTCATTTTTCTCTTTTGACCTTATAACATAATGAGAGCTGTTGGAGTGCCCTTTTAGTTAAATCAATAGAACGTGCTTCAGTGTATAATATCTCATTAGTAGAGATGCTTAATGGCAAACTTGGGACAGTTTAGGTAGCTGACAAGCAAAGCACCTGACTGTGTTAAAGGCATGGATGACCCAGGACCACGGTGACACTTGAGACACAATAGAACTTCGACAACTGGTAGAAAACACCCCTGTCACCAGATGGGATGTCATGTCTGCCTTTTCCTTCACTCACAGCTGTTACTGTTCTTTTTTCCCAGGTGCATTTTAAGGATTTCAGTGTGTTGTGTGCGGGGTCCTCTGAGATAGACATTTGCTGGCAGGAAGTTTATCTGGAGAGCGACACCTATGGGGAGTTGCAGGAAGCAGCACTGGGCAGAGAGAAAAGTTGAACTTCCCCAAAGTTGATAGCTGGGCCTCAGCTGGCCTCACCTCTGAGGCTGGCTGTAGCTGCAGATGGCTCTTCAAACTGTCCCAGATTGAGGCAAGAGGGCCAAGCCTTTGTGCTCCCATGTCGGCTGATCATTGGATGCCGGGGCTGGCTGCTCCAGAGTTGGGGCATACCCTCAGGCAAAGCAGCTCTCTTCAGCCAAGTTCAAGTCCTGGCCAGCAACACTACTAACAGCTAAGGAGTCATCCGTCCCATCCATTCCTCCATCTTGAAGGGGGATGTGGGGGGCCCACCGTCATACCTACTACAGTGCAGCCCGAGGGAGTTGGCTTGGGAGCTCTTAAATTTCCACCTAATTCTAAAAAGCCTAGAAAATCTGATTCTAATAGTAAAACATGGTGAACAGACATTGTTATCAGTATTGTTATTGAGTTCAAAAATACATGTAATACCGAGGTTGTATTTGTTCTGTTATCTCTAGGTAAAAGAAAAGTGCCTGGGATAGAAGTGTCCAGTCTAATTGGTCAGACGTTTTCATTGAATTATTTTATTCCAGTTTGGCTCTGCTGTTGAAACTTAAAACTAAAAAAAGACTTGTCATACATTTCAAGGGAGGTGATTTGGAAACAGCTATGTGAGGCAGAACTATGAAGCTACTGGAAACATTGGGCCCTTCTCCAGGGAAATGCTATCCTTTCCCCATGGCTGTTTGGTCATGGGGCACAGTGCATTCTGAATCTCATGCACCCATCCCCACAAGGCACAGCCCACCCAATCCCAGTGTTGAGTGTTTGAGACCTATCCATCACTTTCAAGGCTGGAATGAGAATAGGGCCAAATGAGGCATTCACTTTAGGTGCAAAATTTAAGAAGTAATTGAAAAAAAAATTTTCTTAGCCAGTATTTTAAAAATTCAAAACTAATGCAAAACATCTGTGATGAACAAATTATAAAAACTTTACGTGGAGACCAGATCAGTGTTACTTACTTTTCCTTTTGCCTCGGCTTCCAGTGAGGCTTGGCTGGGCACTGGCCACTTCACATCTTAGAAATAATCTGATAAACATATTCCCAATTCCATGGACCTGAATGAATGAACAATTCCATAAATACCTCAAATGGAATCAATGCAGATATTGTTTAGCAATTCTGAAAACATAATAGAAGGAATATATTTAAATGTATGAGTTCAGTATACACCAATCACAGCCCGAGGCCGACCTCTGGGAATTGGGAGCTGGCTTCAGAGCTGAATACCATAGAAATAAGAAGAGGATCAGAGGATTAAATGGGTTTCACCAAATAATCAATTCAGGGACACAGCCAGTGGTCAAATCCCAGATTCACTGACGCTTTAAAAGCTGAGACTCAGATCTGGGGTCACAGGCAAGTCGGGATAGTGGAAGGCTCGCCAGGCTCCAGTCCTTCCAGAAGAGTGTGTTGTGAAACCACTGTTTTGTTTTGTTTTTTTTTTTTCCCTTTCTTGTGACTGCTCTGGCCAGTTCCCGACTTAAACATTGCAAACTTCTCTCTCGTTCCCTATGATATAAATTCCCGGCTTCTCAATAAGGCATCTTCAGCCCTTCACACATTCTGGCTGTTATGTGTCTCATCTCTTCTCTGATTTCCCTCACAAAAAAAACTTTACCTTACAAAAAAACTTTACCCAAAGTCACCAATATAAACAGCTTTAGCTCTGTCACCATCCTCTGCATCTCCTAGCCTTAGACATGTGCGAGGGCAGCCCCCTGCTTCTTTATTTCCTTCTCTGATTTCTCCTTCTGGAGAAATGACTGCTCCATAGGCAAGGCTTGATTGACTATCACTTCCCCTTTGAAGCCTTAACTGCCTCTCCCAGGCTGGGTTCAAAACAGAAACTTCCTTCTCACTTTGAGTCCAGTGTACTGACGTACAATTGTTAAGTTTCCTCTACTGTCTCCCCATTGGCTTTTATTGCTGTTTGGTGATGCTGTTAGTACTAATGAAAATTACTATCACAGAACCTGTTTATGTAGTACTTCCTACAGTTTAGGCAATGGGAAAGTGCTCCACATGTGATATTTTGTTTGATCTCAATAAATTTCATAGTATTACATTATCATTTCATACTGTAATATTTCCTATGATCACCATTTTATCAATAAATGAATCCAGGCTTCGGGAGCCTTCACCTCTGCATGAAGCTGTGTTCCTCTCTCTACCACCAGCCCTAACACAGCAATAGTCTCATAAGGTACACTCAACAATTTGGTGAGGGAAGATGAATGCAGGGATGGTTGTGGTCAGTCTGACCAAGTGGAAACAGATATGTGCATCCCACCAATGTATATGTAGACACATGCATATGCAAATTTGTAGTCATTTTATTTTTAATAAAGTTTTCTGCAGTCCATATTTCTTGAGAGGACAAGTTTTAGATAGATGTAATGAATTTTCTTTTGCAAAATCATTGTACACACCGTGATAGCGTTACCTGTGTCCTAGTGGAATTTAACTCAAAAATAGTTAACTAAATTAGCAAGGTGTAAATTCCCTACCATCCTAGTTTTGAGAAATTCTGACAACCTTATTAAATTGAGGCCCGGTATTTTTTTAAAGTGTCAAGATTTTATTTCCATTGTATTGATCAGGATTAAAAGAATGTATTTAGCAATTAAACAGAAGTACAATTCTACTGAGGATTTATGTGTAATACAATAAGGTATTATTAATCACCCAGTCATCAAGACTTTACATACTAGTGTAGGGTAATCCTATGGGGAAAAAAAAATCGGGCTTGCTTATTTCATAGAAAGCAGGTATTAAAGTGTAGACATATTAGAGAAAGAACGCTGCCTGCCCAGGAGCATCAAACAAATAGCAATCCACCTCCTGCTGTTACAGTTTATCCAAAGAGCTCAGGCATCGGCTTTTCTTTCCATCTCGCAGGGATGAAAATCTATATTCTCTCCACTATAATATCATCTGTTGAAAATGTTCACTGTCTGAGGATTAAAAACTTCTCCACTCTGGAGGTAGACTTTTTTTTTATTTCCTGGCCTTGGAGACAAATAGAGGAAAACTATTAATGTGTAATGATTATCACCCAGAGTTGTTTTTTTGTTTGTTTGTTTGTTTTTTTTACCTACTACTGATATTCTTAAATATGTTCTGCATTAGGGCCTCTGAGATTCATAGGGATATTAGATTATCTCTTACGGCCTTTTCCTCTAGCCTGTTCTGAGATTCCCGAGGAATCTCATGGGGAAGGGAATGTTAACAGCTGTGTCTCTGGCATGAACCCTTCCATCCCCCTAATACAGTTTTATAGCATAAACTTCTGTGCAGTATGGGTTGGAACAAATACTTGAAATGCTAGAGAGACAAAAATCCACCGTTTTTGAAAATCACACGTCTAATCCCATTCCACTCATTTTGCAGATAAGAAAACTGAGGCTTACAAAGTCACACTTCTGATTGCGGCATGAGCACTAGTCATGTCACACAGGAAGGAGCCTTTTGCACCTGGAGATTGTCTTCTCCCTTCAGCCCAGAATCCTTCAAGCAAACCTAATCACCTTCTGGACAGTGGCTCTGCTCTCACTAACGCTGAATAGCCTGGGATTTCAGGCATTCCCATCACATAGATAAAAGAGGCGAGCAATGTTTTTGCTAAAATGACCTGAAATCCTTTACTCTGCCAGTGGGCAAGCTGAACACCCTCCTAAAGTTAACTTCAGTACCTTTGATGGGCTGTAATACTCATGCATACTTCCATAAACTTTGTTTCTCGGAGCCTCCTCAAAAGAAACCTTTATGAGATTTTTGTTTATTTCATCAATTTCATCACCACCCCCAGGCTATCACGTTTATTTCTACTCAGAGTGAAGTGAAAACTTGACATTAGTACTTGGATTAGTAATGGGGACCATTGGTGAGGAATGAGGGGACTGTCTGGGAGGCTTTGTCAACTGATAGTCCAGTGACCGAGGCAAACATTTCAGCCTCTGATTATTTTTCTTAAGCTCCTGATAATTGCTTCCGTCCCTCCCTTAGCTCCCCACCGTGCCCCCCTCCGGGTCTCTAGATACACTGCCAATCATGTCGCTGTTGGGTTAACTAGGCAGCTGATTAAAACACTTGTTTGTTATTCAGGAGAACATCAAGATAGGAGTCCCTAGGCATTCTGGAACGAGGGTCTCAATCTCTGTATTGGTTTCTGTTTTAAGGAAGGGGACAAGCAATTACCTTGTAGTGAATTCTCAATATATTTCCTTTTCCTTCTGGTCTCCGTTATACTGTTAAGTTTGTGGTGGGCAAGGCGGTGCGTCTCCTGTGGACTGACGGACCGTCTGTCAGGATTGTGCAGGTGCCCTGACCCACACAAAAGGAATGACAAATAGGAACATCTGTGAGCTGGGCTTGTGTGTCCTCAGGAATTCCAGATTACCTATAGAAACCATTGCTGGATAGTACACATTATCCTCAGGCTTAGGATTTGATCAATAAGTGAAAACTCCAGGGATGCTTTTTCTTCCGAGCAATACTGGATTGCTAGCTTGCTAATAAATATTCCTTACTCCAGTGTGCCTTGGGCGAAGGCTGCAGTCAAGAATACTGTGACGGTTTTACTGTAGTACTTAATTGTAGCATGAAGAATTCTTTTGGGGAAGGAAAATGCTTGCGGTAGAAAAATAAGCAAAAAAAAAAAAAAATTAAGGTGGAGTAAGAGGATTGATCAAAGAGTAATTAATAATTTTCTGAGTTACACTCCATGTAAATGAAATGGTGGATTTTTTAAAAAAGTCTTTGAGAATGTTTCTTCCTAATGCCAAGCAAGCAGAATGTGAAATATATAATTAGGAATTGGAGAGTTCCTTTTTATCTTTACTGTTATTATACTTTGTATCATTAGCATAATATTAGTTTTGAATGCGCAAATTGAAAGAAGTTAGGAAATTACTTAAGTGGAGAGAAGGCACCACTTTGACATTTGTAGGATTAGCTCTGTGAACAGTGGCTGCAGAGAGAGAGGCTCCATTAGCAAGAAAGGAGTAGGCAGGAAGAGATGACATGGCAGATGGAAGATGGAGAGAGAGAACACAGACTGAAAAACTTGCAGAGAACCCAACAGATCTGAGTCTGAGGATGGGGCATAAATAGGAACAAGGACTAGCAGTCATACTGAGCACAGAATCTGCTTGGCAGATTGTAGCGATAATAACACTCCACATTACTTTGACACCACAAAAGTCCTGCTTTGCTCTTGATGTCTCAAGGAAATCCTGCAAAATGTTCCTTCTAAGAAGTTTAGGTATTTATATAGTTTTACGTTTATAGGAAAGAGCTCTGTCATCGCCAAGCTATTCTGCACTTGAAACGAAGGAGGAAAGAGTTTATTCCTTCATGGAATAATAGTATTGACAGGAAATAATTGCCCACTGTTCCACAAATTAAAAAAATTCAGCTGATAACTCTCAAACTGGTATTAATGGGCACAGATATTAAAAGACTGACAGTGAAAGGCATCTGGCTGGCTCAGTCAGTAGAACACGTGACTCTTGGTGGGCGGGTTGTGAGTTCGAGTTTCACCGGTGGTGTAGAATTTACCTAAAATTAAAAAAAAATTAAAAAAAAAAGAAAACTGGTAATGGAAGAATTAAACCAATATGGTACTACCAGACTTTTGTGCTTGGAATGTCACCATGAAGTATTTTAGGAATAATATGATTTTTTTTAGTTTTCTTTTTTCTTTCAAATGAGAAAAAACTATTTTGCTGTTGTAATATACTGAGTCCAGGAAATTCTACTGATGCTTTTTCAAAGCAAGCAGTATTTTGACTATCATGATCTTGGGGTATTAATATTTTTAATGCTAGACTCAACATATTTGTAATTATTACACTAACCTACCATTTTTCATGAAGCATTTGTATTGACCATGGAATCAAGTTCTATGCGATATACGATTTATATTCTTAAGGAATTTATGACTATTTTGAGCTGGTGTGGGAGGAGAGGCTCATTATCAGAAAGGACACATTCACCTATAAAGCATAGGGGAAATAGAAAGTTTCCCCATATAATGTGTCCATAAAGTCCTTATGCACATTATAACTTGAATAACTAAGATGATAAGATAGAAGACATACAGTTCTATGCAATATTTCAGATACCATGATAAGTGAAAAATAAGTTCTATCAATCAGGAGAAGAAAATCCAGCTTAATCCAAAAAGCCACTTGCAGTCTGTTTTTATTATAGACACAACACACATTCTTAAATTCTTAAAATCTTACATACCCTATTTGTGAAAGCCATCCCTGTGGAATTATCTGAGAAGGAAAAGTATATGCTACGAATCTGGACATTAAGGATTTTGAATGAAGGACAAGACAAGTTTGGCATGCAGAGAAAGATGATCAGTGTTGGCTTTGAAAATAATTCTGGGCAAAGTTTATTAAAGTATTCATCCTCCTACCTAGTAAATAGTAGGTTAGAACCATCAAGAGTTGCTTTTCTTTCTGGAATTAAGACATTTGTCAACTTGTTTTTCTTGAATGGATGATGCTAGTGGTATTGTGATGGTAAAAATGTCTGGAGAAAAGAAAGTTAGATACCATTTTTCTGCAGTCTTTTTAATGGACCATGGGAGTCTAGTGAAATTCATGTTCTTGTACCTAAAATGTGCCCTTAGAAGTTTACCCCAAAAGCTCTACTCTTACATATATCACTGTATGCCACTAGGAAATACAGAATCCTTAGATGGGATATATAATCAGACTGAGTCAGAAGGGGACCCAAGACATTTCCCCAAATTTAGTTCAACTAATAATTATTGAGCACATCCTGCCAAGCTTTAATAAAGCCAAATTACATGTGGTGAGTTGTATATAAACACTGCCTTTAGAAAGTCCATATTCTACTCTTTGAACATGGGGAGGGTGGTGGCAGTGGCTGAGAATTATTGACGGATCTATGAAGGACCATATGTCCAGTCAAATCTTTGGGAGGAGCTGGAATGAAGGTGTAAGTGAACTGTATTGACCCCATAGCAGGTAGAGCGCTGGGCCATTAGGGGAAGGTGATATTTGAGCCTGGCCATGAAGGACGTCAAACAGTGACCAAAGAATGAGCAAGAGGCACAGGCATACCAAAAAACGATGCGAAGTTTGGTGGGTTTGTGTAATGTTGTATCAAAACAAAATATCTTCAAGGGTGCAGTCTTGTTGAAGCATTTTAATGTGTGCTGCTAGGGAATGAAGCCCTAAGAATGAATGATTTCAAGTGAGATGGTGGCACTAAGACCCCAAATTGTTCCCTTGTTAAAAGATGTATTAATTTACTACCTAGTAGGAGCAAGCAGTAAATAAAAGCAAAGCACAGCGTGCCTATATCTTGTGAAGACAAAATGAGGTAGAAAATTAAAGATATTTATCTCCATTCTTCTCCTTTAAGATTTCTTAACTAATCTGCAACCCAAAGAGAGTGAGAAAGCATTGTTGAAATTCTGAAGGTAAGAAGAGCAAAGACAAAGAGAGCTTTAGTGAAGATTTGGTTGGGGTGTGTGGGGGGACACAAAGGAGCTCAAAGCCTATATTTAGAAATTGTTCTTTTTCTCACTTAAAATATAACCATGTTTGTTTTTACAAAGACCACTCTACTGAGAGCCGTGAGAAGCATTTCTGTATTGAAGTAAATCTATACTAGCTATCAGTAGTCTGTCATTAAAATTCAGGTAGTTTTTGAATAGTGAGTAGCTGATGTATTCAAAATTGTGACGTACTCTGAAAAACGTCGAGGTGCTAGAATCTTCCAGTCTGTGAAATCTAGTCTGATGAGATGCATAGGGACAATTTATACCTATTGGTGGTCCAGAGGGCGCCTGAGGCAAAGCCATGGGGAGATGTTTAGCCAGTCTACTTTGGCAGCTGCCAGATCTGAAAAGGTATTTTACAGAGGTCAAATCTGTTCTAGGAGCCCCAGTGAAATAGTTGAAGTTATATGTCGGTAGGTGAGAAAAGAAGCAGGGGGAAGATCACAGCCTTTGGAATTCAACAAGTTTGGTTTTGGAAATCAGCCAATTGTTCTGGGTTCTAGAGCAATTTACCTGACTTCTCTGAGCCTTGCAGGATTGTTATAAAATCTTAAATTATAGTAAACGTGCCACGCAGTGTACTGGTGATTGAAAAATGTGGAACTGTAAGTTTAGAGCAAATTGTATTTCGCTGGAAGCAAAATAGAGAAATGGAGGTACTCGCAAAGTAGTAGTGCGAAATAAAAGAGGAGAGACAGAGAGACAGAGACAGAGAGATTTTCTAGGGGTTGCTGGGCTGTGGTGGGTTTTCCAGAGGGCAGGAGGATGGACATAATCATAACAATCTTCACCTTCTAACTTACCCATCTGTGGCAGATAGGAAACATGGAAATGTACCAAAGAATATGGGATTTAGTACCGAACTGAGGGCAGGAATACCAAGAAAAGTGCCACCCATACAGAGAGAAGGATCCAAACTGATAAAATGAGTTAAGACTTCATACAGATGATAGAAGTTGTGTCAGGTTTCCAGCAGTGTGACCTTGGGCTGGTTGCAGTGCCTTAGTTCCCCCCCCCCCCCCATAAAATGGGATAGTATGTACTATGTGAAGCTACAGGTTAAATGAAAGGAGTCCAAAATGCATTCCTGTAGTACTCGGCTAGGTAATTGTCTGGCATGCAGGGACTACGTTGGCTCTCGAAGTAGCATTGAGGTGTAATGTCACTGTTGGCTTTGCCTCTGTCCATATATCTGTTTTCATAGAGCCTCATCTCACAACCATAAGGGCACTGGCCAAATATGGAGAAGTGGGCAACAGTCTTACATTGTTTCTACCCGCTTTTATTAGAGTACAGCCTATGGTCTAATGTTATACCTGCAGTCTCTCAATCTTCCCTAAAGGATGTTAGTGTTGGAGACCCAGGTGATAACACATTCAAAAGATCCTAGCATATTTTTGATGGAAGAGTTGGCAAGGTAATGGGTCTATAACTGGCGGAGGTAGAGCTTTGTTCTCTTAGGAGAGAGAGGGTCTGTGGAGAGTAGATCACACTGTTGAGTCCAGAAAGATCAGATAGGCCATTCAAGTTAAAGAGGGTGAACAATTAGCAAGAACAGAGTGTGGTCCCTGAGCAGCTGGGGAGAGGAGATCTGCACAGGATTCTTTAGTTTGACCTTATTTTATCTGTCCTGTTCTGGGAGTGAAAGTCACTGGCACATGATTTTCCTATGGTCTGAGTCTATGGAGGCTGTAGATCACACAGTTTATCCCCATGTCAGAGTTCTTTGATAAGTTGAGTGGCTAAAATCAGTGTCTCCCATAGGGATTTATTGAAACTAAATGGTTGTTCATACACCAGTGACAGTTGTAAGGTAAGACTTGAATAAAATACTGGTTGGCATCTTATAAATTTTGCTTCCTATGTCACTTCAGTAAGTTTCACCGAAGTTTTTTTGTTAGTTCGTTTTGTTTTGCCAGGTTGGTAAGCTTTGTTTAACACTACTAGCAGCTTTGTTAAATCGGAGACCAGAAGGGTAAGTCTTATTGTTGCCCCAAATGACAGATGAATTTCATTTTAGTTTACCATAAACACATTGATAAGGGAAAATAAACTTCTCCCTCATGGCATCCGAAGCAAGGCTTTGAAAGATTTTTGATAACACAAGGTCACCAATAAAATTGGAAAGCTCTACTGTCCACAGTAGTCTTCTTAAGTCCTTAACCTGGAAAACCCAGTTGTGAATGGAAGTAGGATTTGGGACAATTATAATGAAATAAAAGGTAGAGGCAAGGCAGATGCAAAGATCAGATGGGGAAATTTATAGCTAACATGTTCTCAAATACACAGATTTCCTTCTTGGGTTGCATACACCAGCAGGCTTTGTAGAAAGATGAACACAGAGTAATTAATGCCTCTGGGATCTCGATTTGTTGGCTCACTAATAACACCTGCTCTTGGTGTTTCCAGAAATCTACCCCGTAGGATCACACTCCCAGAGGATCCTTGACTATACATTCTGCCATGATATATATTGTGCTGCTTTTGTAAATCTCCATGATCAAGACCAGTTGAAGAGATTTGCATGAGTATAACATAGAAGCCCCCAGCTGACTTTGTCAATTCCATAGCAAAAATAGAATGAAGTCCCTAACCCCCAACAATCATGAAACTTACTTGAAAGGCAGAACACTCTGGAATACATACAGAGGAAAAATGTCATTGTAAATAAGACATTGAAACCAACTGCACATCAATTGTCAATGGTAAGAGTGAGAAAGAAGGCTTTGGTTGTATGGACAATAAATCAGGCATCTTCTTGTGCCACGTAATGCTCTTCCCAGACCACAGTGAGTACGTTGTGTACCATCCCACCACCATATACTAGGAGGACTGAAATGCAAATTGATATGTATTTAACTCTTTCAAAGATGGTTCAATTCTATTTGACAAGCAATGTCAGGCATTACAATGTTAGTGGCAATGAGAAAGGAAAAGTAATGCTAGGGTATAGTCTTTGAAGGTTCAGCCTATAAATAGAGGTTCAAAAAATCTGATTGTCACACTTCTGCATGCCTGTGTAAACACAAACAATCTTTTTATTCTCTATATTTAGGGAGGGCTTTCTTTATAAACTGAATCCTGAACGGTTTACAACCATGAAAAAGTCCTCTGCCCTCCAAAAGCTTGCTCCCTACCTATTAGGGATGATGGACATGTCTAACATGGACAGTACTAACATGTTAGTACTAACATGCCACAGCAAAGGGTATATGCAGAACAGAACTGCACAAAATGGGTTAAAGAAGTTTAGAGTAGGGGGAGTACCAGTTTAGGATCCAGACCTGCAATGTATTTTCTCTAAGGCTTTTGTACAGAAATTAGGCACCGTCTCAGAGTATGCACCTCCTCTTCCCCGGTTCCTCGCTGTGTGCCCCTCGGGGAGTTAGTGAACCTCTTCACACAGAGTTCATCTCTGCATGTCCTCAGAGAATGACCTCTCCGAGCGTCAGTGTCATTATCTGTAATATCATGATAATGCCACAGTATAATTCATAGGTTTATTGTAAGCCTTTCATGAACAAATGCTTCAGAGTGCTCAGTGCAGGACTGGGCACAGGAAATCAACAACAGCCACGCATTATTTTATGTATACTGCAGTGTAGATATAACAAGTGTTGGCTGAGTCGATGGGTGAGTTATAAAACAAGTCAGCCAGCCAGGCACTGCTTTGATGGCCAGATGATCTCTGGGAACCTAATAGTCAAGGCCAAGGACTTTCGTATAAAAAGCTTTCTCATAATCAGTTTCTGATTATCAGGGCCTTCACAGATATTGTTTCTTCAACCACTTGAATATTTTCATGCCTCCTAGAACGCTCGGTCAAAATCTGGGAAAGTACAGATCAGAGTTTTGTCACCTCCTCAATTTCTACTGCTTTGTCACTTGTGCAGAGAAGATTTGGTGGAAAAGCACACGGAAATGGTGATTTTCATCTATGAGTTTTATTGCTTTGGTTTTTTTTTAAATTTTCTTTATGATTATGGATAGCCAAAGTTCACTTTTTTCTTGCAAGAGGAATTGAACCAAATGGGATAGGAATAGCAGAAGCCCTTCATTCCTCAATAGGTCTTTGCTAAGTTCCCAGGCACCTGCTAGATATTAGATAGGTTATCAAAAAAGATCATCCACCTGGCCTGGGAGGCTTGCAGTTTGGCTGAAGGATTAGGCAGAGAGCAGAGAGACATTTTTAGGACACTGGTAGAGACAAGTTATGATCACTGGAAATAGATATTGACTCTGGGAAGAAAGAGCAGGAAGGGAAGAATAACTCCAGAATGGCTAATTGGGGGCATGGCGGTTCTTTGCTGGATGGGATGATCTGGATTTCCAACAGGAAAGGGTGGACATTCGAGCAGGAAGAATAGTAGTAAAGACATGAATTCCACCTGATTTTAGAGTTGGGAAGGGAAGTCTTATTGGAAAGAAGGGAAAGATTAATGGAAGGCACTGATACCCAGGCTGAAAAGAGTAAATTTAATCTGATCAGTGAAAAGGACCCACCAGAGGCTCCTAAACAGAGGAAAGACATAATGAAAAGGAGTTTAGGAAGATTATTCTAGCAACATTGTGCAGGTGGAATTGGAGCAAGAAAGACTCTAAGCAAGGAAGCCAGTGAAATTGCTTTTGCAGCAATACTGGGTTATAGTGAGGAGGTCCCAAACTAGATGATGCTGGTAGAAACAGAAAAGACTCTGATTTAAGAGATTTTGTGCATTTGGAAGATTACATGTGAAACACGAGTAAATGAATGTTCCCTAGAATGACAATCTCTTTATAAAGTTTTCCATCATCCTCCCTCTACCACCACCCCACCCCAGCAAACTCTGAAAGTAAGTTCCAAAGCAGCATGAGTTTTGTAAGAGTACATTTGTTTATTCTTCACATGCCAAAAGCTGACATCAATGTTTCAGTGTCTTACAGGATGGGTATGTTACAGATACATCACACAGACGTCCTATTTCTGGGAGAAGTATGACTCATTAAGACAGTCTTTGAGTTACCAAACAAAGTCTGACATTTTCTTTCTGGACATTTATTGGCTTACCAAGTATGTATGTTTTCTTATTGCAAACAGTCAGTAAAACCTACCCGTTCTTTGTCCTCTAACTATGCCTATGTAGAAATTAGATACTTATTTGAAATATTAGCGTTTCAGTTTTAGCTGCTAGTTCTATCATTTCTGTGCTTGTTTTTTTTTTTGAAGACTGCTTTAAGAGCTTTCTAGGAAATAATTGGAAACCTTTATATTAACATCTGTTTGTACATAGCTTGATGAACAATGTTTAAACAATGCCTGCTGCTTAGGGAACCTAATTCCTATCCATAGTCTTCTTACAGTTCAGTTGTTTATCGTTAGATTACTCCCCTTTTTTCTTCTTTGCTTATACTATGTAAAACAGCTAATACTACTTAGAATCAATTTTAAAAATGAGAAACTGTCTCAGGGATTTTATCAGATGTTCAAAAACTTTAATGAGATGAATCGTATTTCAGAATCATCTCTAGGAATCAGTCATTATAAGTATGGTCTTTCTGTCTGGACTTTGCTATCATTAGAGTTTTTTGAGAAGCTGATTGGCCAAATAAATGGTAGCAAATTAAGTACCTGAAAAATGAGTCTGGCTAGATTATCAAGATTAATTAGGTAATGAACGTTCATTGAATTCATTTAGGCATATTTTGTTAAGCACCTACTAGGTTTAGAGCCCAGTGCTTGCTGGTCATTGGGTGACAAAGAGGAGAGTAATTTCAATCTGTAGGGAATATAAAATCCTTCAGGGAATCCAGGCATATTGACAATGTACTTAATGGATGTCAGACTTGGAGATACAACAAAATATATTTTTAAGATGAGGATGACAGATTTCAGTGTTAAGATTGAAGGAGATTGGGACGCCTGGGTGGCTCAGTTGGTTAAGCGTCTGCCTTCGGCTCAGGTCATGATCCCGGGGTCCTGGGATCGAGTCCCGCATCGGGCTCCCTGCTCCGCGGGGAGCCTGCTTCTCCCTCTGCCTCTGCCTCTCTCTCTCTCTCTATCTCACATGAATAAATAAATAAAATCTTAAAAAAAAAAAAAAAGATTGAAGGAGATTAGGATGCCTGGTTGGCTCAGACAGTTAAGCATCTGCCTTTGGCTCGGGTCGTGATCTCCCGGTCCTGGGATTGAGCCCCACATCGGACTCCCCTGCTCAGCGGGCAGGCAGCTTCTCCTCTGCCTCTCCCCCTGCTCATGCTCTTTCTCTGTATCTCTCGGTCTCAAATGAATAAATAAAATCTTAAAAAAAAAAAAAAAAGATTGAAGGAGATCAAGGATATTCCAGGCTGAGATGAAGGAGATCAAGTATATTCCAGGCTGAGGTGACTGAGTATAGCTGATCAAAGATATTCCAGGCTGAGGTTTCCAGGGACTGGGGTATTGGGGGTTCAAGAGAGGAGGGCTGGTGGGATGAAAAGCTAGGGCTGTAGACTGGACCTGGAATGTGAATAGTCTTAATCTTGATCTAGGAATTTGAACTTGGTTTGGAAGACATCAAAGGAGCATCAATGATGTTTGATCAAGCCAGCTACATTATAGTATTAATGCCATAAAGCACTGCTTTGTGGAAATAGAAACCACCTAGGATCTCAAGAACCATTGCATATGCTTGGAAAGTACTATGGGGTTTCATTTTTATTCAGTGACTATATATGCAAAATTATTTACTTCATTGTGTCATTATTTAGGTTTTAAAAATTCTTTCAGATCATTATAAACATTTATTTATGAATCCATTTATTATTTTCAGTTGTTAAAAAAGTTTTATCCAATGTACTGTTTAAAGGACTTGCAACACAAAGTATCCAGTAAAAAAGTCAAAAGGCAATCCATTTTCTTTTTTGTTGTGAATAGGTGTTGAGTGGGGAAGAGTAAAGCAGAACTGTTCTGCTACTTTCTAAGGTTCATTTTATGAAGAGCATAGAAATTGAAAAATTAACCCATCATCACAAACGTGGGCACGCCACGCCCGCAATACACCCAGTGTGTCTTCACAGCAGTGTGTCTTTGCAGCAATTCTTTTAAAATGTCTCTTCTTTAGGACAGAACCGCTCATAAAAGTTTAATTCAAGCTTTGGACTCACATTTTGGTTCTGACAACCAACATAATTATTTCCTTTTCTGCTTTCCCTACTTTGTACATATGATGTGCAGTGCATTACATATACATTTTATTATTTCCAAGTACATCTGCTATTTTTGGTAGTATAACAGCTTTCAGGAAAAATAGTACATGTTCAGAATTTGATACTTTGATTTCACTAAATTTAGAACTTAGCATCCTCTTTTAAAATTTGAGACAATAGGATGTTTAGTCTTTCATCCTCAAAATATGTAACTTATTCGTATAAGTATACCAACTCTTTATATGACTGTCATTTGGTCTTTCCTACTATGATTTGGAAGCAAACATTTCTGTTACAGTAAGCCTACTTGTTATTTCAATTTATATTACCTTATGGAATAGAGTTAGAGTGTAGAGGGAATTCAAAAATGGGAAAAATACACCGTATAGGTCTCTGGGTTAGTAAGGAATTTTTATGTGTTATTTTTCCCATTTAATTCCCAGCCTATATTCAGGTAATAGTGACTATAATATCATTATCTTTACAGAGTAGTTACCTGAGTGCATGTAACCTCATTTTCTATAATGGGAGGTTACAGATGAAGAGTATCTCCGAGCTCCTAATGCTGCCATACTCAGGCCTGTTAAGTATCATTTCTCTATGTGATGCGCATATTAAACATAGGTTACAATTCTAGTTAGAATGTAATATTGGACACAGATAAGTCTGTTCTGCTGTTTTCAGAGGGAGCAAAAAATTCAGATTAGTATTGAAGATGCTTCAACTTCTCTACTTCAGGAGGAATAGACACTGTCAGTCTGTCCATTCTCTGCTGTCTCCTTCACCTCTCTGCAGAGTGAATATTTGCCTCCTTCATGCTCCCACCAGCCCTACTATATTATGTATATTATAGCGTCACTCATACACCTTGCAGTTAATTCTGTACATTTATGTACAATCCGTTGTGGATTGTGAAATTGTTAATGGAGTCCTATCCATCTTCCCTAGCACCTCACATATTGCCAGTGACTCAATAGGCATTAAGATACTGCTTATTAATTGAAGGAATGAATGACAGAATGAAAGACAGGCTACGAATAAATGAATGTTGCTGGATTTTATTTGCTAAACTGATTTAAACTGAACTTGGATGGGTAAGCAAGGAACTCTCCAAGGAAACCTATGTTCTTTCTTATTTCCATTGGTGGCCGAGTCAGAGGAAATATGCCTTCACAAGAAAAGATGTCAGGGGGGAGGGAAAGGAACAGAAAGATTGTCTAACAGAATATGGATGCATAGTGTATTAGGTAATCATGGTAAAATGATAGAAGAGAAGCAAAGGGATTTAAAGGAATCTTCTAGGATTTGTGAGTAAAGCAGACACCCGCTTGTTTGACTTTTAGAATTCAGTTGTATAAGTTGTATTAGCACTTCCTAAGGCTAATGGTCAAATGCCACCCACCTAAGATCACGATAAGCTGTCTGGGTGTTGTAGCTAGTTTGGAATGTGTCCTCCACAGCCTTCCCTCCGAGTGCTCAGAGCTATTGTGACTAGAACCCCAGATTGTGTCTCCTATTCCACACGTTCTTTGTCTGGTTCCTTGGCCCAAAAACTCCACATACCACTGGGCTCCTGGCACCTCTGAGGTTGTCTCTGTTAGACCACTTGAGTGTTCATTCAGAAATATTACGGTCACAAATTATTTTGCAGTCACTCTGGGTAGGAAGGGATCAGTAGCTTTTAAAATCATCAATTAAACTAGAGTAGGGTTTCAGAGCAAAGCTGGATTTTTATGGTCCATTACAAACCACCTCTTGTATACATGAAGAAGCAGCAGAAGTAGCCTGGCCACAGGAGTAGACAGAGTATGAAGGCTACCATCCAGCTTTCCTGATTCCCCTCAGATATTTTCTCCACGACACCAAGAATTGATCCCTCAGAGACCGTTCAGGATGCATTTCTATGGAGGTAAAAATATGATTGAAAGATATGTAGAATTTCCTCTTGCTATTTAACTCAGTGTTCCTTTTTCCTTTAAAAAATGTACACTTAACCAGGGGTAGTTTTGATGATTTACCGGCCCAGCTTTATTTTTTACCTTGTTGAAATTTACTTTTGTTTTAACTGTCATTACATTTCCATTTTTTGTTTGACAAGCTTTTGATTTATAAGTGTGAAGAGAGGTGTATGTGTATGTGTGTGTTTTTTTAAATTCCATGCTCGTGAATGGAAATGTAAAGCATTTTACTAATATTTTAAAAGTGCTTGCTGTATGTCAGGTTGTCTGATAGAAACTTTGCATAGATTATCTCAGTTAATCCTTACAACAAATCCAGTGAACTATTTTTATTATTATTTTACAGAAAAGGAAAGAATCTTTGGGAGGCTAAGTAACCTGCCCTACATCGCTGGGTTAGCAAGAGTTAAGTGGGAGCCTGAATCTAGAATCCATTGATAGTAGCAAAGAGCAGAGCTATAGGATGCTTTGCCATTGATGGGCCACTGAAACTTGACTCCAGCTGCCATTAAGTAATCCGTGACATTCACAAATTCTGATGCTTGGAAAGAAAACAAGTATTGCCCAGAGTTGGGGATTTTTGGCTTTGTTATAGAATTTCATTTTTTTTTAACTACAGCATTTATGTTTTAGCTGTTCAGATTCAAAATTAAATTAAAGCTAAAACATGGAAAACTTTTTTTTTTTTTAAGATTTGTATTTATTTATTTGACAGAGACAGAGATAGCAAGAGCAGGAACACAAGCAGGGGGAGTGGGAGAGGGAGAAGCAGGCCCCCCGCCGAGCAGGGAGCCCGATGCGGGGCTCGATCCCAGAATCTCGGGATCATGACCTGAGCCGAAGGCAGACACCCAATGACTGAGCCACCCAGGCACCCCAACATGGAAAACTTCTTATCACAAATTTAGGAGATGATCAGTAAAAGTCATTTATAATTTTATTCATTGCAAGTATATGCATAGACGTTTTAAAAGTACAATGCCTTTTCCCACACAGTGTAAAATTGAGGTTATATTGATGACCTGGATGACTGGCAGATTAGATCATAAGTTGATTTCCCTCTATCCATGCTGTTCCTTCTCTCCAAAGTTCTATGATCATGAAATCCATCCCTTTCCTAGGTGGGGAGCACATTACTCTGATCAAGGTGTTATGAGTGGCCATGTTCCCCAAATGAACTTTCATATCAAATATTCAAAACTCAAATTTAAAATTATGTTGCAAAACTCACAATCTTCAATTTGAGAGACCTACATGGAGTGTTATCATATAGTCTGAGTTACCAGTGCTCTCTTAATTATATGAGTTTATGTCTCTATAACTTGGATGTTGCTTGAAAAATTCTCTGTATAATTTTCATCAGGGTGCCTTGGAAGAATTCAGTTCCTGTTTGTAGTTTTTCATTGTTTCTATGAACCTCTCTCATCATTATCAAACTAGGGTTTTTCAGAACAGAGTTAAGTCTATTAGCCCTGGCATTAATGAACTAATCTAAAAATAGATCTAATCAGGCATTTGCATGCTTCCACTCATAAGAATGTCTATTCATTACTGAGAAAAAATGGATATAGAGATTTTTTTTCTTTAACTTGGTATGAACTTCTGTACATGGAGCTGAGCAACAGTGGCCTTCTCTTCCATATTTTTTTCTGTGCCTCTCAACCATCTGTATGATAGATTTAGTTATAATCAATTCCCTTAGGGTGGACTTGGAAGGTTTAATTAATGACAAATTGATAATTATATGGATTTTGAGCCTCTTAGAAGGCACGGGATAAGTTAAAGTACAATTGTAGAGGATGTCATATTTTTCCATATGAAAGTCACCATCGTCAAAAGATCATACAGAACCATTATTCAGATATGCAAGCAAGAATCTAAATAGGAGAGTTGCCTCTCTAAATATTCACTCTCAAGCAAGACTGAGTACTATAATCTAATCTGGAGACCTGCTCTGGGTCTTGATTTTACTCTGTCCTCTATATCTAAATGGAAGTTTTTTTATATATACGAAGCAATGTTTTTTGACAAGGTTTTCTGTTCTATCCACTAATAAATATTGTATATAGGATTCAAGGAAGAATCCCTTTATTGTGCTCCAGGAGGGATTCCTTACATTTAGGGTCCAGATACTTAAAACAACAAGAAGATCAAAATAAGACTTCTAGGGCGCCTGGGTGGCTCAGTTGGTTAAGCTACTGCCTTCAGCTCAGGTCGTGATCCTGGAGTCCTGGGATCGAGTCCCACATTGGGCTCCCTGCTCAGCGGGGTGTCTGCTTCTCCCTCTGACCCTCTTCCTTCTCGTGCTCTCTGTCTCTCATTCTCTCTCTCTCAAATAAATAAATAAAATCTTTAAAAAAAAAACCAAAAAACAAAATAAGACTTCTATACATACCTTGTCATTCATTAGTTAATCTACTTCTTCATTCAGTTATTGAGTTCCTACTATATACAGAAAAGTACAAAGATACATAATCCAGTTTTTATCTTTAAGTAGCTGAATGCATAATACTATATAAAGCCACAAAGATATTGAATTCTTGTGCTGAACACCCATAGCCTAGAACTGGGCCAGATACAGAATAGGCACCTGCTAAATATTCATGAAACGACCAAATGATACAATGTACAGTGATAAGGATGCCTGTGTGGGTTGTAATGAAAACACAGATGAATGGGTTCTCTAACCCATTATGGAAGGATATGAGATTAAGTACAAAGGAAAAGTAGGAAAAGGTGGAAGATAACCACCATGCATTAAGGGATGGGTGGGTGGGGAATTAGAGGCAGTTTAGTTCTGGGACACGATGTATGTAACAGAGACTGTCTAGAATGAAGGTTCAAGACAGGCAGGTGCCTTGTCATGGAGGTCCCAGTGGACAGATGTTGACGTGAGTTTATGCTTTCCCCTAGGAAGATTCTTTCTCCTACATTCTGTGAATGCCTACATCAACACCCCCTTTAAGGAGGAAGAGTGAATTAAATATGGAGACCACACAGAGTCGGTTGCATTTTCCACTGACTGGAAAGATGTCCCTGCCCTTCCCTGTACTACTGTGCTATGTCCCCTGGATGATGCTCTGCTCCCAGCCACGGTCTCTCATAACCATTATTTGTTTTATCTATCACTTGAGTTTTTTTCTCACTTCCCATTAGTAGCTTCTCAGACTTAATGTTTGTTCTTTTTTAGTGCAAGAGCTAAATATTTACTGTTGAGCAAGCCAGAGGAAATACCATAAAAAGTTAACAATTCCAGTGAGAACACAGAAACAACAAGTCAGACTTTTGCTCATTTTCTTAGCAACACTCTGAATTCATGGTATAGTTTCATCAAATCTTTTAATTATGTGTGACCCCTCATCTGTGAGCCCAAAGGACTTTGTGTCAGTTTGGAGTTGGGCCATTCTTATTTTATAAATAAGGAAAATTGATGTTTATTCAACAAGTGCAAACCTAGAAGAACTCAGTCCAGTACTTGGTGCTTCCAGAACCTTCCATTCTGAAGGAATACCATCCTCTTCTTGGCAGTTGTGGAGGCTGGTAGAAGTGTTTCTTTCTGATGCTTTTGCAGTTCAGACAGAAATGGTAGCCCCTTCCCCTCCTGCATTCAGCTTGGGAATGTGTACCTCTGTGGAGGGACTAGAAGCTGCTGGGAGTTCTACCATTTCCCACTTTTTAGTATCTCTGTTTGATTAAATATAGTGCAAGATAAGGATGGATGTTTAGGAAAGAGTTAGTTTGTGAAGGACCTTGTAAGCCAGGATAAGGAGTTTCCATTTTATCCCGAGGACGGTAGGAAGGCATTGGCATCTGTGGGAAAGTTCATGGGATCAGATTTGGGGTGGAAAAAGAAAAAGGTCCAGGTGCAAAGTAGAAAATGTCCTGGAGTCAGGCAAAGACCAAAGTGTGCAGACGGGTTTAAAGGCTGCTACCACGATCTAAGTGATGGGGGCCCAGACCAGTGCAGAGCACTGGAGATGGTCTTGTAAGTTATTTAAGAGGAAGAACTGACAAAATTGAGTGATGAATTGGACCGAGAATTTAAGAGCAAGAAAGGAATCAAAGCTAATGTCTAGTTGAAGGACTGGGCATCTGGTCTCGCACTGGGATGGAGCACATGTGGAGAAAGGTTGGTGGGGAGAGGAAGTGAGTGTATTCCTCTGACTAATATTTTACATGACTCATAAAATATGCACATATATTTAATATGCATGATGAACTTTTAGAATTTCCTGAAGTTAAAAAATGTTTTGCATATCTCAGAAGTGGGAAAGGCCCTGCTCTCTGCATAGCTTCTCATCGGGGTCCCTTTCTGCTTCCGGGTTTAGATGATGCGCTAGAACAGTGATCAGCGAACAGTGGCGTGTGGGCCAAATGTGGCTTGTTGCCTAGTCAGAAATGTCCCACAAGTCAATAATGAGTTCTACATTTTTAGAAGGTTGGGGTAAAATTTTGAAAAGGAGACTATTTCATGATAAGTGGAAATTATATAAAATGTAAATTTTAGTTTCCAGTATGAAACTTTTCTGGAACACCACCATGCTCTTCCCGTTACATATTGCGTGTGGCTGTGTTGGTATTCCAACCACAGAGTTCAGCAGTTGCAACAAGGACCTTCTGACTTGGAACGCCTAACATTTTTACTTCCTGGCCCTTTACAAAAATGTATGCCCACCCCTGCGCTAAGTGATTGTTTCATTCTCTAACTTGATGATCCACAATTAAAAAACCACTTCTTTAAAAAATGTCATGGCATTCTATTTTAGGGATCGTGTACTTCTGGCTGGGTTTTCAGATTTGTGGCTGTGCCTGCCACCTGATGCATCAATGTAAAACTTATTAATGCATTTAATTAGCATTGAATTTTTCCACTATTTAGTACCAGAGCAACATGGAAGTGTATTTCAGAGAGGGTATAGTTAATCCAGGAGCAAGAAAAAAAAAAAATACAGATGGCATCTTAGCTGGGTTTATCTTTACTCTAACATTAAAAAAAAAATAGGAAATGCTTTCTGTGGGCATCTTCAAGTTACAATATCATTAGCTACTGTGGCCGTATTTCATGTTACAGTAAACTTTATTAGAATGTATTGGGTAGTGAGATGATGCTATGTGCTACATAGTAGCTGTTAGAGTTGAAATTGGTTTGCAGTCATGCTTCAGCCTATTTGCTTTTAGAAAAAAATAACTTTATCCAACCAACCATAGTAATAACTATTTTTCAAGTAGCATTGCATACCGTTTTCAGGATTATAAGTAAAGCCTGATACTGTGAGGCAGATTTTTCTACTGCATACAAAGTATAGCACTTGTATACACACTTGTTCGATTTCCTTAAAGAATATAAACTATTAGGAAGCATATCAGAAAGGGATTGTTTCCCTTAACATGTTTCCTCAGCCAGTTAATACTGGGTGATCTAAGAAGCATTTGATTTGATAACACCTAAATCAATTGACACCTGTTTAAAAACATGTCTGTTTTGGAGCTGAAGAATCACTTTGTCATATTTCCGTGAGTGTCATAGTTCTAAGGTGTCAGTGGGCATTGAGATTATTGACCATGACACAGTCAGTCTCAAGTGAAAGTTTCAGAAACCCTTTAGGAGAATTGTTTTTGTGGGTTTTTTTCCCTCTACTGATGATCAGGTGTAGCAGCACTTTGATTGTTTTGATTCTTTTTATTAGTTTTACTATTAGTTTTATTAGTTTTATTAGTTTTATTAGTTTTACTATTTTATTTGTATTGAAACTCCAAATAACATGAGAGCAACTAAGACATAGTTACATTTCTTCAAAAGCACGGGCTTTAAAGTAGGTATTGAGAACTGCTGCTATAGATGAGCTAACTTTAGTTCCCTATTCCAAAACCTTTGTCACTTATGCCACTTGTTAATTTCCCCTGTCCCTGAAATGTGCCAGCCCTTCTCCAGCGTGGGCTATCTGTCTACACGTGAGTCAGTGTTGTATACTTATCTCACGTCCCCTACTAGTGTATCATGGCTATTTTGCTATGCGAATCCTAGATGGTAAATTCTCTTGGCATGGGCTTAATAAAATTCATGGAGCCCTGTGTATACTACCCAAGACAACAGGTAGGGGATATTTCCTCTCTAGCCTTAGACATTGCTTGGTTCCTGAATTAGTAAATAACACTGTGGTCAGAGACCAAGTCATTCCTGATGCATTCTCAGGTTCTAAAATCTACACAGGTCTTTTTGCTCATCCTCCACTCCCATACTGTGTGCCTTTGTCTTTGACCCTTGCTTGTATTCCAAGCTTTCTTTTTGATAGCCTTCCCAGATTTATGGCATGAGAGACAGTTGAAATTAGGATCTTGAGTGAGACCTTCAGGAGTAAGGCATTAGAGTTTGTGGAGTACCTACCATTTGCTGGGCACTTTAAATGTGTTAAAGTTAAAGCTCACTTAAATCTCAAATCACCTTCTAAGAAAAGGATGATTTTTTTTTTTTTCCAAATGAGGGAAAAGACATTTGGGGGCTTGATTTATTGACCATTTAACCAATCTGGAGCCCTGACTTCAATTTGTATGTGTCTGGCTCTTAAAGCCTGTGATCCGCTCCCCCCCCCCCCCCCCACCATGCTTCCTGTCAGTCTCCTGGAGAGAGAGAATATATACAGAGAAGAATCAAAAGATAAGGGATAAGCTGTGGAGAAATCTCTCTTTAGAAAGTGGCCTCAAAAACTGAGAGCCAGGAAGGATAGCTAAAGAAGGGGTAAAAGGATAGCAAGAAAATGATAGTTGTTATCCGAAAAGCCATGGGTTGGGGGACTTCTAGGAGAAACTTGTCAGTGGGGTTGTGTTGGGTATGTGAGGTGTAGCTTTCGAATGGACCTAATTCCTGGCCTGCCAGGTGCATTCTTTGTGTCCCTTTTCTTCACTCATCTTCTAGGTTGCAGGGCATGTCCCTGGAGAGCCCAGGCTCACTCTGCAGGGGACCAGGGACACAACCCGCTCAAATATCAAGCATCTCCCGTGTTTCTAAGTTCTGTGTCATGAACTTACTTTTCATGGACTGTTTCATTGCAGAAAGAAAGAGTCTTATAAAATAAAGGTCTCCATTTTCTAGGCCAACTCACTGAAAGTAGAATCCTTATTTTGTCTAGACAGGTTTCTTTGAAGTTGATGTGTTGAGGTACTATCTTGGGGAGCCAACATTATAGCTCTTTACCATGTTTCCTGAGGCAACCTTGTGTGAGGACTAGAAAATTTTAACAAGTGTCTTGACTTTCTCTGCACCTGGAGATTAATAGGCTAGTAAAAACTTTATGAACCCTTAATCATTTATAGCAAACCTATTGAATCCTCCGAAGCTAAAAGCTTCAGCATTCATAATTAAGAGACAACAGAATAGGACCATGTAAATATGGAACTGGTCTCCCAGAAAATGTAATAAACTTTTTCTTTAGCTTTAAGTGTGAGCACTTTAATTTTGAATAGAAAGTACTTTTTTTTTTTTTTTTTTTTTTTTTTTTTACAGACCCATAAATACGGGTAACAGACTGGTGGTTGCCAAAACGGAGGGGCCTGGAGGGAGGACCAAATGGGTGAAGGGGAGTGGGAGATGCAGGTTCCCAGTTGTGGAATGAATAAGTCATGGGGATGAAAGGCACAGCAGAAGGGATAGAGTCACTGGTATTGTAATGATGACATATAGTGATTTGTGGTGAGCACAGCATAATATATAGAGTTATTCAGTCATGTTATACACCTGAAATTAACGTAACATTGTGTGCCAACTATATTTCAGTTAAAAAAAATAAACCAAAAAAGTGTTTTTCTTAGTTAAGAAAGCCATAAAATTATACCCACTTTTAAGATGAGAATGAAAGAAATTTTTCCCTACTACTAGATAATCTCATGTAATCAGATCAGATTCCCCTTATAAAGGTACTAGTTATTGCATTATTAGCTGTGCCCTCCCCCCATCACATTATCTCTGTCTGAAACAATATATAGTTGCATTAAGATAGTATATTTGTTGGCTTAGGCTGCTGTAACAAAGTACGGCGAACTGGGTGGCCCACAGAAATGTATCAACTGACAGTTCTAGAGGCTAGAAGCCTGAGGTTAAGGTGTCAGTGCAGTTGGTCCCCTTTAAGGGCAATGAAGGAAAATCTCTTCCAGGCCTCTCTCTTAGCTCCTGGTGGTTTGCTCTGTGGAGTTCCATGGCTTCTGCTCTATAACCCCCATGTCTGCCTTCATCTTCACGTGGTTTTCTGCCTCTGTGTGTGTGTGTGTGTGTCTGCGTCCAAATTCCCCCTTTTTATAAGGATGCTGGTGAGATTGGATTAGGGACCCACTCTACTCCAGTATGACCTCATCTTAACTAATTACATCCGTAATAACCCATACCCAAATAAGGTCACATTTTGAGGCACTGTGGATTAGGACTTTAACATATAAATTTTGTAGGGACACGAGTCTACTCATAATAGATAGGATAGACTATCAGGTGATAATAAGTGACTCCAAAATTCCAGTGGCTTAAAACAACAAAGTTTTACTTTTTTTCTCAAAATCCAGTGGAAATCCTGGCGTGTCTTCCACCACCATGTGATGGCTCAGTATTGAGCCTCCACGTAGCACATGCTTCCAGGATCTCCAGTCCAAGGGAGAAGAGTGCTGGAAGGCCTATAACCAGTTTTAAAAAAACCAGTCTCTTGGAAAGTATCACTTCTGTTCAAATTTTATTGACTGAAATAAATCACCTTCCTTTCCTGAATTCCAAGGTGACAAGGACATGCAATTCTTCCTGTGTGGCAAGAAAGAAGAGAACTGGAAATATTCATGAGAAGCAATATACCTTTATCCATATATCTTTACCTATATGGCGAAGATACCTATTTTGATATCTGGACATCCATTTTGATGTCTTGGAAAGATCTGTTGCTGTCTGGCTAAATAAGGTTGTTTTCCTAGAACTTGAAATGTTGAACCATTAATGAGTTTTCCTTTCTGCCTCCCCCTTACCCAGGGATGATTCATCCCATAATGAAAATGGACGGTACATCTATATGGGTCAAAGCCACACTAGTTTATACTGAGGATAATGTTTATTGGATAAACTATGGCAATACACATGCACAGATAACCATGGTAGGGGACTGGAAGATCGTGTGCATGGGGCCTTCTCTGATATATTTTGCTTTTTGTAGAAAGCGAAGTGTTCAAGGTGACATGAACCAGGACTGTGATCACACAAACTGCACAGAGGAGACACAGATACACAGTAACTAAGGTCTTTAGCTAGAAGGAATTATGGCATAAATATCCTATTTAACCCCTTCTGTCCCAAAATGTCCCTCACTTACCCTTTGTCAGATCATCCTTCATAGCATGTATCCCCTTCATAACATTTATCACACTCAGACGTTTTCTCATTTGTTTGCTTGTTTCTTATGTTTCTGCCGTGGACTGCACATCGCCCTCTTCCTTCCCATCCAAATGTAAGTCCATGAATGCAGATACCTAGCTGTTTTTTCACTTTTAACCCCAGTGTTGAGAATAACATCTGTTTGATACTGGAGGGAAATAATGTATTGAATTAATAAATATAATAATTATTACTTTTAAAATAATATCATAATGGCAGAAGGCAAGAATTTGGGGAAAATACTCTTATCACTGTTAAAATCTGGGTAATGGGAACTAGAGGCTTACAATGTAAACATTTACAGTGTTTTCAAAACAACTTATTTGTCTTTCCAGATTCCATAGCCTATACACTTCTCCTGAGGTCTCTTACGACCACATACTATTTATTGTGAAATTATATTCATTTATCTCATTTTCAAGAAACAATACATTTATGTCCAAACATTACATGCCCTCTGGTCACAGCAGAGTTATTCTAAAGGGTCTATGATTTAATACTTGTTGTCACTATGTTTGTAGAGTAATTTGGGGTAAATGAATTTGAGCAGAAACTATTAAGTAAAACGATTCTTTTCTAAATTACTTTAAGTGTTGAATTGTATTGCTGATAATTTTTTAATGGAGAAGTTTTGCATAGATTTTAAGGAAACACCTGGATTCAAATAATCTTTTTTAAAGGAACACTTTGAGTATTATTTGGTGTTTAAAAATAAAAGACAAAAGCATTCTTTGGCTTTCTTCTTTCTCTAATAGTAGACTGTAATTGAAATAATCATGAAAAGATTCATTGACTGCTCAAATGAAAACATTTGACTGAAGAAATAGAGTTGTCATTGCAATTGACCTGAGAATCTCCATGCACTGCTGCTTTGTTTACATAGAGGAGTTTAGGGAAATTACTGGTTCTGGCGCTTTCTAAACCTTGATTGTCGGTATGTCTAATTTTTACTACAGAATGATGCTAAATGTCATTTTTGGAGATCTTGTATGTACTATATCCTTCCCTATTTTTTTCACTTTGTGGCCATGCTTTGGCTCTTAGCTTATGATATTCTGACACAGTTAAGTCTCCATCTTTGTAAATTTAGCATTAGTGCTGCTGGTTTTGTCAGCTTAACGGACTGTAATCACACTGCATTCTAGGTAAATGGCATGTCCTGAAGTTGTACAAAGTGATATCTACATTTATATTTGAGTGATCAAGAGAGTGGGGAGTAAACCACATAGACTCTTCTAAATCAATGACGTTTGTTCATGATTCAAGTGGTCCTTGAGACTGACGCCGTCCCCTTGGCTTCTGATGTATGTTCCTGGTTATCTGCTTTATTGGCGTCTGTCTCCATGGTGGGGTTGAAATAACTTCAGGGAGTCTCTGGCGGCACCTTTGCTTCTACAGTACAGTGTATACTTGGCTTCTTTACAGAATATTCTCTTTGCTTTTTACTCATTAAAGTCACTCTGCCCAGTTTCTAGCTATGAACTGTTGTCACCGTGATGGATTTCCTGACCTTGAGAGGCTATGGCAGCCAAGCTGATGTCATACTGTATTTTGTGTCTGTGTTTTTCTACTGGAAAAATGTTCTTTAATTACTGATGGTTCTTCAACCTTGGGGAAAACTGTGGCAGTATAACCAGTTTTTATACTTGACGGTTTGGAAATAGAGAGGCTTTGGCCGTAAGTTAAAGCTTTAAGTCCATATGTTTTTTTAGTTAATTTTATACAATAACGTTAGGTTAACATTACACAAACATTAAGTTTACTCAGTAGAGGTCACTGCATTTATTATTATGTTTAATGATGATGATGATTTTTTAAAAGTCACTAACTTACCTATGATGGAGTGCCATAGTGTGACACTGGTATACATAAATATTAATAGTATTTTGATTTTTTTCAATGAAAAGAAGAGCTCTATGTGTACCAAAAAAAAAAAAAAAAAAAAGAAGATCTTAGTAATTACCTAGAAGTAGAAGTAATCAGAGTCAATGTTCCTTTGGAAGATTAGAGCCAAAAAAACAAAATTTGGACCCAAATTATATCAATTGTTTTTTATATTAATCAGATAAACCAAAAAGTTAATATTATCCCTCTTGTAATATGTTTCTCTTTTCTACTATTTACCAAAAGTGTTATATTTTTATGTAGACTGAGTATTGAGTACCATGACGTTTAAAATATTTATGTATATTTTGCACATCAACTCATTTATTGCTGGTTTTGATATTAAAATGTGCATATGAGTTTATGATTAGAAATTGGTTTTATAGAACATCATATAAAATGAGAGCTCCATTAGTTCTTCACTTTTTTATTCTTCAATATCCCTAAAACTTAGTCTAGCACCAATTAGAAACAAATCCTTAGTCAGCACTTGCCAAATGAATCTGACAGTGACTGATTAGAAGTTTAGGTTACTGTTGTTGTTTTGTCTTCAAGTAGCTCTTATCTGAAAAATGTATACTAGTGCTACAACTTTTATTTTTATCAAAACCCACAGTAGTCTACAGCCTCATAACTGGGAGGAACTAAGTTCTAGCCTTGGTTCTGCCACTGAAGAGTTGCAAGTAGGATGTTTATGCAACCAGCACTGGGTCTCCATTTCCCAAGCCTGACCGTGTGCTAGCATCATCCGGGGGGGGGGGGGGGGGGGGGGAGGGCATGTTTCAGAATACAGATTGCTAGGTCTCACCCTTGGCATACTGAACTGGAATCTTCAGAGTTGAGCCAGAGAGCGGGTAATTCCTTAAACTCTGTGAGTAACTCCTATGCAGGCAAGTGAAAGTCTAATGTCTATTAACCAGTATTTGGCTTGGAGCCAAGCAGATTGAGTGAAGTTTGTTTATTAGGCAAAGACTCCTCCCCTCCTTTTTTTTTTTTTTTAAGATTTTATTTATTTATGTGAGAGAGATCACAGATGGAGAGGAAGAGGGAGAAGCAGAACCAGACTCATCACTGAGCAGAGAGCCCGATGGGGGGCTCGATCCCAGGACCCTGAGATCATGACCTGAGCCAAAGGCAGATGCTTAACTGACTGCGCCACCCAGGTGCCCTGGCAAAGGCTATTTCTTTCTTAAGTTTTGCAAAATTCAAACCTTTTCCTCCTCCTCCTTCTCCTCCTCCTCCTCTCTTCTTTCTCCTTCTCCTTTATTTATGTCTGCCCTTGCTCCATGGTAGAACTTTGGAAATATTAGGAGCTGATGCAGTTTATGTCTGAAGAAATAATACAAGTGACCTAGCCTCAGCAGCAGGCGTCTGAACTCTGAGACATGTGCATATTCTCTGGGAAGCTCATTGCAAGCCTGCTTTGCTCTGTGTGTTGACTCATACAATACATTTCTGATATCTTTTTTAAAGCTTTGCTTACTAAGGAAAGAGCTACACTTAGACTATATTCAGTGACAGAATGACTGTGTTAGCATCTTCAAGAATTATTCCTATTTCCTCCTATCAGTGCAAAATTTTCCATTGATCTTTCTCTGCATTTTTAGTCAGAAAAAAGGTTTAAATTTTTTTTTAAATCTTATAGTCCCTAGAGATTTGATTCAGAAATCAAGTTTTTCTTTCTGAAATTTTTAGATATAAAAAAGTACTCTTTAATTACAAATGCATTTATCAATCTTGTTAAGGTATTTAATCCTTTTATAATAACTTTACCATTCACTGATTTCCAAAAGGGTATATGCATACTGTTTAGAGTTACAACTATGGCATGGAATAGATCCACTCTAACATTTAAAATTGTGGAGGGAGATTTGAAATCTATAGGGAGTCTCAAAGACCAACTATTTCAAGCCATACCTTTCATAACTGAAGGCACTGAGGCCCAGAGGGTTTGGAGATCTGCTCTAAGTCACACTTGTTAAAATCTAGAGATCTTCATTCCCACCCTTATGTTTCCAAGTCAACTTTCTCAGCTCTGATGCAATAATGATTTTTTACAAAGTAATCTTACGTCATACCATCGATGGCCTGCTTTATCTCTTTTTTTACACTCCCGACTTTACATTATTCCATTTTTACATTCCCAAGGCCTGGGCCCACAGTTGGTATAGACATTTGTGGATGAACTGAAATGGAGAAACATGAAGGAATATAGGAAATGTATGTGATTGCACATAATACATCAAGCATGTTACATCTTATCCAAGCCACAAGCCATAGCATCTTATGTAGATACTCTTGATGGAAAGAGAGAAGAAACTTCAGGATAAATGCCTCAACAGCTGTCAATGTTAAGTAATCCCTTAAAGCTGTGAGAGCCTTTATTTGCCTTCAAGAGTTGTGACATATGGTCAAAAATAGTTTGAAGATTTATTGTGTCATCTCTGTTGGATGAGATTCAAAATACACTTTAAGAAAGATTCCATCCCTCATCATCCTTGAAAAGATCCTTCAGAACTCATAGAGCATATAGAAAGCAGACTGAGAATGATGAAGTTCAGATGCCTAAAAATGACAGACTCTAATCAGGATTGCCAACCTATCACAAAAAATTACTGGGAAAAAAATGCAAATTTTCTACTGACACTACACTTTTAAACACTGACATCCCATTGACCTGAAGAAATCACCGGTATAGATAAGACTTGTGAATTACTCTTCTCCAGTATTACAGTAGGCTGGGAAGGCAGTTTTTGCAGTTATATTTTTAAGAAGTGGTCATTCTTTTCAATTTTGAGAATTTAGCCTTAAAGATGAAAAAGCTAAGAAGCTCAAGTTTGTCAATGGATTCTAGCTTCTATAAAGATTGTAAGGGAAAAAATCTCTCTCCACTTACATTTTATAAAAATTGAAAAGAACTGAGGAAGAGAAAGGAAATGCTGAGTACATACAAATGAAAGAGCACAAGAACAACTTGTATAAAACATTACAGTAAAGAGGTTGCCTAACGTAATCAACTCTCCCGGGTGCAAGCAGAAAATCTTCGAGCCTACTGTGTATGTAAGAAGAAAAGAATCAAAGAATAAAACACTACAAAGCAAACTCGGCTGTTCTTGGCAGTGTCTGGACTTCACCTGTGCTTTCCCTTCTTCCTTCCCTGCCCTCTGCCCCGCTTCTGCTCTACTTCCCTGCTATTTGCCTCCTAAGGTTCCAAAGTACTGCTCAACGCATTTCTAAAGCCTTCCTGACATACGACAGTTTGTGTATGAATCATTTTATTTAAGAATTAGGACAATCTCTTTTGTTTGAAGTGGAGTAAATTGTGCTCCAGTTTCGGGTGCTTATGAAAACTACATTGTGCTTCAACCCAAATATGATGAGGCATAAATCACTCTGGCCCTCACATTCTGGGGCAAATTTCAGATTAGAAATTGAATTACGTGCTGTATAATCTATTATTATTTTAGGCAAATCCCTGATTATCTCCTACTTGGAATGTTTTATTGTGTATCCACAGCTTCAGACCCCTGCATTGGTGCTTATTTGGAGAAGAGAAGGAAATAATGTCTAAAGATCTGTGTTTAATGGAAGCTTGCCAAAATGGCTACCACAATTCATCTAGTAGACCAGAAGACCAGATGGACATAGATTATATTAAATCTTGTAGGAGCCGGGCATTTGTTCTAGATTCATTCAGTTTGGGTGTAAAGTACTGTTTGTTCCTAGTGTGATCCAAGTACCAGATCTGCCTAGAGTTAAATGCGATCTTATGCAGCTCAGGCCACTGCCATGTGTTGGGAGTTGTGATTTGTTTTTTGACAGTAGACCTTTATCATCATTTATTATTGACATCTCATTAGTAATTTTTGACATGCCACTGTACCCATGTTGAGCTTTGTTGATTGAAATAGAGACCATGTTAGGACCCGAATGACAACAACTCTAATTAACCTGAACCACACTCTGGAACACCTTTTGAAATAATGTTGCCTTATAAGTAAACTGCTATACCTTTTTTTTCTTTTTCTCTAATAAACTGAGAGGCTATCATCCAAAGATGGTCTTCTATCAGTCCTCAAGCATCTTAGTTTTTTGTTTGTTTGTCTTATTTTCTGGGTTAGGACCTCTACCTTAACCTCCTTTTTTTCCCCCTCATCTTTGCCTGGATAAATCGTCAAATTTCTGCTTAAGAATGACCATTCCTGACCACCTTATATAAAATGGTTTACCTAGATATTCTCTGCCTCAGCCTTTTGTGTCCATCCCAAAGATAATGCAGTATATAATTATTTTTTGAGTGTTCACTCACTTTTCCACAGCTTTCCTAGCTGATGGGTAAGCTATGTGCCAGGGCAAAGATTGTTTAGCCCGTTAGGAGTTGTATTTCTAGAACCTAACATCATTTCTAACACTTAATAAAGACTCAGCCAATATGTATTGAATGAATTTCAGTGAATGAGTCTAAAAACTGGGGTCATCTGTATTACTTATGTTATAAAAGAGTTAATTTTCAAAACAAGATGGTACAGTTTGGTTTTCTATTAGTTCTGTTTGATGAGTGTGATTGTTCACCAAGAATGTATTGAGCACCTGGCTGAGTTCTAAGGGGGATGTTTAGAATTGATATGGTCCTTGTTTCTCAAAGAGTACTTAATCTAGTGGAGAACTGGCAATGCATATAGAAGAGTGAATGGATGAATACGAGGGCATAGTTAACCAGTGGTTGATTGTAGAGTCAAACTGTAGGCTTTAACTCTCATGTGCTGGTAAAGCAGTTCTATAGATTTGCCAACAATAAGTTTGCTGTCTGTTTACCAGTTTTGTTTTTTGACATTAATTGAGCTCTAATTCTGGGCCACCCTCTAAGTAAATCCAAATCTGCCCTATGATATCATCCTCAAAATAAATATTTGAGAGCAAGTATCATCTGCATTTTACTGATAAAAAAAGTGAAGTAAAAGAGGTAAAGTAAGTTTCCGGGTCTTACCCACCTGGCAAGGTGCAGCATAAGGGTTCAGATCCATGTATTCTCACTCCAAGTTTAGAATTGTTTTCTCTATACCAAGTCGCCTTTCTTGCATTTACTCTTGAGCAACATGTCAGCAAACCCTCTTTTGCATGAGAATTTGACCTTTGGTTAATTCTGTCCTTTTGATCACCTGATAACCTGTTAAGCATGGTACACCAACTCAGTTACTCAACAGTATTGCTTCTGCCATGACCTCCAATCGCCTATGTACTGGGAAGAATTATAAATTAATAATAAATACCCAGTAGAGTTGCCATAACGTTGGGTTTCCCCTGAGGATGGTGACTTATCAATGTTATGTGCCGTGAGGGGTACCCTGGAAGCTATGCTTATGGGGTTGATAGCGCAGATTCCATTGGGCATCAGACTTTTAACCAGGGTAACTCTTTTTTCCACTCCTGTGTATCTTGTCTCCCTGCACCTGAGCAACTGTGTGCATATTGCTGCGGAGAATCTTGGAGAATGTCTAATGCTGCCCATTCAGGTTTTGTAGCATTCTAAGTGACATGTCAGGTGTGCCGCATGGTAATCTTAGCTGGAATGTTTAATTGAGCTCCCAAACCATTAAAGAGGGTTGTAACAAGTAAAACTGTTAAGTGTATTTCCATATCCATGACAAATATCCTCAATAATTACCTTTGTCATTTAATGGTCATTGGCCTGTAATGAATGAATTTGGGCTATTGAATTTTAAGATATTGTTTGGACTAGCTCACCTTCTTTAATTAAATTGATGCCTCAAAATGAGAAATTGTATCCACTTACCCCTATGCTCCAAATGAGACTGTCGAATGTTATTTCTTTTGTGAAAATAGTTACAAATTCACTGAGATGAAACATCCCCATAGAGCCTAAAGATTTAATTTGCTTATATATCTTATTGTAATAAAGAAACAAAGTGGCGTTCTGGGTCGGGGATTGGATTTTGAAATGAACATGAAACATATTTTTATTTTTTTTTATTTTTAAGTGTTAATTAGCTTCCCGTAATACTGTTGTATTTTTTAAAAATATGAAGTGTTGTTCCCATTCACAGGAGTCCGAAGAAAACGGTTGTGAGCATGGTGTTCACCAATGTATACAGTGTAAGAGAAGCGCATGCATAGTACCCAGGTCAACTAAAAAAATGACTTTAAGTTAACAGCAGTATTAATATCCAAAGTAAACTAACTGGGATGATTTCTAATTAATGCAGTTGCATTATGCAAGGATAGGGCAGTTTGATTAGATTAAATGAAAATAAAAGTTTGGCTTGGTTGTTGTAAATTGTCAAAGAAAACCATTGTTAACACTTAACTACCTCAATATTTCATTGCAAATGACACTAATTAGACCTTTTCTTTTTAGGTTCTTGCTTCCTCAGGGCAGAGGTTTTAGGCTTATTTCTCTACTTCAACCTGGTTACTTTCTGTGACTAATCTCTGGGGTAATTAAGATCATTTTGAAGGCTATCTGAAAAAATATAAAGATGGCTAGATTTTGCGCTGTGTAGCATTGCCTCAGATCTTACTAAAAAAAATAATACTATAACTGGAAGTTTTTACTCACTTTATTCTAGTTTTCCTTATTTTGTTTTATTTTTAAAATTATTGTGTTAAAGTGATTTATTTATTTATTTTTTGGCATGTGTGTCTATGAATTTTAAGACATGTCTTGATTTGGATAATCACTTGTTACACTGAGGATATGGAATTAGATAAAAGCTCTTTGTCGGCCATGTGATTATAGAATTTTTTTCCCAGTTTGTAACTTGTCCTTTGATTCTCTAGTGTCTTTCACAGAACAAAAGGTGTTCAGTTTTTATGAAGCCCAATTTATCAATGTTACTCTTTTATAGGTCATGCTTTTCTTGCTGTATCTTTGCTTAACCCCAAGGCACAAAGATTTTCTTTATGTTCTTCTAAAAGTTTTATAGTTTTGCATCTTATGTTTAGCTTTATGTTTCGTGTTAACTTTTCATAAGAAGTGAGGTTTACATCTAGGTTTATTGATTTCTTTATATTTGACATGGGGATGCTCAGCTGTTCTAACACCCTTCCCTGAAAAGGCGACCTTCGTATCCTTTTCATTACTTTTGCATCTTATGTCAAAAATCTAATGGCCATTTTGGGGTGAGTTTATTTCTGGGTTCACCATTATGTTCTGTTGGTTGGTGTGTATTCACCAATTCCATGCAGTTTGGGGTACTGTAGTTTTATAGTAAGTCTTAAGGTTGGATAATGTAAGTCCTGTGGTGGTCTTTGTTCTGGAATGTTTTAGTAATTCTAGACCCTTTGCTTTTCCATATAAATTTTAGAATCAACTTGTCCATATCTACCAAAAAAAAAAAATCTTGGAGAATTTTTATTGCAATTGTATTAAATCTAGAGGTGATTCAGGGAGAATCAACATCTTCTATTTTTATTTTTATTTTTTTAAAGATTTGTTTATTTGAGAGAGAGAGAGAGATGGAGACTGCAAGTGGGGGGAGGGGCAGAGGGGGAGAATCTTCAAGCAGACTCCCTGTTGAGCATAAAGCCCCACGCGAGCCCCACGCAGGGGCTCGATCCCAGGATCTGGAGATCATGATCTGAGCCAAAACCGAGAGTTGGACACGTAACAGACCGAGCCATCCAGGCCCCCGCCAACATCTTTATTATGTAAGTCTTCTAATTGGTGCACATGGTATCTCTCTCCATTTATTAGGTCTTCTTTGACTTCTTTAATTCGTCCTTTACTGTTCTCTGCAATAGATTCTGTATCCATTTTCTCATATTTATACCTAAGTATTTCATTTTTTGGAGCTATTGTAAATTGTACTTTGGGAAAAAATTTAGATTTTGAATTGTACATTTCCAGGATATAAAAATACGGTTAACTTAGTGTTGATCTTGTACCCTGTGGCCTTGCTCAACATGCTTGTTAGTTGTAAGGAAATTTTTGTGTGTATGTGCATCTAGTGTGGTTTACTATGTAGACATCAGCAAGTAGGGACAGATTTATTTTTTCTTTTTCCATCAGTATAACTTTTATTTCTGTTCTTGACTTACGGCCCTGGCCAGGATTACTCAGGGATGGTGTTCAGGAAGATGATAGATGTAGGATTTTTGTGAATGCTGTATATTAGGTTAAGAAAGTTCTTTTCTACTTTTTGTTTGCCAAGAGAATTTTTGTACAAATTTTGTATAAAATTGGTATCATTTCTTCTTTAAGGTTTTGTAGAAATTTCTAGTGAAACTATCTGGACTTGGAGATTTCTTTTCAAACAATATTTTTTCCCCAATGGCAATTTCTTTAACAGTTATAGGATCATAAATGTTATCTATTTAATTTTCAGTTTTTGCAGTTTGTAGATTTTAAGGAATTGGTTCATTTCATCGAAATTGTTGGAATTATGTGCACAAAATTGTTTATATATTGCCTCATTATCCTTTCAATGCCTGTAGGATTTGTAGTGATATTTCCTTTTTTATTCTTAATAAAGTAATAATAAATTATTTTTAATAAATTATTTTATTCTTAATAATTATTTTATTATAAATAGAGTAGAATAAAATAATTTTATTCTTAATAAAATAATAATCTGTGTCTTCTCTGTTCTGTTTTTCCAAAGGTTTATCAATTTTATTGACCTTTTATAAATCAGTTTTTGGATTTACTGACCTCCAATGTTTTTCTTTATTCAAGTCTATTGATTTCTGCTTTTATATTTCTTATTTTCTTCCCTCTACTTGCTTTGTATTTACTTGGCTTTTTTTTCTAGTTAAGGCAAAAATTTTGAGACATTTCTTCTTTCTAATAGAAACATTTAATGTTATACATTTTTGTCTGTACTCGAGATACATGTCACAATTTTAACATATTGTATTCTCATTTTCATTCAGTTTAAAGTATTGTCTCATAGTCCTTGAGATTTGCTTGTTGATTCATGGATTATTTAGAAGTGTTAATAACTTCCAGGTGTTTGAGGGAAATTTTCTCTTGGTTTTCTGTTAATGATTTCTAGTTTAAAACAATTATGGTCTAAAAACATACTGCATATGATTTTAATTATTTCCAGTTTGTTATTATTTGTTTTATGAACCAGGATATGGTCTATCTTGGGCAATGATCTAGGTGCATTTGGATAGAATGTATATTCTGCTGTTGCTGGGTTGAGTAACCTGTACATGTCAGTTACATTCAGTTGAGTGATGGTAATTTTCAGTTCTTCTCAATCCTGGCTGATTTACCTCCTACAGGTTGTAGCTAGTGCTGAGGGAGAAGTGTTGAAATCTTCAACTATATTTGTAGATTTGTCTATTTCTCTTTTCTGTATTGTTGGTTTTGGCTCTATGTAGCTCTATTTTTGGTTATAGGATCATAGTATAGCTCTATTTCTGGTACATATGCAATTAGGATGGTTATTGTCTTTTTGGTGACTTGACTCTTTATTGTCATGGAATGGTGTCTCTTTAATATCTTTTCCTGTGCAATTGAGGTTTTTGTTATTCTTCATGTGCTGAGTAATTTTGGATTTTCTGGGTATTTTGAATATTACATGAGGCTCTAGCTCTTGTTTAAATTTTGTAGAAATTGTTGATATTTCCATTTTTCATAATCAGCTTAAGCTGGTTAGGTTTAGGGTATGATTTTGAACCCACCGTCTGTGGAGCAAAGTTCCAATGTCAGTTCAGTTTTAAAATCTCTTCAGTGTTGTTTGCATGTATCATGTGTGTGCATAACCTAACAGCCAGCTTGAGACTTGTGTGGTGGCTCATCTGCTAATTCAGTTCTCAGAGATTTGGCATGCTCAATAGGATCCAGTCCGTACACGTGCAGCTGAAGGTGAGCCCAGGTGTTCAAAAACTTTATGAGGTCACTTTTCAAGCTCCTCTCTCTCTATTATTTCCCCAGAAGTTTCCTGTGAGTTGATGCTTCTCTTTTCTCCATCCAGAGTACTGAGGCTTAGTTACCTCTCCCTGCCATGCACTCCCTGGGTCAGCATCCAGGGCTGGGCTGTGGGAGGGCAGATAGAAACAAACAAGCAGAGGTTGGCCCCACCCTCTTGTAACCCCAGTTCCATCAAATGAAGAGGGCACTTCCTCTCCCTCAGATTTGGCTCTTGCAAGGTCCCATTGCTGCAGGCTGTGTCTGTCATGACAGATTGCTGTGGGCTGAGGTGCAGGACAGTGGAGAATAGAGGGAAAATGGGGTATCTCTGCCCTCTCGGCCCCTTCAGAGTATCCTTTCCAGATCTGTGAGCCAGCACTTGAGGCCTCCTCCTGGAGTTCTCCCCCCCACTGTGCCACTACCCACTGCCCACTGCCAGTGTGTTGAGTTCAGGCCAGGGTTATACCAGAGGGAAAACATGGTCAACTTACTACTGGATTGGTGGTGTTTCAATTCCTGGTCTTCTCCTTCATTCTGCCCGATACTATTTATTTTCTAGAGCCCTCAGAGAGCATCTTCCTGCATTCTGTCCTGTTGCATTTAGTGAGAGTCATGGCGGTAGCTGTTGGCTACCATCTTACCGGATGGTAACTTTGGGCTCTATTTTTTAACAGAACCGGAACTTTTTACTCCATTTTTTAAACAATCTTCCATCGAGATGCTATTGTTCAGTTGGTGTGATTTAAATTAATGTACAGGAAATACTCTGATGATTGAAACATGTCAGAATGCAAAAGTATGATCTTGACCTAATAACTCTATCTTTAGAAAACTGATGTGACAGTTGTAGAATATTCCGAATTATTAATATTAATTTACTTTAAAATACTCTTAGACTATAGAGTAAAACTCAAACTTTTCTGATGAATGAAACTGTATAGATTGTTTCTTAATTACATTTTGCTTTTCAGTACTCTACCCTAGAGTCAATATAATTCAATGGGAAATAAGTAAATCTTGTGTCTGTGAAACCCCAGACAAAATGATGAGCTTTGAGTTGGATGCAAAGTCAGGTGTTTTGCTTTTAGATCAAATATGCAAAGAGAGGCAACAATCTTTATGGTTTTTACAAGGGAAATTAACCTGTTGAACTATTTTTTTTCACCATGTTCAACAGAGTTCTTAGGAAGAAAGAGATTAATTCATTTTTAATGCTAGGAAAATACAGTCATTAAAAAGTAGATAATATAAAATGCCAGAAATGCTTTTAACATTACAAGAAGTGCACTTCTTTCTTAAATAGCTCGCTACTTTTGGAGATATAGATATGCTAAGGTATTAAATATTAAAATAGAGGTTGCTTTTTAAAATGCAGTGTTTCTTATCAGAAAAAAAAAACAGTTTGAACAAGCATTTCTGTTGTATAATTCATGATGTTGCTAATAAAATAGTCTAGGAGAATTATTTGTTATGCTTTTGAGAATGACTAGATTTTTTTTTTTTTACAAGAGAATATTCACTTGTTCAGGTCTTCTTAAGTATATATGAGTATTGTTAAACTGTGTGGGATAGACACCTGGCAGATTTTGTCATATTAATGTGGTTTCTTCCTGTTTAATTGGAAAGTCTAACCAAACAGGAATATTGATGTGAATTTTGCCACCTTGGACATTATCATAAATCAGCAATACATTCTAAACCATTGATGATAGGAAAATAAATATTGAAAGGATGTCCCTCTGAACATTTCTACTCTATGATTTTCTGGAAGAGGAATAAATATGACTTGTTTATACTTTAATTTTTTAAATTTTTTGTAAGCAACCCATCGATATAGACGTAGGCATTGGTCTTAAAAAGAATGCTCCTCTCTTTGATTTTTAACCCATATGCATTCATTCATTGGCATATTAGTAGCTTTTTATGGTAATAAAAAGCAATGCACAGTTGACAAAGCTCTTTCAAGTAACTGCCCACTTTAGTGTTCTGTGCTGCATCCATTCAGAAAGAAACACAGTTTATGCAAAAGTCATTCCTAGGATTTAGCTACATCACGCCTGAGTTATCATGGTGGATAAAGTTTTAATACACAAGTGTTGATTACTGTAAGTGCTTTACCAAACTCTATGTACCTGTATCACTATATAGCTATATAGCATGTGAAAAACAAATAATTTTTCCAGGCAAGTTAGTGAGTGCCTTTTCTTTATTATATTGTGCCCTTAAAACCAGTTATCCAATATTAAACAGTATTTTAAAAAGATAACAAATCTTTGGTTTGGGTCACTGCATAAATAAAATATTGGGTTATATAAACATACAAGATTAAAAATATAGCATATTAAAATAAGAATATATGATTATGAAACATTATTTTCTTGAGGACTATCCCATTAATGTAAGGAAAATTTTAAAATATAAGGATTTTCATGTTAACATATCCATCTCCTTGGGCCTCTAAATGAACTGAAATCAATCTTCATTATTCTGTGGCACCTATAAGAACCACATCTAGTTATTCTGAGGAAGTTTTGATGAATAACATCACGTTTTTTTCTCCAACTATCTATATACGTTGTTGTGGGATTGTGACCTGTTGCCAAATGGTTTCATATTTAACATTACTTACATTAAAGTTTTTCTTATTTATGAAAAACCAAACAATATTTTAGAGCATCCCAGATTTTAAAATATTAGTTCAGCTTTCCTTGAGGAAAAAAAAAGTTCTTGTAAACTCACAGAATTAAAGATAATTTTGGTTATTTCAAGGACTCTAGTTACCTTAATTCTTAAAGCATATTAGCCATTCTTTCTATGAATGGGAAAAATGAAGATCCCTGTTGGCTCTCTGGGTGTTTAGTATGGCATTCAAATGCTTGAGCCCTTTACTCTGCAATTTTTTTTTTGCAACCCCCCTCTGGTTTTGGCTGATAATGACATATTTTTATGATGTTTAAGTAAGTTTTCATGCTTCCAAAGAAAACTAAAGAGACTGACTGGGTTAGTAAGTTCTTGAGGCATATTAGAGAACCGCCAAAACCCAGTTAACTCAACTATCATAAGCAAACAGTGCACAAGGAAATTGTTTATTTACGTTTTTTTTTTTAAAAAAAGGATATAATCAGGGGAACATTTGGAAATGTGCATATAATTTATAGGGCTGAGAATCAGTACCCTTTTAAGGACAATTCTAATGAACTGGGCTGGGAATAGAAATACAAGTAAAATCTTGCTTATTTTCTGCATAAAATTCTTTTTCTCCAAGGATGCTGAAATTTTGAGAGTTCCTTTAATTACTTCATCCTTAACTATTTGTTTCTTATGTACAGAATAAGTACAATCTTACAGCAGGTGTTCTTTTTAATATAAGAAAAAAATGTAGGAAGCCTTTTAATCTTAACATGCTATTGTATCTGAGCAGCTTGTTCAGAATTATTAATAATAAGACATTTAATGGTACTTGGGTGGTCTATTTGTGAATCTACCCTTCTTTTTCTTATTACAACTTTCAAAATGGACATGTTGAGAATAGCCAGATCTCATTTATTTAACATTATGGGGACATTTATTATGGCTGTTGGAAATGATTAACCCTGGCCAAGAAATGACTTTACTTTTTAGAAAATTTTAGTCTACCAAGCATAGAACCAAACTTTAAATATATTTGATCCATAGGCTCAGTGTTTTCATCTTTTGATTTGTGGCACTGTTGTGGTCTCCAGTGATAAAAGTCAATATACCACATGACTCAGGTCCTGAAGACATTTATTCCTTAGTCTTCTCTAGGTCCCACAGAGAAACTGACACGCAAAATTTGCTTAAGAAGGGCATGTTGAATGAAATTGCCATTTACAAATCCTTGAAATCCCCATTTACAAATCAGTTGGAGACAGTTGGATGGATCATTATGTCAAGATTGCATCCACATGCGTATATTTGACTGATCAGATCCTAAAAGGATTTTGACTGAATAAATAAATTTTGGAGATGAGGTACAGTTACTCAAAACAACCCTTCTCTCTCAGCGTGTTTATCTAGATCTTTGGGATCCACAGGACATTAAGGAGAATTTCAGAGTGGGATCACCTGGTATGGCATTGTGGTAGAGATGTAAGGGAGCTGTTTTTAGAAAAATATGGGGAAGTCATATTGCATCTATATGAAATGGCCAGTTAGAACATGATATGTATCTGAGAAGTGTGCCTGAAATAAGGAGGCAAACTTTCCAAAACTTGTCAAGACTATATACCCCAACCTGTTCTACTGTGACTTTAAAGGACATGTACACCATTGGAAGTAATCTTGGAAATACCGCTAATGACTACTAAATCCTAGGTGTGTTGGACCCTTTAAGAGAGAGTGGGATATAAAACGTTCTATAGCTGTCTACATAGATGGAAATCAGAAAGGGAGATTTTTCCTTACAGAACTGGAGCTTAAGTTATTGGAGTGAAGGAGCCATAAAGAATTATTTGCCTGGAGGCCAGCTGAGCCAGATGACATCTAGACTTTGAAGGATAGATCTTGTAACCAGAATAAAGCTACGTTTTGTTTAAAAGGAGCACACCTGCTTGGAAAAGGACCGCAATAAATAGTATTATATGTCAAGAATCTATCATAAGTTCAAAAACTGTGAGTTTGGTAGCCCATGCATAGTTCCGAAAAACGGATCCAAGAACCGGAATCCAAAAATAATTTTGCTCAAAAATGAATAGGGAGCTCAATCTGACAGTTATAGCAGGAAGAAGTATGATGTTCTGAGCTTAGAAACAAACCTGTGAATAATCAGACATGATAAACATGACCAAGTATTTACAGGGAAAGCATTAAAGCAGGATAGCATGTGGCTACAGAAGACAGAAGTAAGATCCAGGAGGTTAGTAGTCCAGATGGGGAGAACTTTCTTTTTTTTTTTTTTTTTCCCAGCTTACTTGGATTTTAATTGAAAAGGTAACGAATCTATAGATCAATTTTGAGTCTTCACAACGTTGTCCAAAACTGTGATACAATATTGTACAACATTACAGTATTATGTAATTATAATAAAATTACAACATACTAGCCATATAATGCACACACAATATAATGACAGTATTGTACATTACAGTATTATATGGTATTTCATTACAATAGTGTACTGATTCTTCCAGTCCATGAAAAGATATATCTCTCCATTTTTTTAAGTTTTCTTGGTTTATTTTATCAGTATTTTGTAGTATTCAGCATACATTTCGTTAGATTTGTATCTTAGTATTTCATTTCTTTGTTTTTTTGCTTTTTGGTGCTATTATATATGACACTTTAAAAAATAAATTTGTATTCTAATCATTCATTGCTATTATATAGAAATACAGTTTATTTTTGTATATTGACCTTGTGTTTTGTGACTTAGATAAACTCTCATTCTAACAGCTAGAGCTGCTGGTTGGTCATGGGATGCGGAAACGCGTAAGGCCGTGAGTTTTCCTGTCCCTGGAGTTTAAACCATTGCTTCACTGGGAAGTGGGGGAGGGATAAGTTGTGCCAAAAGGTAGAGGATTTACCTCGACAAATATTTATTGATCACTACTTTGTGCTCTAAGCTAGATTTTACCTCTGGGATCCTTTGCCAGCGACAGCTCTGTGATCTGGGGAACACTGTAAGAGAGGGTTCAGGTGCAAAACTGGAAACTGAGTGAGCAATTGTCATATAATGTGATGTTCTGGATGAAAACAATGATGTATTTCCCTTGGAGAGTGAGAGACAGCCCAGGCCCAGTTTCTCTGGTTTAATTTATTCTGGAAACAGAAATAAATGAGACATGCATATGAAGGGGGGAATCTGTGAAGTCATTACTAGGAAATGAAATTTACACAAAGGCAAGGTAAGAGTTGCATTTTAGAAATATTGATAAATGAATGTCAAATCATACATTTCTTATGAGACAGTTTCGTTACTTTGGCAACATAGACATTATTCCTCATTTCTGATAAGCAGTGTTGCTTTCATCCCCACCTGTGGCTTTGCTCACTGTGTCTCCAAGGGACATTAATGCTTAGATGAAAACTAATTAACATTTTAAACTGTAACATATATACATTGATTTAGAGGGAGTTTGTTTCCTTAATTTTACTGTCAGTACAGCATGGAAGGACATCATGGTGATTCCTTTACCTATACTTCTTTAAAGGGTATAGTTTTGAAGTGTTTAATTAAATGTAATGATTCTTTTTATTTTGGTTATATTTTCTTTTCTCAATGGCTGAAATTATTAAAATATGAGCTGGATACGATAAACTGGGTTTTGTAGTGCCATTATTTCTTTTGCTCTCAAGTTATATTATACTGGTGAGTTTAAAAAGCAGGTGTACAGAGGGGCATCTGGGTGGCTGAGGTCCTGATCTCAGGGTCATCAGATTGAGCCTTTCATTGGGCTGCGTGCTCAGCATGGAGTCTGCTTGAGATTCTCTTTCCCTCTCCCTCTACCCCTCCCACTTGTGCTCTTTCTCTCTCAAATAAATAAATCTTAAAAAAAAAAAGGCCGGTATAGGGACAAGTGCATGTGAGTTTTTTTTAATATATATAACAGCTTTATCAAGATATAATTCACACACAATGAAGTTAACCATCTTAAAGTATACAGTTCTGTGGATTTTGTCATATTTGCAAAGTCTTCCACTGATTACTGCTAACTCCTCATAGAACATTTTCATCATCTCAAGAGAAACCCCATACCCATTAGCGGTCATTCCTTTTGCTCCCCTTTCCCAATACCTGGCAACCACGGATCTGCTATCTCTGTGGGTTTTTCTATTCTGGACATTTCATATATATGCACTGTATCTTTCACTTAGCGTAATGTGTTCAAAGTTCATCCATGCTGTACCACATATCTGAATTTCATTCCTTTTTATTGCTCAATAATATTCCATTGTACGGACACTCCATTAGTTTATCCCTTTATCAGTTGATAGACAGGAGCCCTGTTTCTACTTTTTGCCTATTATGGATAATGCTGCTGTAAACATTTGTGTGCAAGTTTTTGTGTGAACATACATATAGGAGTGAAATTCTTGGGTCATATGGGAACTCTATGTTCAGCCATTAGAAAAGCTGCCAAACTTTTCCAAAGAGACTGTGGGGCTTGACATTACCTGCCAGTCATGTGTGAGAGTTCTAATTTTCCACATCTTTGACAACACTTGCTATTTTTCCTTTTGAATATAGCCATCCTAATGGTTATGAAGTGCTACCTAATTGTGGTTTTGATTTGCATTTCCCTCATGGTTAATGATGTTGAGCATCTTCTCAAGTGCCTTTTGGCCATTGGTGTATTTTTTCTGGAGAAATGTCTGTTCAAATCCATTGACTATGTTTTAATTAGGTGATGTTAAAAACTTTTTTTGAGGTCTAAGAATTCCTTATGGGGCGCCTGGGTGGCTCAGTTGGTTAAGCGACTGCCTTCGGCTCGGGTCATGATCCTGGAGTCCCGGGATCGAGTCCCACGTCGGGCTCCCTGCTCGGCGGGGAGTCTGCTTCTCCCTCTAACCCTACCTCCTCTTGCGCTCTCTCTCTCTCTCTCTCTAATAAATAAATTTAAAAAAATCTTTAAAAAAAAAAGAATTCCTTATGTATTTTGAATGCAAGCCCTTTAACAGATACATGGTTTGCAAATATTTTCTACCATTCTGTGAGCTGTGTTTTTACTTTCTGCATGGTGTTCCTTGATGCACAAGAGTTTTAAGTTTTGATGAAGTTTTTGATTATCTGTTTTTTTTTCTGTCATCACTTGTGCTTTTGCTGTTCTATCTAAGTAACTCTTGCTTAATCTAAGATTGTAAATATTTACTCTTAAGTTTTCTTTCAAGAATTTTATAGTTTTAGCCCCTATTTTTAGGGCTTAACTCCTGTAGCTATACCTTTGAGACACTGGTTGTGTTCTGCGTGAGGCAGGGGTCCTGCATCATTCTTTTGTATGTGAATATCTACACGTGCTAGCACAATTTGTTGAAAAGGCCATCTTTTCCCTACTGAATGGCCTTGGCACCCTTGTTAAAAAAATCAATTGATCATGAATGCAAGGATTTATTTCTGGATTCTCAATTCTATTCCATTTTTCTCTGACTGTCCTTTTGTCAGTACCACATTGTCTTGATTACTATAGTTTTGTAGCAAGACTTGAAATTGGAAAATGTGACTCCTCCAACTTTGTTCTTCTTTCTCAAGATCATTTTGCCTGTTTGGGTTCCCGTGCCTTTCCATATGAATTTTTGAAACAGCTTGTCAATTTCTGCAAAAAATGGCAGCTAGGATTTTGATAGGTATTGCAGTGAAACTATAGATCGATTTAGGGAGTATAGCCATCTTAACAATATTAAGTCCTGTCATCCATGAATATGAAATATATTTCCATTTATTTAGATCTTTTAAAACGTCTTTCAGTGATGTTTTGTAGTTTTCAGTGTACAAATCTTACTCTTCCTTTGTTACATTTATTCCTAAGTATTTTATTCTTTTTGATGCTATTGTAAATGGAATTGTCTTAATTTCATTTTCAAATTGTTCATCAGTGTTAGTATATAGAGAAATACAAGTGCCCTTTTTTTATTATTATAAGAGATTTTATTTGTAAGGTAACCACATTTAATTTCTTAAAGATGTTACTGCCACTCCATCTTCTCTGCTTCCCATTGTTAAAATAAGAAAAGCTATAAAAGAATAGAAAATCTAAGATGTGCTCGAGTTTTGTTATTTCCACTTATGAAGTATAAGTCTGCAGTGTGTCTCTTTTCAGTGTGTGCTATGCAGTGATCCTCAGCATTTTTGGTCTTTTGTGATATGTGAGTATCTTTTGTCATCTTCCATCACATTAATACTTGCAAGCCTGCACGATTGGAACTAACTGTGCTGCTTTGCTGAGGTCACCTTTCGTGGACAATTAGTGTCGTCACAAGACACTGGTCACAAGTTGTCTTAAGTGTTTACCACAAAGACCTCATCTCGTGGTTGAGCAGCACTGTTCTGGGAGCTTTATGTTTTGTTTTGTTTTTTTTTTAAAGATTTTATTTATTTATTTGAGAGAGAGAATGAGAGAGAGAGAGCACATGAGAGGGGGGAGGGTCAGAGGGAGAAGCAGACTCCCCGCTGAGCAGGGAGCCCGATGCGGGACTCGATCCCGGGACTCCAGGATCATGACCTGAGCCGAAGGCAGTTGCTTAACCAACTGAGCCACCCAGGCGCCCTGGGAGCTTTATGTTTTTTGAAGCATTTCATGTTAGCCTTTTCTTTGAGACAAGTCAAGCAACTGCTCCTTGTTCTGTGCCTGGGCTTTTTTTTTTTTTTTTGAGAAGCATTAGGTCTTTAAATGTAATGGTTATTTTTCTTTCTTTCTGCTCATCTTGTTTGCTGTTACCCTCTCTTGGCAACTGTCAGGGCCCAAGTCAGTTTATTCTGACAAGAATGGGAAACACTGTCTTCTTGCTGTTTGGCCCTGTCTTAATTTTGACAAGTCACATGTGTTTGATCCCACCTGATATGACTAGTTCCAGCAGTTTGAAGAAGTCAACCAATAAATCTTCATTGTAACTCTAGGAATTGCCCTTTGATTACTCTTTTTAACTTTAATGTCACCATGGAAACAAATACTTCAAAACAAGGGGTTTCCCTCCCCAAAACTTCACCATTATCTATGTACTTGAAAAGATAAACCTCACGTGGCCTTCGAAGATTGTTAGGAGATATTTATGGAAAACCTATGTCATTTTAACATTTTAGTATTGTTTTATCATTCTTTGTCTTTTTTTTATTGAGGTAAAGTTGGTATATATTAGCTTCAGGTGTACAACATCATAATGATTTTATGTATGCTACAAAGTGATCACCAAAATAAGTTTAAATACCATCTCTCACCATACAGTTGACCCCCATCACCATTTTTGCCTACCTCCCCTACCCCCCTTTCCTTATGATAACCACTAGTCTGTTCTCTATATCTGTGAATTTGGTTTTGTCTGTTCTTTTGTTTTTCTTTATGGATTCCACATATAAGTGAAATCATACAGTATGGAGATTCCTCAGAAAATAAAATATAGAACTACCAAACAATCTGGCTATTTCACTTCTGAGTATTTATCTGAAGAATACAAAAACACTAAATCAAAAAGATATATGCACCCTATGTTCATTGCAGTGTTAGTCACAGTAGCCAATGTATGGAAACAACCTACCTGTCCATTGGTTGGTGAATGGTTAAAGAAGGTGTGTGTGTGTGTGTGTGTGTATGCATGCAATGAAATGCTACTCAGCAATAAAAAAGAAGGAAACCTGCCATTTAGCACAACATGGATGGAACTTGAGGCTATTGTGCTAGTGAAATAAGTCAGAGAAATACAATGCTTTTTATAAGTCTATTTTGTGTCCTGTAACCTTTTTGAACTCATTTATGAGTTCTGTTTTTTTTTTTAGTAACTACATTAAGATTTTCTCTATACATGATCATACATCAGCATGTAGAATTACCTTTATTTCTTCTTTCCAATCTAGATATCTTTTATTTCTTTTCCTTGCTTAATTGCCCTTTGAAAGTGTGATTTAAAAAATTAATTCACCAAAGGTGAGATGTCAACTAATTTGGTTGTATTCTCCTACATTTTACTACAATTAATTGGAAAATCTGTTTGTGGATAATCTTAGCAGATAACACAGTGCAATTTATATAAATCAAATCAAAAGTGATCTCTAGGGGCACATGGGTGGCTCAGTCATTAAGTGTCTGCTTTCGGCTCAGGTCATGATCCCAGGGTCCTGGGATCGAGCCCCGCATCGGACTTCCTGCTCTGCGGGAAGCCTGCTTCTCCTTCTCCCACTCCCCCTGCTTGTGTTCCCTCTCTTGCTGTGTTTCTCTCTCTCAAATAAATAAATAAAATCTTCAAAAAAAAAAAAAAGTGATCTCTATGTTCAGGAAATACATTTGAATTTAAAGCCATATCTGTATTTCTGATTCATAAGCCTAAGTTAATGGCTGAGAAATTACTTGCTCAGGAATCAACACACACACACACACACACACACACAGAATAACGAAGAAACAAAAACACCAGGTGACATGAAGTTTTTAGAGTATGTAAATACTCAAATGAACTTCAGCTTTATTAAGGGAGCTCAAAAATATGTTTGTTAGAGGAAAACTGTAGACCTCAAATTGAGATGTATGAAATGACCAGTGTTACAAAAGCTTTGTAAAAATCAAATACTATTTATTCTTATTTGGCCCAATTTATTTATTTTATTTATTTTAAGATTTTATTTACTTATTTGAGAGAGAGAGAAAGAGAGCAGGAGCAGGTGGGAGGGGGAAGAGCAGGCTCCCCGCTGAGCAGGGAGCCCGATGCGGGGCTCGATCCCAGGACCCTGGGATCATGACCTGAGTCGAAGGCAGACGCTTAATGGACTGAGCCACCCAGGTGCCCCTTATTTGGCCCAACTTAAAATACAAAGCCTTTCTAATTCTAGTTCAGATATCTTCATTAGATGCATTTTTTCTTTTTTAGAGAGAGAAAGAGAGGGAAAAGAGTGGGGTGTGGGGAGGGACAGAGGGAGAGAGAGAATCAGAGAAACTCTTAAACAGGCTCCACACTGGGCCCAGGGCTCGATCCCACAACCCTGAGATCGTGGACCTGAGCTGGAATCAAGAGTTGGACACTTAACCAACTCATCCACCCATGCACTCTATTAGATGCATTTTTAAAACATACTAACTTTGCTGTCTGTATTTCTGCTTCCATTTTAAAATATAAGGGTTAGTGTAGCAAGTTTTCTTTAGGAGACCAGAGAGATATGACCAGTGGCCCAAAGACTTGGCTTAGTAATATCCATAACAGATAGCCACTCATTCTGATGGACAGCTGGGATTATCCACACTTTGATTATATATAAACAGAGGTATTTTGGGTATGATAATACTGGCAATTGCTTTATTAAATATTTATTTAATGTATTATCTTCATTTTCATTTGAGCAGGGGCTTGGAGACATTCATTCAGCTTTGTTTCTTGTGAAGAAATCCTGGAGTTTTGTCTTTCACGGGCTTTATTATTTTTATAAGAAACTTGACAAATAGCTTCAGATTCTCAATTAAATCAATATATTGTTTTAAAGGAATCACTGTCCTTTTTTTAGGGATTTGCTATGATCACTGTTGTGAAACATATTGCTCAATATTAATGCAGCTGAGATGCTTTGGAGTCAAAGAATATTAACTGGTTTGATAGACTTTATAAGTTATTGAATAGAAGTTAAAATCTTCCAATTAGTTTTGACACATATTTGAGAATTTGTATCCATCCATCTATCCATCCAGCTACCCAATAACATTTAAAAGATTCATAATAATAAACTTACCATTTGTGTGCAGGTCCTATATCAGTACTGCAAATAATTCTAATTTGCAATGATAATACTTTAAGTTGTATTGCTATTCCCAAACATATTTGCTAACATTTATATTTTTAGTATAATTCAGCAATTGCTAAGATCCCCTAAATATTGGTTGGTCTTATATACTTTCATTTTGTAATTAATTATTTGGCATTAAGAATGTAGCTTATGGGGGCGCCTGGGTGGCTCAGTTGGTTAAGCGACTGCCTTTGGCTCAGGTCATGATCCTGGAGTCCTGGGCTCGAGTCCCGCATTGGGCTCCCTGCTCGGCAGGGAGTCTGCTTCTCCCTCTGACCCTCCCCCCTCTCATGCTCTCTATCTCATTCTCTCTCAAATAAATAAATAAAATCTTAAAAAAAAAAAAGAATGTAGCTTATGGTACAAACAATGTTTCTAAATGGTGGCTGCCTTATGATATTAAACTCTTTATAGCAGAGTGGTCTTAACCCAATACTGGGAAAAGATGTACTTTTGTTAAAAATTTTGCAAAAAATTCAGGAAATTCTGTTTGTATACCTAGGGTTTGTTGTTTTCTTTGCTGTCTCCCTCAGCAATATTTGCTGGTTATTCTCTCACTTAGTTGGTTTGACATCATCACCCTTTAATAACAGGACTCATTGTTCTGTGTGGCATGTTTATTACTTTAGGAAGTGAAGTTGATTTTATTTCTCTGAGGATCTATAGTTGGATAGTTTTCAAACAGGTACTGTAGGTAAAGCCGATGTGTCTCTGTACCTTATGGAATGTATCTTACTGGTATTGACTGAAGGTTGTGTAATCTGAAGGACTTTTCCCTCTAATTGTAATACTCTGATCATTTCGGGGGTTCATTAAAAATTCCTGCTTAGAATAATATCCCCTTAAGTTTCCCTATGTTAACATGATTATGCTCTTTCATTGCATATTATCATAGTCATTCTCTCTACTTTTTTGCAGGTTTTGTATTACTAGTTATGCTTTTTGGAGTTGACATTTTATTTACAAAGTAATATTTGAATCTCTGCCTTTGAAAACAATGTCAAGGGCGCCTGGGTGGCTCAGTTGGTTAGGCGACTGCCTTCAGCTCAGGTCATGATCCTGGAGTCCCTGGATCGAGTCCCGCATCGGGCTCCCTGCTCGGCGGGGAGTCTGCTTCTCCCTCTGACCCTCCCCCCTCTCATGTGCTCTCTCTCATTCTCTCTCTCTCAAATAAATAAATAAAAAAAAAATCTTTAAAAAAAAAGAAAACAATGTCAAACTTGAAATATTGTTAAGTCTCTTGCAGTCTGTTTAATTGAAAGAATGTATGTATAAATGGTAATTATGTAGGTATAAATTAAATGGTAATGAATTGTAGTAGTATAGTACCTCAAAATTTTAATGTTAGTGGATCTATTACTATGGCAGAAATACTAAGGATTTTCAAACACTTTTCAGTATTTAGTTAACATCCACTATGCATTACTGCTAAAGATCTAATGAACTGGTAGAATGATTATTTTTTTTAAGATTTTATTTATTTATTTGACAGAGAGAGGCACAGCGAGAGGGAACACAAGCAAGGGGAGTGGGAGAGGGAGAAGCAGTCTTCCCGCAGAGCAGGGAGCCCGATGCGGGGCTCAATCCCAGGACCCTGGGATCATGACATGAGCCAAAGGCAGATGCTCAATGACTGAGCCACCAAGGCGCCCCTGGTAGAATTATTCTTAAATACATAAGTACATACAAACATGCATACAAACATATATAAGAAACAAATTGGCTTAGAGTTTAGCAAGGGATGGATAAAAAGCAACATGGTAAAGACAAGGACAGCTTGTTGTAGTAACACAAAGAAGGGGCCCTGGGTCCTTGACCCACCTGGAGGTGATGAGCAGAGGCAGTAATGGAAAGCTTTGTAGAAGGGTTGATACTTAGGCTAAGTTTTAAGGGATGAATAAAATGAACCAGGTAAATCAGTGACAGGAGGACAGGTGAAGGGAATGAGGACATTCTAGCAGAGAGAGGGACCAGCAGGTACAAAATACAGGTGGGGGAAAAAAGCTTAAGTCTGGCAAAAGGAGTGGCGGAATAAGATTTTGTCCTAAGCAAAACCATAACTTTGCCCGATTTAGGCTTAAACTGGCTCACTTTGATAGCTCTTATTGAGAAGGGGGAGTTGAGGAGGATGAGCTATGAGATAGGATGATCAGTCATGAATTAATTACAGGGGTTCTGTTAATGGGCAGTTTTCAGGCTCTCAAGAAGAGGGGAAATGTTGCATGACCATCCATCTCAGTTTGGGAGGACAGTCCCGGTTTATACTAGTTATCGCATTTTTATTAATAACCCTCCCTTTATCCTGTTCATTTTCAAAAGTGTCTTTATTTGGTTGATATTTTATATGGTTACCTTAGACATGTATTGGTTGGGTGTGGGTGGGTAATGGAGGGGGAGCAAACAAAGCCTTTCTCAGATTCCTGGTAGAATCTACCAGGTGGACGGCGTTGCTTCTAGTGGAAATAGAGGTGATGAGAAGAGCCAGGCTATGGAGTTCAGTCAGGAGGTGGAGTAGGGAGGTGGAATTTATTCTTCTGCCTCTCAGGATTGAGATTTCACAATTCCTTCACACGTAATTGTCTAGGAGGGGATGGGATATATGACTCTGAAGCTCAAGGAAGTGATCTGGAGTGGAATGCAGATTTAAGGAAGATTCTCCTGTAGGCAAGATCATTACAACCTCTGTGTTATTCCTCTTGGACAAGCAGGAGATTTAGAAGTGAAAATGGTAGAAAATGGAATCCTCAAAAATCCCTACACTTTGGGGTGACTGGAGGGAACATAGTTTTAAAAGACAGAGGAAACAGTGGAGTGAGCGTGAACGTTTTGGTGTGAGCGTGAACGTTTTGCTGTGAGTGTGGCTGAGGGAAAGGATTTCCAAGATAGAGAAAGGTATCCTTGATGTTCAGTGGCCCTCAGGGGCCAGGGAAATTTTTTCAGAAACTTGTGTAGATTTCTAGACTCACATTTCCCGAACGGTGTTTTTGGACTATTGCTAATAGGTGCTGTTCCAACCAGAGTTTGAAAAACTCTGGGGTCAGTAATGGAAAACAGGTTTCTTTTCTGGACGTGTCAGAGCCTTTAATGTGCTGGTAGGCTTTGCTTATGTCCCAAACGGGAAATCTACACACTTCCTCAGGGCGGATTGAAACTCAGCAGTGTGCACACTTCCAACCCCACCCGTTGTTTCTGGCCAGCGACTATTCTAACTGGTGTTTAATATCTTGGCTGTCATCCATACCTAACGTGGCAGTGTTATTATGAGACTTAAAATATAAATATGCAAGACAGCGTAGTGCCTGGGAGTAGTATTTATTAACTTATTGGTATTATCGCCGTTATCATCCCAAGGAACACATCTAAGAAACCTTTCTTTAGTTTGAAGGGGAAAGGCAGAGCAGATACCAGAGAAAAGGAATGACTAAAAGCCAAAGGAATCAGCTGCCAGTGCCCTGAATTAAGTGGGAAAGGGTTTTTGAGAAGACTGGGGGGCAGCGGAGACAGTACCTTGGGTGCAGGACTAAGTTTGGAGGAGTGGGGGGTAGGGAAGAGGCAGGAAGTTTAGGGACAACAGAGTCTTGATTGAAGAGAGTTTGCATTGATCATTTATTTCCCTGTCCAGACCCTTTCTACTTCTTTTCTTTTCCCCGTGTCATTGGTATTTGAACATAACATTGTTTTCAGGAGAGAAGTCGGATAGGCATTTAAAAACCAGATACTGGGCGCCTGGGTGGCTCAGTTGGTTAAGTGACTGCCTTCGGCTCAGGTCATGATCCTGGAGTCCCGGGATCGAGTCCCGCATCGGGCTCCCTGCTCGGTGGGGAGCCTGCTTCTGCCTCTGACCCTCCCCCCTCTCATGTGCTTTCTCTCTCTCGTTCTGTCTCAAATAAAAAAAAAAAAAAAAAAAATCTTAAAAACCAGATCCTTTTCTTTCCCTATTTTCTAGAAACAGACAGTAAGATGTGAAATCAATATGTCCTAGGGGAAGTGGCAATAGTCATTTAAGAAGCTTATCAAAACCGAATTTAAATTTAAGTTAAATTTAAATTTTAAACCTGTTTCATTTATTGAAGGTTTTAGAAACCAAGATCCATAATCTGTCTCCTCCACCTTATCACATTGATAAGGCTTTTTCAAAGTAAAAAATATATACATATATACTATTTTTTCTTTAACCATGTTTGAAGTTGGTCCACTATTCTTTTTAAACAAAACTTAACTAGTGTTAATCAAAGGTTTCAAAGGCTGGGTTTTATATTCAACACTGCTTTTTAGAAGAGAGGCAACCTATTATAGTGGGTGAATATATAGACTTTGGACCAGACTCTCTGGCTCTGTAACCTACAAGCTCTGTGACCTTGGGCAACTTACTTAACCTCTCTGTGCCTGAGCTCCTTCATCTGTAAAAAGTTTTGGTAATTTAGAAGCTAGTCTATATAGTTGTTATGAAGATTTAGTAAGTTAATATTTGTAAAGCTCTTAAAAATAGACCTGGCCTAGAGGATTTGTTATATTATTGTGTGTGTGTGTGTGTGTTGAATATAATAAAAGGTGGAGTCTGTTAAGAAGAAAAATTCATAATTATCAAGTTTATAAGTTTCTGATCTGATTATTGCTCAGCAATTTGAGAATTATTAACTCCAACGCATATTGAATTTTTTAAAAATTTTTTATTGTTATGTTAATCACCATACATTACATCATTAGTTTTAGATGTAGTATTCCACGATCCATTGTTTTCGTATAACACCCCGTGCTCCATGCAGAACATTCCCTCCTTAATACCCATCACCGGGCTACCCCATCCCCCACCCCCTCCCCTCTAGAACCCTCGGTTTGTTTCTCAGAGTCCATAGTCTCTCATGGTTCATCTCCCCCTCCGATTTCCCCCCTTCATTCTTCCCTCCTGCTATCTTCTTCTTCTTTTTTTTTTTTTTTAACATATACTGTATTATTTGTTTCAGAGGTACAGGTCTGTGATTCACTGTGCTTTTGGCATGCTAATCCAAGAAATGCTTTACAGGCTTCTGAAATGATGACATTGATGCCATCATGTTGTTCGAACATGACTCTCTGTGTTTGATTTTGTCTGTGTCTCTTTTATGAGTAAAAGATTAAAACAACAAAAATCTAGATTTTTCTCATGTTGGATGAAAGCATAATGTTTTACTTTTTACATTGAATCAGATAGTAGCCTAGAGCATCTACATTCATATTGTGTTCTGATTGCTCATGTGCAAGCTAAAGTAACACCATTTTCTTTATCATTATTTGATGAGACTTGTCACCCCGCTTTATGAACAGCAAGTTCTTCACTCAGGGAGCAGCCAGGGGCAGGTCATAAAATAAAGGATTATAGAGCAAAGATATTAGTGAAATAGAAGCATCAGCACTTCTTACTGTATTTAACTCAAAGACGATGAGGTCTGCCTGGGGAGCTAATACTACTTAACTGTGTTTGGGCAAAAAGCCAAAAGGAAATTGTATTTCAAAGAGAGGAGGTCTGGCATTCCATATGCTGTGTAATCCTGGTCAGTTAACAGAGATGTATGGCCATTTAACACAGAAAAAAAAAAAAAAAAAAACTAAAAATGAAACTTTTATGTTAAAGAACACAATGTTGACATAGTTGGAGGCTGAAGGGCAAATTGATATCAGGGCCTTAAATTATTCGTGTGAAATTGGTAGGGAAACAGAACCCGCATCTTTGACTGCGGGATAAGGCTCGTATGAACTTAATTTGTGCTTGGCATTCTCTGAGCTGGAGAACCAGTAATGATGATCATACTGATGGGTGAACAAAAGGTCATTTACAGAAATTACCTAAGTGTCCCAGAGAGCCAAGATTATCTGTAGGGAATTCTGGATGTAGTAAACCAAAGTCTGCCCAAAGAAGTTATATTGCAGGGTGAAGGGAGGTCAGCCCATGTTCTTAGATATGTTGGGGATTCTGTGCTCAAAAGTTGCTAACTTCATAGTATTGTTTAGAAAGCAAGGGGATCCGCTCCTTCTTCACCTCTGTTGCTTCCTTGGGTCACCAAGAAGCTGAGGCCGGTTGCCCCAGTTGGTCATGGCTTCAGGATAGCTCCAAGCTGTGAAATCCCAGCTGCTGGCTGCCATGGTTTTCTAAATTTGGCACTTTGTCCTTGTTGTGCTCTATGTGAGTTCTCGGAAGCTGCCAGGCAGCCTGTGCAGTTACTGATCAAATGTTGCCCAGCTCTGGGCTTTGTGTGACTTGCCCAGCCTCTGATTTTTCCCTGCTAGTCACTTGGGCTGCTTTTGTCCCTGTTCCTAAAGTGCTTGTTGCACTCATAAAAAAAAAAAAAGAAAAAAAAAATAGGCATTCTGCCCTTTTAATGGAAGGTATATGACTTTGAGTTCTTGGATATACCTACAAACCCTCGAGGATGTATTTTAAAAGGTCTTGTCCCTTCCAACTATGGAAACATACATGCTGCATTCTGATGGCATTGATCTGTTCATTGCTTTGAGTTTCATTGCCAGTAAGAGCGTATGCCTCAAAAACCTGATCACAGGTCTTTTTCTCCTCAAAATGCTTTCTTAGGCTGGATTCATTTGTCAGCATTCTGAAAACAATATTAGAATTTAGGACAGATGATGTAAAATGTCCATGCAGAAAGCCTTGTGTTCAATTTTTTTTAAATCCATTCATGTGTGTTTATTCATTAATCATTTGTTTACTGATCCTGGAAATGTACTTAAAGTAGGGAGACCAAAGTTCTCATAATGCTGTCTACAATCCTTAGTCTCTTTTCACTCCCACACACACACCCCCCCACACACCACACGCCATTTCATTTTGAGGGCAGAGGCAGGTACGATAGATATCCAACCATGTCTACTTACGACCCAATTCAGCAGACTATCCCAAGTGATGCTTTCGGATTCCTTAAGGATGTGACCTATTGGTTTGAATATAAGAGAATAGTAGGTTGACAGATTTGTTTATTTTATCAGAGCTCCAAATCCATTCTAAACTAGAAGTTTCCGTGGTGGCAAAAGGCTATTTGTGAGGACAAGGCAGAGCTGTTTGGCTACACTGGAATATTCTCTCAAGGCCATAGTCACCCTTCAGCTGCTATTGCGGTTTCCATCTTCCATACTGACGTGCACTTCATGAAGAAGGACTGCTGTCTGTGCTTCTGAGCAGATCCCAGAACAGGACCGGGTTAGGGCTCATACACTCTTTGATCTGAGCCTGTCATAGAATAGGCAGTGGGATGGAGTATACTGGTTGGCTTAAGCCAGTGAGAACCCAGGCTTGGCTGGGGATGGGGTTGGCTTCTCCTTTGTGAGGTGGAGAGTTGACGCCTGAATGAAAATCTGGAGATTTTTAAAGACACGGGAATAGGGAGGTAGATGGCTAGGGAGACAACACACAGAATTCAGACACTTACTGATTGCAGAGGTGCTGCTAGGCTTGAGGTCTTTGGAACCTCCATAAGAAAATGAACACAATGTACATTGTTTACCATCCTTTTTCCACTTTTGTTCATGTTTGACTCTTAGAGTCCCAAATTACCTTTTTTTATTGTTGTTGTTAAGAAGTTAAATGTGGCTTAACTGAGATTTTAGGATGGTAAATCACAACTGTTTATAAATTTCAAGGTACACGGTGTCTGGGTGGTTCATTCAGTTAAGCGTCTGCCTTCGGCTCAGATCATGGTCCCAGGGTCCTGGGATCGAGTCCCGCATCGGGCTCACTGCTCAGCGGGGAGTCTGCTTCTCCCTCTCCCTCTGCTGCTCCCCCTTTTCTCTCTCAAAAATAAATAAAATTTTTTTAATAAAAAATTTAAAAAAAATACATTTCAAGGTACATACAAAGATGGGTGTCTGCACGGACTTTTACCAGTATCTTCCCAACTTGATATCTGCTTGTAAAAATCTTACCGACTCTTCAAGGCTGGGCTCTGTGATGAAGCCTCGGTTTCTCAACTGGGAAATCCTTGCTCCTCAGTGCTCACAGGGCTTTGTGCTTTTCGTTTTTCAATACTGTGTCCTCTTATTTCTCGGCATTCTTTGGACTGCCTTTGCCCACCATGAGCAGATAGGACACAGGATGCAAGTGATTCTGGGCTGGTGTTTGGTGTGAGGTGCGGGGACAGAGGGCATCAGCTGGTAGGGGAGTGGTAGGCAGACTAATGATTTATCTGATGGTGGGATGGGGGTTGGAAAGAGCTTGAGGAACAAGAGAGTAAAACACTAGAAGCCTGGAGAGAGAGGGTGGCAGTTGTGGTCAGTGAAGAAATTCAGAGCTTCAGACCTTCGGATAAGGGAACACTGGAGAATAGTCAAGGGTAGTAAGTTTGGCCAGGGCCAGAGGGGAGGAGGACGTTTCAATTTGTGTGTCTGTGAAGTAGTGAGAATACTCCTTTTTATGTGAAAAGCATCCAAACTGTAAAAAAATAATTGCATAGTACTTAATATTTCATGGGTGTAGATCTATTTTGCATCCGCAGAGCTCATCTTCAATATTAACTCACATGTTTTATTTGCGTAAAATAGCAAATTAGCAGACGCATGCTAGAAATATTTTTTAAAGTTTTTATGCAGCTCTGCTTAAACATCATTTTTCCATAATGAAAATCTTGTTCATGCACAGTGAAAGGGGTTCCATATAATCACTTTTTAAAGAGCATAGGAAGTGTTAAGGTTAAAAATAGACAATGAGCACTAAGAACATTAAGTTTCCAACAGCATTCTAACCTGTTTCTCCTAATACTGGTGCCCAGTCTCCTCCCACAGAAAAGCCTCCTACAAAATGTCACACCTAAGGAACTAATCCACGTGGATGTGTGAGAAATTACACCTGAAAATGGCACTTACCTCACTCTGAGTCTGTGATGCATTTTCCTATTACGGAGAACCTCCTGGTACTTTATGTACATTCTCGATACTATTTAAAGTCCTTTTCTTCAGTGAGGACTTGATTTCATGTATTTCTGAACTTTCCACCTACAATCAGTGAATTATTACAAATACAATGAAATCCACTCCACATTGTTTTCTGTTATCAATATGTTGTTTAATTACATAGGATTGCTAAGACTGAAAATGTGAATATAGTTGGGATTGGCTTTTGAAATCAGAGAGGGTGTTTTCTAAAATGCATGAATCCTAAACTTCTGGGCAGTAATTTGATACAGACTCCTCTCAAAAGAAGTAGCACCCTAGGGAATAATCAGCCCCAAGAACTATACCCAGCAGAAAATCTCTCATCTTAAATAAGGCAGGGAACCAGAAGTGGTGAGGAAAATTTCTTCTTTGAAGGAATCTGGGCTTGAGGTCCCATAGGCTTATTTATTTATGGGACAGAAATTGTTTGCAAAAATTTCTCATGAAATCTCCTCTGAATTTTCAAACTGTCCAAGTTGATGTAAAAAATGAGTGGTAGTTCGTTTTCATTTGAAATTTATGCCTGACTGCATCCATTGGGGTAGGTGTTTGTTGGACCACGAGGCTGATACAGTGCCCACCAAATGCTACACTGAAAGATGCATGAGGAAAATTAAAAAGTGACACTTAGAAGAATTTAAACATGTGCTGACAAATTTATCCTAAAAAGGGCAGGACTTGGGCAAAATTGTGTAGCAGAGAGTTTTATGATCAATACATTGTTTTACCTCCTTCAACATAGCCTCAGCAGGGCCTGTGTAATCTCCCATCCTGGCTCATTTATGACTTCCAGTAATATATTCATATAGTTTATCTTATTTAACTAGCACCCATTTGACAAGGCGGAAGCTGAACCTCAGAGCATTTATTTGATCACTACTGAGTGACAGTATTGAAACTGCAGTCCCTGTTATCGCTGTGACAAATAAATCTCAGTTGTGTTACACAAGTTTATATCTTGCTCACATGAAGGTTGCTGTGGGTCTGGGTGAGTGGTGCAAGGGTTTTCAAAGTTTCTGCAAAGGGCCAGAGAGTCAATATTTTAAGCCTGCTGAGCCAAGGGGCAAAATTGAATAACTATCCTGGCTAAAAGGATATTAGTCATTTTCATATATTACATTTCAAAATGTGAAAACCATTTTTAGCTAGTGGACCATGAAGAAGAGGCTGCGAGAGGGATTGGCCCGAGGGTCGTAGCTCCCTGGCCCCCCTGCTCGCTGGCCCAGGCTCCTCCCTGTGCTGGCTCGGCCAATCAGGCAGTTTTCATCTGATGACGTCCCTTTGAGAGCATGTGGTTTTGCATTCACGATGGCAGTGAAAGAGTTGCTGGAGGGTAGAGCACCAGCAATTAAATGCTTCCCATTCAGAAATGACACACATCACTTCCCCTCTGATGATGGCACTGGTCACAGCCAACCTAGGGGCATCTTTAAAATAGGAGTGAGAGCAGCATCTCCCTTTTGCCGGCAAGTAGAGGTGAAATGGTTATTGGTGGATGGCGATCATGCCTATGATGTCTAGTTGTCTGTTTCTTTGGAGTGCATATCAGACTGTAATTCTGGAGGCTATAACAATGCAATCTTGGCGAGGGGGGCAGGGGGGAACAAACCTTATAGATGGGAGAAGGACTTAATAGGAATTTTAGGGTTTGACGGGTAGAACAAGGGATGCAAGCTCTCATCTCTATTAGAATTAGCAGATCAAATGCTAGTAAGTTCAGTGACTGTGTGTTATGTGTCATGTTTTTTAAATACAACCAGTTTGGAGCAGTTGTTTCATTTGGGTAGACAATGTTGATATTTTCAGATTTAAGATAATATGAGATATAGTATATAATCATTTGTAATTTTTGAGAAATAAGATTAACCCTTTAGATTTGGCATCTCTTTTTTCTTTTTAATACAGTGTTCTCTCAGGAAGGAAGTTGGTATTTTACATTTTGGTGAGGACAAATTTTCAAGGAAAATAAACTTACAAAACCACACATTTCATTGTTCTTCAAAATATAAACAGATGAGGGACTCCTGGGTGGCTCAGTCAGTTAAGCATCCACCTCTTGATTTTGGCTCAGGTTGTGCTCTCAGGGCCCTGAGATCGAGCCCCATGTTGGGCTCTGTGCTCAGCTCAGAGTCAATTTGGCGTTCTCTCTTCCTCTCCCTCTCCCACTCTCACGCTCTGTCTCTCTCTCTCTCTAAAATAAATCTTTTAAAAAATATATAAACAAAAGAAAGAAAGAATACAACATGAAAGTACTGGAAGATTTTTGAATACGAGAGAGAAAATAGTCTGACAGCAAAAAGTGATACCTTTGATTTAAAAATTCTATTGGATTAAAAATGAAAGTATGAAAGCAAGGACAGTGTTACTTAGATATGCAAGAGAAGAGTTGGATTTGCCCTAATAGGGTGCCAGATTTAGCAAGTAACAATACAGGATGCCTGCTTAAATTCGAGTTTTAAATATTGAATGGGGCATATTTACACTAAAAAAAATATTGTTCTTCTGAAATGCAGATTCAACTGGGTGCCTTGTATTTGTGTCTGGGAACTCTATGCTCTATAGTAGAGATTTGAATTGGTAGATGGTCTTTAAAGATTTTATATCTAGTTGCTTCTCATTTTGTGTGGTATTTGTGTTGCGTGAAGTCACCACAAATAGTGAATTAGCTAATTACCATCGTTCTTAGGAGAAATAGAAGGTTAAGTTCCTGTGAGCCTTTGGTCACAACATTGCATCAACTGTTAAGTACATAACCTTGTATCATTTTATATACATGAATAAATATATTTCTTATAATTAATTAATTATGTGTAATTAATTAATGAGTTAATTACATGGCCATAAACTTCTTTGGCTTTCAACTACACTACAATGCTGTCCACTATGCTTTCTTTAAAAAATAAATTTTCTAAAACTTACCTCAGGAAACCACAAATTAAACCACTGTAGAGGTGACTTTAGCCCTTTCCAGGCCAGCCGCACATACAGATCCAAGAATTTCCACTTCCTTTTTCTGGATGTACCTTATTGTTGATTCATTAACGTTGACCTCAAATACAACACTGTAACTTGTGCCTGAATGAAGCTTCTCTAATACATGTATTTTCTTTGTAAGGCACATCACAACATTCTTGTAGTGAGGCCCACGAGTCAGCACTTGAGCACTACATTTGAAACAGTGAAATCGCCAGCAAAAAACAAAGATGCAAATGATGTGGCACTAAATAGACTTTAAAGGGACAGTCGTTTGCCATGTGAGAGCTGGCTGAAGCAAGAAGGCATGGCATTGCCTTGTTCAGCCTGAGATTGGAAGGTTGTGCATCAGAGTGAAATTTTCACCACTTTGTGCATGTCCACAAATGACGGCGAGAGTGTCATGAGTACTTGTTTTGTGGTTACAAATACACTTGAGTAAGTAGGCAAATTCACATTATGGAATCCATGAATAACGAGGAACAAATGCATTTGATGCCTAAATTAATAGATGAAGACAAACTTAAATGAAGACAACCTTAGATATTTAGAATACCTTGAAGAATAATAGGCAATTACCTGGTTAACATGATAGATGACCCCAAATGTTCCACAAATGATAATTCTAACTACCAGTGTAGAGTCTTCACATATATTCCATACCCAGAGCTGGCTACTTAACACAAGTTATTGAATTATGTTCATATTTTAACTCAACAATGCTGTCAAGTTTATATTGTCTTCTTGGGTCCAAGATCTCACAGCTTGTGAGTAAGAGAGTTGGAATTCTTACCCATACCGAGGATTACTCAAGACAGGGTCCTTCACCACATTAGGTATCCTAGTAATAATTATGACATGCCTGCACAATTTCTTAATGATAATTGTTGCCCACAAACCTTAGTTAAGGAATAGTTAATAAATCATATCACTAATATCAGCCTCAAACTTCAGTAATGATGGTGTGATTATAGTTCTGTGACAGCTATGATTTCACCATTTTATAATTTCTTTTCTCAGTACTTTCTGCTCCAGACTTTGGGTTGTTAAGAAGTATTCATCTGTTGTTCTAGCTGCATATTGCCTACATGAAGCTATAATCCTCCATCAGTGGCATGGAATGATTTCCACAGCTACTGGATTTATGTCACAAAGGGAGGATTAAGAGTTCAGGTGGAGACTAAGCCACATGAGCCAGACAAATATTGAAATTTGGTCTGTTTTCATGCAAATGTGCATGTAATAATGAAAGAGGAGGAGAGCACATATAGAAAATATGAAACTTAGGTCAAAATATTTTAAAATATAAACTATCATTCTAAAATTATGTCTTCTTTTTCTATGTAATATTTCATTCCTGCTTTGTTCCCTCTAAAAATCCCCCAAAGAAAAGAGATAACAAAACCCCTTTTCTGGTTATGATTACAAATAATGGTTCTTGGTATAGTCACTGGCTTCTTGGCCCTTTTGGGTGGAGTATCTACATTTTCTTTTTTTAGAGCTAAAAGTGCCATGACTGTTGATTAGTTGTCGAATGTGGACTATTGTATAAGAGATCTGGTATCCAGGATCTGGATGACTTCCAAGCATGTCCCTACTGAAAATACCAATGAACTTTAACAGCTTTTATTTTAAAGTACACACAGTGTTTTACCTCTATAACTTAATTATTTTCTGCCGTATTTCTGAGAAAATTCCTTATATAGTCATTCTAATATTCCTCCTCATTTTCAAATAGAAAGGAAATTTTTAGACCATATACTCTGATAATAAAGCCACTAGAAGTTAACAATCATGTGATCTTAATATTTTCTCTTGCTGTGTGCACAGTAAATAAATATAGCTGATAATTTTAATTATTGATATTATATTAGTAAAAATTTCATCCTTTAATTCCAATTCTTAGTATGGAAAAGAATTCCCAGTGTCTGTTAATGCGCTTTTTTGTGTTAAGGGAGTAAGATGCAAATACGTATATTTAATGTTCGAGCTTTATGCTTAAACTTAGAGTCATCATTGTGGCATTTTGTTATTTTGTTCTTATTGTAAATGCAGGATGTAAATCCCAGTTTTTTCTGGGGAAGAACTAATAATGTGTTGATCTGCCAATAGTAGAGGCTTTAGTGACTTTTTTTTTTTTAAGATCTTATTTATTTATTTTGAGAGAGTGAGAGAGCAGGGAGAGGGGCAGAAGCAGAGGGAGGGAGAGTCTCAAGCCAACTCCACCCTGAGCACAGAGCCTGATGGTGGCTCCAGAAGGAGCTCAATCCCAGGACTCCAAGATCATGACTTGAGCCAAAGTCAAGAGTCAGATGCTGAACCAACTGAGCTATGTTGGTGCCCTGACTTTGGTGACTTTTAATTAGCCTGGTGATGGGTATTAAGGAGGGCACATATTACATGGAGCACTGGGTGTTATACGCAAACAATGAATCATGGAACACTACATCAAGAACTAATGATGTGATGTATGGTGACTAACATAACATAATAAAATAAAATAAAATTTAAAAATAAATAAATAAAATGTTACTTAATTCTGTATTGAAATGGTTAAGAGATATTTTGCTCTCTTTATTAGCTTCAGTTGATAACAATCATTATTCTTATAATAATTATTTAAGTAATAATAATTGTTAGTTTCTGTTCTCTTTGGCGTTCATTATGTCTAATGATTAAGTGTGAATAGTCCTTCACCACTTCAAAAATATGTCCCAATGTGGTATTGCTTAATAATTCTTTTTTTTTTAATTTTTTTAAGATTTTATTTATTTGCGAGAGAGAGAATGAGAGACAGACAGCATGAGAGGGAGGAGGGTCAGAGGGAGAAGCAGACTCCCTGCTGAGCAGGGAGCCCGATGTGGGACTCGATCCCGGGACTCCAGGATCATGACCTGAGCCGAAGGCAGTTGCTTAACCAACTGAGCCACCCAGGCGCCCTTGCTTAATAATTCTTAAACAAGCATTTGACTTTTGAAAGAACCATGGTTTTTTGTTGTTGTTTGTTTAATAATTGCACTGCTTTGGGGGTCAGCTTGCTCATACTGTAGTCTTTAGATAATGCAGGACTCTGTATTTAATTTGCCCCTACTATCTGTGTTCGTGAACAACAACTTCTGTAATTTATCACTCTGAACATGGCCCCGTGTAAACTTGCCAGGCATTCACTTCACAATCACCACTTTTACTTGAGGCTGATCACTTCTTATTTAATTTCTTCAAAGTAACGTAAAATGGTAACAAATCAGTTTCTGTAGCCGCTTTCTAAATGAGCAAGAAATGGGAGAACATGGGAAAAACTGAACTACAATAGGACTTTCTTCCTTAAGATTTCAGATATATTTTAAAAGGGTAACTATATTCAGGTTGACCTGAACTCACTTTTACTAGCTCCTCTGCACATGTATGGAGGAAATATTACTTTATTTTATAGGAATGATAACAGTAAGGAGATACACAGTCTTGAAAGGGCCAACTGAATCAGGAAAGAGCACCAGGAGAAAGTCCAAATTATGTTCAGTTGAGTTTTATAACATCCATTGTTTTCTGCCCGATGTTTAGTATATGGTACAATTGGGTTTTCTTGTCTCCCTAATTACTACACAGCTTGTTTATCAGAATGGCTTTCTTGCCTGGCTGGTCCATCAGACTAGCTGTACTTGGACATGGTGGAGATGTGATGAACCTGACTCATATCAATGAACAAATAAAATGCTTCTCAAATGTTCTCCTTAAGCTTGTGGCAGGCTATATGTATATTGTGGCAGATGTATATGTATAAGCTTGTGGCAGGCTATATGTATATATTGTATAAAAACCCACCTGTTTATGCTTTGGGTTGTTTTGTTCCGTAGACCATGTTCCTATTATGATGAACAGCGTAGTTGAAAGAAACAGTGTTTGAGCACCAGTTTGAAAGTTTCCTGAGAGCTGCAAAACACCAGCCTGATCTCCAGGGCCAGATCTACATTACTTTTAAACTCAGTGATATTGTTAGATGAGCATTTATGAAATGATCTCATTCCTTAGGCTCCCATCCACCAGAGTAGCCCTGGGCCCTGGCCCCATGGCAGCAACCTAGTTTACAACACCCCATTGCAACATTCTCTCATGGTGCCTTCTACTTTCAATGCGTCATGACCTGTTAGAAGTGCCGACCTTGACATAGTTGCTCTAAGTTTTTGGTAATTTTGTTAAATTGGAGCATGATCATCTAATGTCCTCCCCGTAACTTATTTTACTTCATTCATTCCTTCATTTTTCCACAAGTGGAGATACTGATAGAGAAAATGCTGGAGCCGTAAGAATTTTGAGACCCATTCATCCTCATTTTAACCTTTCTTATAACCATGGTGAAGTTCTTGTGAGACTCCAAACTCACCTTTTCTTTCCTGCCCCCTGGTCTCTGTGTAGGCTGCTACCTTTGTGTGAAATGCCTCTTGACTTCCATGATTATCTTCTGCTCACACATCAAGGCATATTAAATTGACCTTTTATAGTAAGATGTTTTTTAACATCTTATTTCCCCAACTCCTTCTACCCATTCTGCTCAATTTATAGCATTCCTCATTTCCCTTAACATCTGACTTCATTCTAAAAAATCATACCTACATATTCTTTTTTGCCTTCGCTCAGTGGATTACAGCCTTTTTAGTGGTGAAAACTGGGCCTTTTTCACGGTGTGTCATTGGTGATGAGACCATAGTATGATGTAGAATAGGCATTCCATTAAAACTGGTTAATCAATGAACATGCACTCAAAAATTAGAGAGAATAGTAGAGAAAAGGCAGAAGTCTTGAGTTGAAAATAAATTCTTAACAAGAAAAATAACAGTATTACTGATCATAAACTAAAAGGAAATAACTGTGAGCTCCTACTATATGTTACTCATGTGCAATTTTCTATACAGTATTTCATTTATTCCTCATGCAACCTCAGGAAATTGAAGATTAGAGAAGTAAAGTTATTTTTTCAGGTTATATAACTAGTAAATATATAGGGCACAAACCCCAGTTATATCTACCCTAATTCAATTTACAGTATAATTCTCTACTTCCCTGTGTGGGAAATGAATCATAGTGGTTAATTAGTTTAACAAAATAATGGACCAATGTCCTAATGTGTTTTGTTGCTGTAGTTTATTCCAGGACACATTGGATGGGAAGGGATATGAAAAGAATCCAAAGGTATTTGAGCTGGAATTAAGATTGCACTAAAAGAATCTATAATTATAACATGTTATATTGTTACGATTAATACAATAGCATATGAGCTAGCTACCATTTCCTATTAGCTGTGGCCTAAAAAAATTCTTCGGCCTTAACTCAACCTCATTATATGTGGTAATTGTGTTCTATCAAGTAGTTGCACACCCTGAGTAGGGAACACTGAACTTCTGTGCCTGGGGGGGAAATACAAGATTAGGTTCCTGTGAGCCTCTACACTCCACATTTTCATCAACCATCAATATATAACCTTTTTTTTTCTGTTTAAAGGTACTATATATATTTGATTCATCAGTAGTGAACTCACAGTCAACAGCACAATAAGTCAGGTCTGAATGAAGCTTATCTAACACACGTTTTTTCCCAGTAAGGCACACCAAGGCTTCCTGCTGTGGGGTGCTAGATAGTAACACCCCAGCCCAGTACTTGAGGGCCATGTTAAACAGCCAGATCACCAAACAAACAAACAAAAAACCCCACAAAAATGCAAAAAAGGGGGCACTAAATAGAACACTAAGAGGTCACTTGTTTATGGTATGAGGACCAAAACCAGGCAGAGAGTTGCCTAGTTCAGGCTCAGCTGGAAACATGAATGTCCAGTAACCCCAATTTTTTCTTACTCTGTGCATTTGTGTGAGTGACTGTGAGTGTGGCAGACATGGATTTGGGGGTTGCAAATAAATTTTAGCAATTAGGTAAATTGGCAAAAATAGAATCTGCAGACAAATGAGGATTATTTGCATTTCTATTATAGAATAGCCTCATTATTTCTGTTCCTATGATTTGGGCCCGATGGTTACTCTCCTGTATCCTTCTGTCCTTCTCTTGTTACTGGGTGTAGTTACTGTCCAGGCTCTTGTGGCCAGTAGGCTTTGCTATAGGCAGTTTGTTCAGATGGGAGAAACCTCTTTAGGGGCTGTAGTTTGCTTATTTGCGTGGCTCTCAGCCCACCCCAGGGCCTGAAGAGATCTGTCAGGGGCTAGCTAAAGGTTAGGAGCTCCCAGTTAAGCCTACAGAATGTGTTCTTTTTTGGGGGGGCGGTTGCAGAGGGAGAGGGAGAGAGAGAATCTTCAATAGGCTCCATGCCCAGCGCAGAGCCCTGTGTGAGGCTCAATCTCACAACCCTGAGATCATGGCCTGAGTTGAAATCAAGAGTCAGACACTTAACTGAGCCACCGAGGCACCCCCAGAATGTGTTCTAAAATGAGTTCATTTGTTTTGAGGATTTGCAAAATTTGTTATGTTGTGTGGTTGGTAGATGGTGTTAAAGACTTTCAGCTAGCCAGTAAGAAATCATGTATTTTCTCATAGGAAATATTGCCCTTATTTTATTCTAGTAGGAAAAAACAAAGAGTTCACTAAGAAGATAGCTATTAGGAGATTGCTGAAAGTATCATTAAACTGGTATGTCCAGAAGCAAGGAAGAGGTAAATGATGACTTTTCTAGATGAGACTGGCTTCCCTGTGTGCACTCTCATTCCCCTATGGGAAGGTTAGACATTTCTGGAGGCTACAATAACTTTTCCAGGTCAACAGTGCATCTTTTAAGCTTTAATTTTTGAAATGGTACTCTAGAGGTCTTATAATTGAGGCCCTAAGCAGACAATTAATGGTTCCATAACCCATTTTATAAGGATGGTGGTTTCTATTTAAATACCCTGGCTCTAACTTTCTTTTCATTCAGACTACAATGAATGTACTTTTAGAAGCCTAGGGTGTGTTCAGGACTCCAAACTAGGGCTGGTCGGTGTATTTCCCTCTGTGTGAAGTGTCCCTGAGAAGCATAAGAAGCAAAGCAGAAAGGTAGGAAACAGCTCCTAAGAGCGGCTCTGCCATTATCTACTTGGCAGCCTTGACCTACTGTTCCGACTTGTTAGACTGATGTTATAAGAGTCAGGTTAGAGTCTATTTCTCTTTCCTCTCTTTCCTCCATTGGTCATTCCTCAATTTGGTGGCAGTTTCCTTACTTCTTGTCACATTGTAGAACTTATGTACCATACACAAATTTTCAAATCTTTTAGTCAAAGAAGATGAAAACAAATTCCTCTTTCCCCTAACTGCAGTTAAGATACTTATGTTATTATGAAATGCCTTTGAAATAGCAATTTTAAAAATACCCACTAGCTCAACACACTACTTTTATTCCAGTGAGCAGCTTCAGTCAGTGGAACTTCAATGATATGAGTAGTGATATAGATATGAAATATCTAAGTGTTACAGGTACCTATATTATAGATGGTTTGTTTACCTATTTTTTTTTCTTTTTGGTTAGTATTGACAAAGGCCTGTAGACTATGAGATAGTCCTAATATGAGCCAAATTTGTATTCTCAAAAGATTGGGTTTTTTTTTTCTGTTCTGGTATGTGGGATATTTTTAGAACTATATAAAAATTACCACTTCTCCTTTTTAGGGGGGATTGACCAAGATCTGAAACACTTTTCTGTTTAATAAATACACTGATTAAACCTCTTCTCTCTCCCAAGCACTGTGCATAGCACTGAGCATATGAAAAAAGAATGTCCTCTGTAAGTTAAAAGTCTAAGTGATTTAGTCAGGAGACAGCAAACTTAAGAAATATAGTAGTCGTTCGTTCGATAAATATGAATTGAGTGACTACTGTGTGCCATGCAGTGCTCTAACAAACTAGGAATATAGCTTATGGACTTACAGCCTTCTATTCTAGTAGGGGGAGAAAGAAAATAAACAAATTAAGTGAATTATATAGACTTGTCAGCTGATGATAAATAGTACGAGGAAAAATAAGCAGCATAAGAGGATAAAGAGTGATGGGAGGTGTGATTGTAGAAGGAATAGTCCAGAGTGGACAGTGTGAGCTCAGTTGACAGTAATACGGTAGTGAACAATACAGGACAAGGAAGTAGGGATTGCTCCGGCATTGGGAAATGGGGTTGTTGTTTAGACTTGAGTGGTCTGGGAAGGCCTTGCCAATGGGTGATGTGTTAGCAGAAAACAGGGAAATGGAAAGCAAGTCATTCAGTCAATATCCAGAGAAAGGCATTCCTGGCAATGGGAGTATGTCGTGTCCAGGGTGGGTGGGAATGTGCTTGGCATGGCTAAGCAGTGGCAAGGAGGCTTTGGTGTGGCCAAAGGAAATGGCGGGCTGGGGGCATGATAGAAGATGAAGTCAGAGGAAAAGCAGGGGCCGGAATCACCTTGAGCCACAGAGGCTGGATTTTATTCTGCGAGAGATAGAATGCCTTTGAAGGTCATGAGTGAAGGGCAGAAATGATTTAGCCGCCATGCTGAGAATGTATTGTATGTAAGTGTACAATATTAGAGGTGTTGCAGAAGTGCCAGAGGGATGGTAAGTTAACCTTCTTCCTGAAAGTGGGGAAGGAGTATCCTCATGGACATCAATGGACAAAGTAGAAGGAAGACATTCCAGTTGTAGGGGAGGGAGGGTGGTGGGGGCAGAATCTGGGCTAGGAGGTTGTGGCATAAAGCATGAGGAGCGGCCCTGATGTGTACAAGGCTAGAGAGTGTGCATGGATGTCACTCGGACGCATTTGGGCTTCAGCCTGAAGACTTGAAAGCAAGGGAACTGCTGGTCACCTGTAGGAAGGTGGCTTCCCCAATGGGATGGAGAATGAATGGTAACAGAGCAAACCTGGGGAGCAGGAGGTTGTCAGTGGTCCCCATACACTCAGCGCATGCCGGGGGGTGTGAACAGAAGGGGAAGAATCAACAGGTGCATTTAGAAGGTGTATGTTGGCCAGTCATTTGAGTTAGACCTTAAGACTAAAAGGACATGTTATGAGTTCATTGGCACTGCATACCTGTAAAGGTGAAAATATATTAATGGCTGTTATTTACCAGGCGCCAAACCTCAGAATGACATGTTAAAAGCTGCTTCTGAACGAGGTATGTTCTTTATTTAGCATAAATACCAACTGAATGTTGTAGTTATCTTTAAAACTGTGAGAGCTGGGTTACTTCTGCCTCTCCAAATAACATACCATACTTAACATGGACCCATACGCTGACGTGCTGGTGTTTTTCTTGACCCAAATTGCCATTGAGTACAAAAGAAAGGGGGGGGCCTTCATTTCACTCAGCATGGGATCGGAGAGCCAGCCTATTGTGCAAGTCTAGAACAATATCACAAGTAAATGTTATGCCTTCCATTGATGTCATTAGTATGCACAGGAAGAGCATTTGCTTATTCATACAGATTATTATTTTGTCAAAGCTTTTGTCTAAATATCTTTGGAAATACCAAGACAACTTACCTCCAACATGGGTCCCTGTTGTGTTTCACAGGCACCTTTGGAGTAAAGATTTAGCCCCATTTATTCAATGTGTTTTGAGCAGCAAAAGTAGCAAAAGACATGCAGGTGCTTGTCATTGAGAAAAAGAGAACTCTCAAATATTCATGAAATGCTTGCTACTGCATTTTAATTTGCTTTAGGAAATTGCCTACTTTGTGAGTCATTTTTGCTTTGCATAATAGTTACAACAGCTCGGTTTGGGTTCTGATTCTTAGGAGCCTGTGCAGATGCAGATTTCTAAGATTACCCAGCACACATACTTGTCTGTTGAATCATAAATCGAATTCTTTTCATGAGAAGGTAATTTATACTTTAAGGCATATTTTTGTTAATGAACTGTGTTTCTTTTCAGTTCTCCTGAAATTCAAAAAAAAAAAAAACTATTTTTTTTTCCTCCCCTCAAACCTATTCTGGCATAATTTTGGTTAGGAGAAAGAAGAACGTACTAGTTATTTCTGAGGTTATGTGGTTACCATAAGTGGATCAATTTTAGGAGGAAATTAAATTTGTAGCCGAATGGTAAGTTGTTTCAAAAAATTGGCATTATCCAGCTGTTGGACAATAACATGCTGGAAGGATTTCCTACATATGAAAAAGCAGGTGTCTGCACTCTCAGACGTATATTATAGATCTAAGAACAGTGAGCTACCTTTTCAAAGGCATATTTGAAAATCAAATAAAAAAAAGCTATATTACAGTGCAACATGTCCATTTACATTGAGTAAATTAGCTACATTAGACGCTCCTGGCTGATCTACAGTAGATGCCAAGAGCTCGTGACTTTGTTAGCTGTTGTCCTTGGGAAACTGAGCCTTTGCTTTAGACTATGTTACAAACTTGATTCCCTAGGGTAATGGTGGATCTTTTCTTTTCACTGGTTCTCCCCTGAATGCAGATTGTATTGGGAGCAAGATTAACACTTTGTGTAGTCACCTCCTCCTTTCTAATGAAGTTAAACTTTCTAGTCTATATTGAGCTCTCCTCAGTAGAATAATTCTTGCCACTTAACCCAGTTCCCAGATGTCCCTGGGATATAAACCAAGTACATTTACCTTTGAGCTTTTGTCTTCTTTTCACCTCCTGCCTTCCTTCAATTGTATGATTGTAAAATGCATGTGTTCAACATAATCTAGCCAAAGAAAATTGGTGCCCTTTGCTCTGAAAATGTATTGCAATTTTATCATTGTATCTTATAATGCTCTAATTCCAGGTTTTACCTTTGTGGCTGGTAATTAGTAAATGTTGGTATTTGCAGAGTGAACCTTATCAGGATCTGCTCTGCTGTGTTCATTACAAATGCAGCCAAGAGATTCTGAAGTAGAAGCCCAGATTTGGGATTTCGGTAATTACTCATAACGTCTGCCCTCTGGTCCTCTCTGAAGTCACTCCAAGAGCACAGTTGTGTGGTTTGTCTGATGCTGGGCTTGTCTGATTAAACCTCTACTCTGTGCAATCTTAATATTTTTCTAGTCCCTCAGTGAAGTCCTCCTATGTGTTAAGAATCATCCTCACTGATTATTTTCCCAAATGACAGAGGCATGAAGTCCTAGGACAAAAATAGAGAATGAATCCTTTGCTGAGTGATGGCACATTCATCTTTCAAGTAGTAACCCAGAGACTTGGATTCTTGGAGCAGATTGGTCTAACAGAGACCTGTGTGCCAAGAGGGAGGCCATAGGTGCTCTGTGGCTGTAGAGAGATTTAGTGCACTGAATCACCGAATACAGAAAAAAGGGTCAACTATTGACAGTCTTAAGGTCTACTTCACCTTTTTTTAAAGATCCTCCCAAAGCAGAATCAGGCCCATAACCACTTCCATAACCTCGCTGGCCAAGAATAAATAGACTCCAAATGTCTTAGGGCAAGAGCCTCCAAGAAGCCAGCAGCTACTTGATACAAATAACTTTCAAGGCAAGAATGTAAACACACAGTGAGTATAATTTATCTTTCCAGTGCATTTCACATCATAGGTAGACATATGCCGTGGTCATTAGAGTTGCTCACGAATGTACTGATGCTCTTCTTTATGGGCACATGGTAGGAGTTTATTTCACTGTTCCCTTTTAAGTTAGGTGTGGCTATGTGACCTATTTCTCTATGAAAGTGAGTGGAAATGAAGTGTCTTCCTTCCAGATAGGAGTTTCAAGAGCCAGACTGTGATTTGCGTTGAGAAGGGAACTGGCCAGCCTGAATTCTTGAGGGACTATGAAGGGCAGAGCCCCCTACCAGCCCACATTGGCCATAGTCTTAGGGAGAAATAAACCTTTGGGGCTGTTTGTGATCTGAAAATTAATAGCTCATCCTGACTGTTACCACTTTTATAGCTTTTTAAAATTGTATAAAATAACATGTTACTAAAGAATGATCAATTTTATTTCTACAATACATTTAATAAACATGTATCCAGTGACTTCTCTTAGAGATGGATTAGAGTTTGTTTCCGTCTCTATTAATGACTAGCTTCAGAATTTGGGGCAAATTATTTGAACTTTTTGAGCCTTAAAAGTCTTCAGTTGCAAATGAGGACAATAGCACTTAGATCATACCACTGTTCTGAGGATGAAATGATTAATTGTATTTAAGTCACCAAGCAAAGTTCCCAAAGCAAAATGAACATGCAAAATATGTTCATTCCTACCCTTGCCTCTGTTAAATATTGCCTGATGAGAGTTTGAGGCATCATGCGAAATGAATACTCTTGTCCTCAAATATCTTACAGGAGAGAATATAGACACAAATAACCACGAATACAATACAGTGTAAAACTCACTATTAAGGAAGCACAGATGAGTGTCTGCATATTGTCATGATGACATATCTGTAGAAGAATCATACAGGAATCACTGTAAGCTGGAAACATCCACACAAAAATACAAAACAAGCAAACAGACAAACCCCAAAACCTCAAACAAACCCCAAAACCTCAAACAAACAAACAAAAACAAGGAAAAGAGTGGGTAGCAGAACTCAGATAGTGTGAAGTCAGGAAGTCATTTCCTAAAGAAATCCCAAGCTATTTTTTTAGCTGGTTCCATCGAAATCCATCCAGGGATCAACAGTTTTACTTACTTTCAACATTGGTAAAAGCTCTTTCAGAACTTCGCTACTATAGAAGCTTGCCATGTGAAAAATTCATCAGCAGTGGGTTTGAAATCTTAAAAGTGTTATGTCTTTCAGAAGAGTGGCTAGCCCAGCAGTATCCAAGGGAAACTGAAGGTTTCACATCAAAGGAGAAATCTGCACAGCTCTGATGCTGTCAACCCTCTCCATGCATGGTTTTCCAACTCTACACCCACTTTTTCATGTTTCGTTAGCAGCCTTATGTCTTACCCTTCACATCAAATGCTAGAGCAAGGACCCTCGTAATGAAGTCACTGAGCTCAGTCTATTCATCAGATCTGGTCATGGACTCCAGACATTCTGGAATATTCCAGGAGAAGTGTTCTGGAGAGTGAAGCTCTTATGCTGCCAAATTACCAGGGGCATTTGGCCAGAAGTGGGGCATAGGTAATTGGAAACATCCTGAATACATTTTCTAAGGGATAGTTATAGTTTGTCAACACCAGTAAAACATTTCTGAAGAAAATCCAGAAAACCGCAGGAGGAACTGGATTTGGGAAATTAAAAAAAAAAAAAAGTTGTAAAAATAAGAGAAGAATGCTTTCATGATAGAGCAAAATGGACTATGCTATTGTGCATGAAACTGTGTAAAGGCAAATAGATGTTTATTTTGCAGTTTATATTTCCTTATCCACTAAGAACAGCAGGTAGATGGGAAACCGGTAAGCTGAATGGAGGAATTGGTATCTTAACTTTCTCTGGCCCCCTCCGAATCCTTAAATTGTAAATCCACCTGCAGCATGTGGAGTGGATTGATAGGAAAGCAGTGAAAAGAGCTTGGCTGGATGGTTTTCCAGCAGTCTCACTGGAATAGGAGGATCGTGACCATCAATAGATCAATCAGGACATACGGAGTGGAGCCAAAGCCTTAGTGCAAGGAGACTTTGGAATAAATCCCCTCTAGCAGGCAGTGCATAGCTCTCCCACACTTGCCAAGGGAAATGTGGATTTTAAAGGAAAAGCACTTTGAGCTCACCTGTTGTGATTTTTTTTTTAAGATTTTATTTATTTATTTGCGAGAGAGAATGAGAGAGAGAGAGCACACGAGAGGGGGGAGGGTCAGAGGGAGAAGCAGACTCCCCGCAGAGCAGGGAGCCCGATGCGGGACTCGATCCCGGGACTCCAGGATCATGACCTGAGCCGAAGGCAGTCGCTTAACCAGCTGAGCCACCCAGGCACCCTCCCTGTTGTGATTTTTAGCTGCATTCATAGGCAGAGAGAATTACTATGTACTATTATCACCAAACTCCAAAGGGAAATCTGAGCTTTAATAAGGCAGTAAGAAGAATCACCTGCTACTTTTCCTACTTTGTACTTTGTATCTCAGAAACATCTTCTTTCATCACAAGGTTGATAGAGTATCCAAAGAAGACTTGTATATAGTCTTCCAAGGAATAAAATGTAAAATAATAATATTATCCCCTGCCCCACATTTAATTTCCATAGCACTTCGAAAGCAGTGTGTTTTCAAGGCTAACTCTCCTTTCAGGCGACTTGATGATAAAATGTTCTAAATTTTCATATCCTCAACTTGGAAAAAATTAATCTCTTTTAGATTGTAATTGCTTTGGATTTAATCTTAAAGTTTATGACTGTAATTTTCAGATGATGTGAATCACTCTGTGGAGGTTTTGTTAGTCATTTGTTTGGAATTAGATTTTTTTTTTCCATTTGCCGTAATTAATTCATTCACATTTGGTACTCTTTGCATTTTTATGTTCTTTATGTTTTATTTTGGGGAATTAATTTGGAGAAAAATTAACTCCAGCTAGACTTTAGTGGTGGTTCATATTTTTTAGTCAGACCAGCCCAGAGGTTCACTTAAAATATGACTATTTCATAGTTTTATACTAACCATCAACATATGTTGACTTTGCACCTGTCTCTGTATTTAACAAGAGTTCCTGATAACTCAGATGAGTGGTAGGAACCTTTCTTTGGGTAGAGTGATAAGGAATGGCATGAAACATCTTAAAGTCAGGTAAACTTTGTTTTTAAACAAGATACAGATCAGCAATTTTAATCTACTTAATGCCTAAAAATCACTGGGTATTTTTGTTTTTCAACAAATGCCCTCTTTTCCTAATTTTAGTTTTTAGTGGGGATTCAGTGGAAGGGTACTTTTATTTTACTGTTGTTTTTTTGTCCCCCATCTTTACTGAGGTATAATTAACAAATAAGACTTGTATGTATTGAAGGTGTATTGTATGATGATTTGATATATGTATATATTGTGAATGATTACCACACTCGAGCTAATTAACACATCCATCACCTCACAGAGTGTGTTGGGGGGGCAGGAGGACCACATAAAGAGAGATATATGGCAAAACTGTAAGATACCTACTATAGCCAGGTGGTAAATTTTAAATGTCAAATTCTTTCATTTATTGAACAGTTTTAAAGTTCTCTCTGGGATACAAAGACTCTTTCAAGGGAGTCCAAAGATACAGGAGCCCATAGATTGCTGAGTTTTATGTCTGTGGATGGGAAAAAGGTGCTGGTTAGATGCTACTTCCTCTCTGAAGACCTCCCAAGACAGAGTTTTATCATTACCCTGTACCTTCTCTTTTGGAGGCTTTCTGGCTTCTTTATTTTCTTTATGTGCCCACCTTCCAATCTACACCTATGTCTGCCCTTTCTCTTGAGCACAGATTGGCTGTAGTTTAGAACTGTCCTCTATTCTTGCCTTTCTTCTCTATTCCCTTTTTTTTTTTAAAGATTTTATTTATTTATTTGAGAAAGAGAGAGAACACTAGTGGAGGGAGGGGCAGAGGGAAAGGGAGAAGTAGACTCCCTGCCGAGCAGGGAGCCTGATGCAGGGCTTGATCCCAGGGCCCCAAGATCATGACCTGAGCCGAAGGCAGATGCTTAACCGACTGAGCCACCCAGGTGCCCCACCCTCTTCTCTATTTCTAATATATTGGAGACACCATTGCCGGCCCCCTTAGGGCAAACCCCACCACCATCTTTGAAATCTCTCTCACCTTAGCTTCATTTCTTGAAAAGAGACCCATTGGCATCCTGACTGGGTCACAATCTAATATTTAAAATATGTATCATTGGAAAGTTCCCAGCAATTATCTTCATAAGCATGGAGTTTTCTCACAGTGAGCTGCAAAATAATGCTGACAGGTGGGAGCTCACACTCACCTTGGGACTCTGGTGAGCTTTTAGTCTCAAATCTCAAAGCTTCTTTGAGACTCAGTTTCCTCATCTGCAAATGGAGAATGTAATAGGGCCTTTCTCACAGAATCTCAGAGAATCTCCCTGGGATGTTTAAACAAGATAAAAGAGATAACAGGACTTGGTTTTCCAAGTAGTAATATAAATTATATTTATTATTATTATTATTTTAAAGATTTATTTATTTGTTTAAAAGAGAGAGAGAGAGCATGAGCAGGGGGAGAGGCAGAGGGAGAGGGAGAAAGAATCTCAAGCAGACTCCCAGCTGAGCACTGAGCCTGTTGCAGGGCTTGATCCCAGGCCTCTGAGATCATGACCTAGCCAAAATCAAGAGTCGACTGAACCACCCAGGCATGCCCCTAAATTATATTTATTATTAAGGATTGTTTGGATTGGTAATGAAGTATGAGACATCAATGTAAAACAGTCAGATTTATACTTACCCAGGGGTTGGCAAACTACGCCCAGTGGGCCAAACCTAAACCTGCTCCCTTGTTAAGTAAATAAAGCTTTACTGGGGGGAAATAAGAGCAGGAGACGAACCATGAGAGACTATGGACTCTGAGAAACAAACTGAGGGTTCTAGAGAGGAGGGGGCTGGGGGGATGGGTTAGCCTGGTGATGGGTATTAAAGAGGGCACGTTCTGCATGGAGCACTGGGTGTTATGCACAATGAATCATGGAACACTACATCAGAAACTAATGATGTAATGTATGGTGATTAACATAACATAATAAAATAAAAATAAATAAATAAATAAATAAATAAAGCTTTACTGGAACATATCCACACTCATTTGTTTATATATAGTATATGACTGCTTTCACACAGGCTGCATGGCAGTGTTGACTCTGTGATAGAGACCTTATGTACCACAAACCCTAAAATATTTACTATCTGGCCTTTTTTTTTTTTAAAGATTTTATTTATTTATTTGAGAGAGAGAGAATGAGAGACAGAGAGCATGAGAAGGAGGAAGGTCAGAGGGAGAAGCAGACTCCCTGCCGAGCAGGGAGCCCGATGCGGGACTCGATCCCGGGACTCCAGGATCATGACCTGAGCCGAAGGCAGTTGCTTAACCAACTGAGCCACCCAGGCGCCCGACTATCTGGCCTTTTGTAAACAATTTGCCGACATCTGCCTAAGACAACTACCAACAAAATTATAATCTTCTGGATATTCTTCTAAATTCTTACTGACCACCCATTGATTTAAATTATAGAATAGTTTTTGGAACTTGATCTATTTTAACTGTTTTTCTATATAATACCTCATATATGCACACAGGTGCATCCCTGTTTTTGTATGCATGCATGTACACACACACACACACACTTCTAGACAGACACCAAAGCATCCCCCCTCAAAAGGAGGGCAGTTTCCACACATTGTCCATGTGAAAAGGCTTACACGACATTTTGGTAGTCCGGGGATAATATATAAACACTAAACAAAACTTTAATCTGCAACATCAAAATTACTGTCTACATCTGAGTGTCTTAGTTGATGGAGGGATAAAAAGTAGAATGGAAACAGTGCAATTGCACTTAAGTAGATTTATTTTCTGGTATGATTGTGAAAGTTAAAAGAATACATGCACATGCACCAAAGTGTACCTTAATATCATGATCAGTGTTTTAGTTTAACTGCCTTCTAGTCTGATGGACCTTGTGAGGCAATGACACTTGCTTCTTAGTGGGACAGTCTAACACAGGGCAATCGATGAGGTCCTTTCATACCCAATTCAGGTTGTAATTAAAAGAAAGAATCTGAACGTTGTATTCTAAGTCACCCTGTATTCCTTGGGAGATACAAAAGACACATGTGAAAATTCAGTCTTTGACAGAATACATTTCTGTAGAGATTTGTTTTTGTTTTTTGGGTTTTTTTTTTTTAACTGAAATGTATTTTGTCATCAGCTAAAACTGAAGAAATGTATTTAATTGAATTTTATAAAATGAAACAGCATAACCATCCTCTGCAAGACATATTTGACATCTTAATTTTTTTGCCTATCCCAACATAGAAAGTATCAGCTCTTCATTCATCATAGAGCTTTTACTAAACTTTGGTATGTAAGCTTATGATGAATGATTAAGACACACCAGGCCAACTGGGAAGACTCTAGTTTTCATCTGCAAGAACCATAAAAAGCTTTGACTTGCAGCTGTTAAAAGCAAGTTAAAATATTATCAGAATACCACCAACTTGCAAAGCACAGCTGATATATTACTGGTGACTGTGTAAAATTATGGCATTGTCCAATCCAGGAACCAGATGGTCCATCTCCCTTGATTTGAGTAGCACTGGTTGACTACAAATTTTACTTGTTGCCCGAGGCTTTACTTTTTTTTTTTTTTTTTTTTTTAACAATTGGAATCTGTTTTAGATTCTTTAAAGTCTTTGTCAGGTGACAAATAGAAATGTTAACAAGTCACTTTCTTAAAAAATTCATTAATACTCTTTAATCAAAGGACCAGTTGCAAGTAAATAACATTTTAATAAGTACTAGTCTTGCTTGGAGGTAAGGATTCTCACAAGCCAATTTGCTGGAATGGTCTTTTTAAAAAACTTGAGAAATTTAAAAACACTTGAAAATTTTGAAAAAAATCTTTCTTTTTAAAGTCAACTAAAGACATAAAGACTCTACAAGAAATATTGAAAGGGATCCTCTAAGCAAAGAGAGAGCCTAAAAGCAACATAGACCAGAAAGGAACAGAGACAATATACAGTAACAGTCACCTTACAGGCAATACAATGGCACTAAATTCATATCTTTCAATAGTTACCCTGAATGTAAATGGGCTAAATGCCCCAATCAAAAGACACAGGCTATCAGATAGGTTTAAAAAACAAGACCCATCGATATGCTGTCTGCAAGAGACTCATTTTAGACCCAAAGACACCCCCAGATTGAAAGTGAGGGGGTGGAAAACCATTTACCATGCTAATGGACACCAAAAGAAAGCTGGGGTGGCAATCCTTGTATCAGACAAATTAGACTTTAAACCAAAGACTCTAATAAGAGATGAGGAAGGATACTCTGTCCTACTTAAAGGGTCTATCCAACAAGAAGATCTAACAATTGTAAATATCTATGCCCCTAACATGGGAGCAGCCAATTATATAAGACAATTAATAACAAAAGCGAAGAAACACACCGACAGCAATACAGTAATAGTGGGGGACTTTAACACCCCCCTCACTGAAATGGACAGATCATCTAAGCAAAAGATCAACAAGGAAATAAAGTCTTCATGTTTTAATCCTTTCTTAATGGCAGGTGCTTTCATGTAAATGAGTAGCACGGAGTAACATATGCCAAGTAGAAAACATGCCATTAATTTGGAGAATCTTTGATAGCAGGTGACTTCTGTGGATGAGGCAAAGGACGCAGATATAGAGAGGACATCATATCGAGGGCAGGAACCCACCTATCTGCCATGGCTTAGGAACTAATGAGCTGGACCTCAGAATTTTTATTTGATCCTCTACTGTTGGTGCTATAATGGGGTTTTTCTATATTGAAAAACATAGGTCAGTAAGGCCAACATTTGGTTGATTCTTGTAATTGTCCTAATTCTCTCACAATAGCCTGGGCCAATATTAGTTCCAAGTTTAAGGCTTTCCTGTTGAAGAAGTGTTACCTAATGACTGTGCTTTTGTCTCCCATTTTTTTAAAGTTTTTATTTTAATCACCGTGTGCTCATCACAAGTGTACTACTTAGTCCCCATCACCTACTTAGACATTCCCCCAACCCCCTCCCCTCTAGTAACCATCAGTTTGTTCTCTATTGTTGAGTCAGTTTCTTGGTTTCTCTCTCTCTCTCTCTTTTCCCTTTGCTCATTTGTTTTGTTTCTTAAATTCCACGTACAAGTGAAATCAGAGCGTATTTGTTTTTCTCTTACTGACTTAATTTTGCTTAGCATTATACTCTCTAGCCCCATCCATGTTGTTGCAAATGGCAAGATTTCATTCTTTTTGATGGCTGAATAATAATCCATTATATATATACACATACCATTCTTCTCTATTCGTTCATCAGTGGATGCACACTTGGGCTGCTTCCATATCTTGGCTATTGTAAATAATGCTGCTATAAACATAGGAGTGCATGTAACCCTTTGAATCAGTATTTTTGTATTCTTTCGGTAAATACCCAGTCGTGCAGTAGCTGGATACTAGGGTAGTTCTATTTTTAACTTTTTGAGGAACCTTCATACCGTTTTCCACAGTGATTGCATCAGTTTGCATTCCCACCAACAGTGTAAGAGGGTTCCTTTTTCTCCACATCCTGGCCAACACCTGTTGTTCCTTGTGTTGTTGATTTTTAGCCATTCTGACAAGTGTGAGGTGACATCACATTGTAGTTTTGATTTGCATTTCCCTGATGATAAGTGATGATGATCATCTTTTCATGTGTCTGTTGGCCATCTGTGTGTCTTCTTTGGAGAAATTGGACCTCAGGGTTTTATCTGTGTGGTGTAGAGATCCCATGAAGCAATCTCTCTATTATCTTTTGCATTTAACATACCAGAATTTCAAAATTTAATTGTGTTGTAAATGGGTATAACACGAATATGTGTTTACATATATTTTAGATTTTGTATTTGAGAAATACTTTCATTAGGACTTGAAATTTCAGGAAGTTGCAGGAACTCTTTTAGCTGAACACAGCTCACTCTGAAAACAGTCACCCTGGGCGCCTGGGTGGCTCAGATGGTTAAGCGTCTGCCTTCGGCTCAGGTCATGATCCCAGGGTCCTGGGATTGAGTCCCGCATTGGGCTCCCTGCTCAGCGGGCAGCCTGCTTCTCCCTCTGCCTCTCTCTCTCTCTGTCTCTTATGAATAAATAAAATCTTAAAAAAAAAAAGAAAACAGTCACCCATAAGACATCTTGTTGAACAGGTTTTAAGAATTTGTTGAGTCTATTTTGTGAGTCCTAAACTGGAATGGTACCACATTTTCTAAGAGAGATAAAGAGGTCTAAGAATTCACTGCAGGGAGAGATTTTATTTTTAAAGTGAAAATATATCTTCTAAATAGAATTATCTTGATGCTGGTAGATTGGTATACTTAGTAAAGCTACTCAATATACCAAGTCCATTGACTTAAATGAGGGCAGCCCTTGGATTTTCTAGCAGTACACTATTTTTGGACCTATTAATGTTTCAGAACTTCCTTGTCTTAAGTTGGCTGGTGCCTGCATTTGCCAGTGGACTACATCGCAGGCTGATTAACTCTTGCCTTTACCGTTGTCACTTTCACTTTGAACTGCCTACCACACCTGCCTTAGTTCTGCAGGAGGGAGCCCCGTGGGCCTCCATGGCTCCTAAAACAGCACAGCCAACCTTGCAAAATGTTAATAGATAGTGACAAATGCTAAGATAAGACACGGCAGTGTGGTTATATGGGGTGATTGGTGGCCCAGCAGTATTTGATATGCTGCGCATTTAGTTCTCTAGCAGAGTTGGGCTTATTGCCCAGTTACGTGTTAAAAAGAATAATGACATGTAGGAGGGTGTGTTTTTAGGCAGCGGTGACTGGTAGGCTAACTCCAAAAGTTGGGAAGATGACAGCGAGTACAGCTTATTTGATCACCTGTCAGCTTTTTGGTGTACATTCCCTCTTTCATTTTTCCATTTCTTAATCTGGGCTAGATGCCCCTAGAATGACTAGGGTTTGTTTAAGTCATCTTTACCACTAATATTCCTTTTAAAATTAGTCTCGATTACCTCTTCCTGTCCTGTTTGTTTTTAATTTCTATTTTAGGAAAAGGTTGTGAAAAATGTTGAAATGGACCAAAATGATTGCTGGGTGTTTTTAGTGGAAGACTAGGCTGTGTTAGGCATGCCCTTCTGGATTATCTGATTCTGTGGGATCTCTGCTCCCATCAATATCTTTGAGCTGTTGTACAACACTATATGTTTTAGACAGTTGGAACAGTGCAAACAATTCTTGTCCATAGACACACAAATTAATTTTGTCCCATGGAAATGCAATGGATTTTTAATTTTCAGCCCTACCCCTGCTTCTCTTCCTGGAAAAAAGCCAGTTTTATATTTATTGGTGTTTCATTTTAGCATTATTTTTGCTAATATGTGTGCGGTTCTTTGAATTCACTTTTGAACCACTAATGTCTTACTGGTTCTCTCATTGATTAATTAGCTAAATGAGATCCTTGACAAATGTTTATCTTATATTTGTAGGAATTTTGATTATACCCTCTTTAAAAGTTATTCTTTAACAATATTATTTTTGTGGCAGAAATGTTGGTTGGGTGTGTGTTTTATTTCCTGTTTATTACACACTGGTTGTGTCAGTAATTGATAACAGTCTGGCTTTCAGAAAGACCGTGATCCAGGGAAATGAGTGCTAAGACATCAGTAAGAAATCTGTGGATGTGGACCAGTTCCTTCCTATCCCTTCCTCGTGTTCTACAAATAGGATGAAATATGGAGGCATTTGTTGGCTATCAAATTTCATGTTAGCAGCTCTGAGCCAAGTCTATGCTTTGCCATGGAAAAAGGTAGAAGCCAATATGGTGTAGCTTAAAATGGGAGGAGCTGGTCGTTCACATCTCAGTTGCTACTTGAAAGAACAGTCCAGTGTTTTGTTGTTTTTTTTTTTTTTAACATCAGGGTTGAAGGAAATGAAAGGAAGAAAGGGGTTTGATATTGAGAAATTTATATATCTAATGTATATAAATCATAACTTTGGATCAAAAAGGAAAAGAACTATATCATGTAATAATCATTGGCACACCAAAAGTCAGGCACTTTCCTGTAGGCTATTCTATTTTATCTTCTCTAAAGGCCAGAGTTGTGCATATTTCATCACACTTGATTTTACATGTCACACAGCCACTAAGTTGAAGTACAAGAGTTCATACTCATGCCTCCATGATTTCAAAGTCCAAAAGTTTTAATGCTGATTTACTAAAACTTTCTTATTTCCTGGGTATTATTCCTCGGTTCCTTTTTGTTTCTTAAAAGAATTAACTTCTGAGGACTTTCTACCTTGCCTCCTTTTTAATAGCTTTTCTCACAATCTCAACGGGGATTCACGTATCCCCACAGACCATGTGCACTGAAGGACTAGGCAGGGGAGGGAGGGCTGCAGGTGAGTTCGAGTCTGGAATAAACTTGTGTCAACCTGAGCCAGACAGCGTGGGGACCCAAGAGAGTTAGAGAGAGAGGCCCTTCCAATAGACTTGGGTGTAGAGAGGGAGAGAAGTCACAGATGAGAGCACTCTTGTGAGTGCAAACCAATTTCATTCGAATTCTGCACTTACTACAAAGGAGCTCTGTGAGCGTGACCCTCACTTTCTCTATCCAGTGAAAATTGAAGATAAGAATACCCAACTCTTTCAGGCAAGGAAGACCTAAAATAACTAGCAAGAGCACTAGTGTGTGTGCTTGCTCAGTGAAGGCACTTTCAAGAAGGGGTGGGCATTACCAGTAAGTTGTATCACCTCGACATATGTATAAATAGGTGCAATTAAGCCTACCTTGGAGTATAGCTCAATGATTAAATCAGAGGAGTTTGCAGGTGGGAAGCAGACTAGGTATCATTGCCTTTTTATAGTATTTTATTTCTTCTCCCCCTCCTCTCTCCTTCCCCTTCTCTTCCTTCTCCCCCTCCTTCTCCTCTCTCTCCTCCTACTCCTCCTCCTTTATTGTATTAGTCCCTCATTCCTGATGTCAGCCTTTCCTCAGGATGTAGCCTTGGGCAAGTTTACATCGGTCTACCCCTTAATATGGAGAACAAGATCCATGTTGTATGTTCATACACAGCCTTTAGTTAAGTAAGTCACTTAGTCATGCAAATATTATTCTTAGCTCTTGAGACAGTCTTGAAACATTGAGACTTCTTTTACATCCAAACATTTTTTGAGAGAAAGAAGAGCCATCGTGCTTGAAGCTACATGTGGGCTTCTGTGAAATGGAGGTGTCGTGGTGCCATTCCAACCTTGCAAGCACCAGAGCTCCATGTCTATAATTCTTCCCCACAGGACGAAGTGACAGGGTACCTTTACCCAGGTCGGCATTGAATGTGTGTGTGTTCCTCACCATGTGCTGGTGTGATTTTAGTTACAGTCATTCCGCAAGAGGCAGTAATTCTGCAGGAACTTTCTTCCGGGGAGCTAGGAATGAGCAATTAAAGGTCATCTTTTTGTTGTAAATGGCCAAACCCTTCTTAATGGTAAAATCCGTTCCGGTTGTTGGCTCAACGAGAACTGTAGACTCCCAGCAGGATTGGTTGAGGGACAAATCCTACGGAAGCTCAAGTCTGGCTAGATTCCACCACTCCTTGTACATACAATGTCTCTTTTCCAAGGCAGAGCAATCATGAAAAGCAAAATTAATTTAGAGGGAGAAGAAAGGAGAATTTACTGAGTCCCAAGAGGATGTGTGCTTCCAGACTTGTAAATTACAGCCATTTGCACAGTGAGGTGATGGAGCAAATCCTCGCCATACCATTTGCTCTCCACAGTGCACTGGGCAAAGTGTCAGGTACATGCCCCCCAAGAGGTAGCTAAAGAGTCCTCTCAGAGAATGTACTATCAAAAACCAATTGTCTAAGAGTGTGCGTTTGGAAAAGAAAATGAACCTGAGTGTCAGCGAAATAGAATAGCTTCTAGGAGTTTGTCTGGGAAAACTGTCAGATGTTCTTCTAATAGGTTTGTACAGATTCAGTCACCTCTGACTCCCTCTCTTATTTCTGGGAGTTTCTCCAGAAATTTGGGAGTGTTATGCAGTATAAAAGGATTGGACTCTCCTGAGCACTTTAAAGGGGAAACTGAACTAATTTTTGGTCTGTTCAAGAGGTATTCTTTTTCTCCACCTACCTCAAAGTGCTAACAGAAGTACACTTGGGGAGGATGGTTGAGCTTGAGGTCAATCAATGGGATTTTCAAACGACAGTACAAGGCTGATTTTCTGTAGAAAATTTCAAGGTGGTTAATTATTTGGAGGTGCCAGAGGGACCTCCTCGTAACAGGAGGCACTCAGTAGATGACCGAATAAATGAGATGGAAGTACAGGTGTTGTGAATCAATGAATGGATAAACAACCAATGGTTTCAACTCAGTGGCTCTCACACCACTCACATTTATGCATTTGCTATAAACGTCTTATGTTTAGATTGAGACAATGTCACATTGTAGGATCCTAGAGTTAAAAAGGTTATTAAGTTCGTTTAGTCTAACTGTCTTCAGGGCAGATATCCCTTCTGAAAGAGCATTCTAGCTGCTTACCAAGGAAGCAAGATATCCTGCCATGAGTGAGACCTACCCACAAAATGAAGACTTATCTAGCATCCTGCACAACTGGGTAAACATTCTTTCTGCTGGTAGGTAAAAACGCTCTTTACAATGAGGCTAGCCTAGAACCTAGCTCCGTTTTATTATGCACATAAAATATCATTGTGCGATATACATAGATTCTAAATTTTCCAAAAATAGGACTATTATGTAAATCAAGAAAAGTTTGTATTTGCTTCATTTGAAGATTTTTACCAAGGGTCGGTATTTTTTTTTTTAGAAACGCTCGTCACTGGGAGCAATGCCATTTGTGATATTGATGTGGCAGTTGAACACACTTCTGTTAGTCTGTGTGGCAGTCGTGCTCATGGTGACAGTACATATAGGTCAAATGCCTGACTACTTGTTTTGCCCCAAGTTTAGCCATTGTCCCAGCATTTATGTATTATTATTTGTGATGGCATACTTTTAACATGGCTCTTTTATATTACAGTCGGGGTCTTATATTCTTTTTAAAAAACGTGTGTATGGATAGTTAGGCTACCAGTAGGTTTCTTTAAAGGAATGTCATTGGGATTTGAAATTACTTATTTTTAAAAGATGGTTTGAATTCCAGTCGATCAGAAGAACATCACAGACTTTGTGTTTGTATATCAGAGTTACTGGCCCCTCACCGGCTTTGTTGCCTTCTCCCGGATATGCCATGATTCAGCAGTCTTCCTCTACAATTAGTTGTTTCTGAGTAAACCTAATATTCTCCTTGTATTCTACTGAGTGCAAAGTCTACTACTTGCATTATTGTGTCAATTCATTTTTATTTCCTTTCTTGGCTGGACCAGAATATAGAGAGCATCATTATGGGCCGGGCACTAAGCTAGGCAGTGGGGGTGCTGTTGATGAACAAGTCTCAGTCCTGGCCCTCAATCAGGCTGTGCTCCTGTGGAGTACATGGCTGGATAGGCTGGTCCTTGCAGCGTAGGGATACGTGTAAGGAAAGGCCATGTGCAGAGCTAATGGGACAGCAACAAGCCTTACCTAGACTTGAGGATCTGCGAAGGCTCAGGAGAAGTGGTGTTGAAGCTGAGACTGAAGGATGAGAAGAGAGACGGAGGGGAAGAGTAGAGGGGCCGAGGAGAAGCTCTCATAGGTGTCCGTGTAGAGAGAATAGCATTGCCAAGGTCGAGAGTATAATTGAGCATAATAAGTTTGTGCTGCCAAGAGTTCTGCTTGGCATGTGTCTCAAGAAGGAGAGTAGCAAGAGATGAATGGAAATATAGACTTCTTCATAAATAACTTCAATTCAAATACATTGGAATGAACACCATCATGAATACACAGATCACAAGGAACACCGTTATGTGGAACAGGTAGATTAACCTCAACTAAGTTGATCAGTGTGAGTTTCTTGGAGGAGAAGTTCTTTAAATTCAGGGGGCTTTTCAAGGGTGAAGAGTGTGAGCCCCAAATAGTTATTACTCGAGGAACTATGCAGAAGTCCTGAAGACAAACTCAGTAAATCAGATCATATATTATAAATTGGGCTAAGTTGGACCTTTAGCTTCTTTGTGTTCTATTAATTGTCTACACGTATCTTTATGTATATTTTGTCTTCCCCTAATACATTGAATTTAGGGAGTCTAGCCACAGAGTGTGTAGCTTATAATGACAACTATGAGGGGATGCATAGACATAGGCTAAAGTGAAGTTTCCGGAGCCGCATCGGCACCCCGAAATTAGAATGGCATCACCCTCTAGCCTTTTCATCAAAACCAGGGCCTGACTTGAGAGAGTTAACACTAACGTCTTATTCTGAAAGAGCCAATCTGATAAATCAAGTATTCCGTTGGGTTAAATGATATTGACGTAAGCACCTATTTTGGACATAGGGATTTTAAGTGCTTAGTGAAAGCAAAGCTACACATGATTCTCATCTGCATTATGGGATATAGGTGACCATCGATTCTGCCTTCTTTGAATCAGTGTAAGAAATATATTCCAAAGAGAGATTATGAAGAAGAAAATGCTGTGATTATTCCTAGTGCCCCTTAAGTATTGAGTTTGTATTCCTATTGAGATTTAAGTTTAAAAAAAGGCATTCTTTTCAAATATTATGTTATATGTCAAATGATTTTCAATCATCTTTATGCAGTGTGTTCTTTAAAATTCAATGTGGCCTTTCCTTTCTCTTTTAAGGATGTAGGGATATATGCTTCAATTTCAGGAGAGTTTTTGTTCCAGTCTCTTCTGAGGTTCTACAGTCGTCTTGGTTTAAAACTATATGGCTGAGCTTTTTTTTTTTTTTAAGATTTTTTTATTTATTCATTTGACACAGAGAGAGAGAGAGAGAGCATGAGCAGGGGGAGAGACAGAGGGAGAGGGAGAAGCAGGCTCCCCGCTGAGCCAGGAGCCCGACGCGGGGCTCGATTCCAGGACCCTGGGATCATGACCCAAGCCGAAGGCAGACACTTAACCATCTGAGCCACCCAGGCACCCCCATGGCTGAGCTTTAATCACAAGTTTTGGAATGGTAATGCTTGACGATACTGTTATCACATGCACACTGACATTTTAAAGCTCAGGTTGGAAAGGATGCTGGAATTTATTATAGCATTTGACATAGTATCATTTAAAAATCTGGATCCCCATACACAAATTTTAGAAAGAGACCTCTTGCCCTTTATTAATTGGAAATGAGATGCCAGGGGAAAAGGACTATCTCCCTTCTGTGGACCTCCTGTCACTCATCTATGATATAGAAGCAGAGTGATATTTACCTATGGGTATCTATCTTAAATGATTAGTGGGAATTAGAGCAATTTATTATAAATTAATGTCTCTTTGAGGTGTAAAAGGTTAGATATTATGGAGTTTCATTGTCATGGAGGCAGACAATTAAGGAAATATACACTTATAGACTATACCATAGATCTTGAAACATTTCTAGCCACCTTGCCTTTTATTACTTTATTCTCTGTATGATATGATCAGTGTTGCAATCATGGTTTTACGGATGCCTACTATAATTGCAGTGTTTTATGGGGAAGACAAATAATTATTCACGAAGGCTTACATGCAGTTCAATTTGATTAGGTTCTTAATCACTCTCACCTGGCCTCGGCCCCTTTACTGAATTGTTCTGCACTTGTTTACAGCCATTGGGCTTTGAACAGTAAATCCTAAATTTGCAAGTGAGCTGTCATATAATTTAGTAAGAATGCTGATCTGCTGTTATCAGGGTCAAAGCAAGCACTTTGTAGATTGGTTTATTGTATATCACCACAGGATCACCAAATTCAATTGTAAGAATGGTTAAACTTCAAGTAAGCGAAGACGGGTGTGGGATTACAACTGCAATAAACTTGAAATTGATCATCATCTGTGGTTGAACTTACTGGAAGCAGTTGGTTTGATTTACGCAATATGAGTGAAAGGAAGAGAAAGTCGTAAGTCAGCAACTCTGGTCAGTTGACTTGCAGAAGGTCACAGAGACCTGGTGAGTTACTGTTTGCCTGTATTTGGCAAAGCCGTGTCAGAGCAGCTTAACAGGATCTGACCAAGCCTGCCCGTAAAGATGCCATTCAGGCTGTAGGCTTATCGACTTACTTGAACAGTTGAATATGAAGTTTTGGACAGTTTCTAAGACAAATGGCAAATGAATTGTGAGCAGGAATGAAGCTTGAAACATCTTACTTAAATCCCCCGTTCTAGGTTAGCAATTAGACACTCTTATGGGTCCCAAGACAGCATGTTTATGAAACACAAGTGGAAAATAAGCCTGTGTAAAAATTTTTAGGAAGCATGGTAAAGATTAGACATCTCTAAGAAGTCTTCCAGGCAAGACATCATGACATGACTGAAGAAGAAAACATGCATAAAATCAGTCCAGCCTTTCTAAAGGAGTGCTGGCTATTTATGATTTCACAAGTATGCATTAGTAAGTGGGCTCTTTGCCCTTTCTGTCATCACTTACACACAATAGCAAACTTTGGCTTCCCAATTTTTGCCCACAAACTGCTATAAGAAATAACACTGTTTATCACAACCTAATGCATACATAAAATACACAACGGTAGCAAAACTTTCACAAGAAACACTTATCCTTAATTCATATGATGAGCTCTGAAATACTCTATAAAATTGAAACATGAATGCTTTGTGAACACCTGCTAAACGGTTTTAGGTCCTCCAGTTTGAAAGATACTTGAGCTGGGGTGAAGCGAAAGAAACAGATGAAATCTCTACTTGGATGTTCCTGCTTGTTATTGAAACTTGGATAGATGGGCAATACGACTCTTGTCTAGAAATCAAGTAGGCAAGCTACAATCAGAGAGCTCCTATAATTACCGTTGTTCCTGTAAGAGTCATGAGAGTCTGGGAGTTGTGCAGATGATGAGGATAATGTGCTTTTCTATAAGTTGGACCTTAGCACATAGGTGCACCTCCCCAAGCTGAATTCTAAGCTTCTTGTCCCTTAGCACCAAGCATAACCTGCTGCTTGTGTGCTGTTGTGTGGTGATTAAAGAAGGGAATGGATGAATGAATGATCGAAGAGAGCAAAAAGAGTCAGATGCATCCGATTCAGCATTTAGTATAAAGACTTCCATGTGCAAATAGCTATGCTAAATGCAATGAACACTTCAAAAATAAACAAGACAGGGCTCATAATTACTGGTTATGGGTATAGTAGCAGTGGATATGAGCAGGTGGCTATGGTATAATGAACCTTCGCGCTTTTATAACAGTAGCACAAGGTAACAGTTTCCCTCTCAACTCTCTCCCTGAGTCCTGGAATTGTGGCAACAGTCTGCGACTGAAAATTGCAAAACATGGGTCAATCACCTTGGCTCACCTTGCTGGATGATAATCTTGCTTGTCACTAGTGGTGACTTTTCCTTTAAACACACAGTTTCGCCATGGTCCACACTGTCCGCCTTTCTTAAAACAACTACTCCTTTTATCGCACTCCTCCTCATCTCTCTCCGGGGAATTCTTCACTCTACCTTGGCAGTCAGAAATAACTGTGAAGAACCAATTTTCCTTTGAGGCAAATAGACCCATAGATCTAAATGTAGGTAGTGGAAATGGCAGATTCTGTTGATCTAGGGCTTTTTAATTGAATTCGGGAACCCAGCTAATTGAACGAAGAAGCCAATTAACAATATACATACAGTACATTTAGCTGCAGGTGGTGGTTCATTAGCACATTCCAGCTTGTAAGAACGGATAATTACAATTTTCAAGAATTTTGTGAGCCTGTGCTTAAGCACAGCCATTATTGTATTTATTTATTCCTTTGTTTGTTTATTTATTTGCTTATTTAAGTAGGCAACACGCTAGGTGTGGAGCCCAACATGGGGCTTGAACTTAGGACCCCTAGATCAAGACCTGAGCTGAGATCCAGAGTCAGATGCTCAACTGACTGAGCCACCCAGGCATCCCTTAGCACAGCCATTATTAAGTTGTATAATTTGCAGTTAAATAAATTATATTGAAAACCAAAGTAATAAATACTTAAAACTCATCACTTCCTAATTATTTCACTATTAGTTGTACTCTTGGGGTCTTTTGTAGCTGTATGGAGGAAATGTTAATGTGATGGTGGCTGCTTCACGACTTTTCTTTTTTTAATTAAGTTTTTAATTCCAGCAGAGTTAACATACAGTGTTACATTAGTTTCAGGTGTACAATACAGTGATTCAACAATTCTGTACATTACTCAGTGCTCATCGTAAGTGTACTCTTAATCCCCTTCACCTGTTTCACCCATCACCCCCTCCCCCCCACCTCCTCTCTGGTAACCATCAGTTAAAAGTCTGTTTCTTGGTTAGTCTCTCTCTCTCTCTCTCTCTTTTTCCCCCTTTGCTCATTTGTTTTGATTCTTACATTCCGCAGATGAGTGAAGTCGTACGGTATTTATCTTTTTCTGACTTATTTTGCATAGCATACCACTGTCTAACTCCTCCATGCACATGGTTGCAAATGGCAAGATTTCATTCCTTTTGGTGGCTGAGTAATATTCCTGTGTGTGTGTGTGTGTGTGTGTGTTTATAGTGTATGATGAATATGATGTTTGCTGTGAGTTTTTCATATAATGCCTTTATTACGTTTAGGCATGTTCCCTCTAGACCTTCTTTATTGAGGTTTCTATCATGCTGCATAGCCTTTCAGAGCTCAACATCTAGGAACATCATTTTGATAGCTAGAAATCAGCCATAGAGGAGTATTCATACCATGATAATTGGCAAACTCTATAAATCAGGGCTCCTCCTCAAAACTGGAGAGCTAGTTGTTAAACCAACACAACACTGACTCCATCTAATATCTCAGATACTGGGATTGATAGGCACTGAAAGGGGCAAAAAAAAGAGTAAGCAATGGTACTAAACTTTGGGTAAAACAGATAAGCATGGCAATTGTGATGAGCGCTCTTGTAGATGCACTGGGAGCTAGTACAGAGGTTCCCATACGTTCTCTGTTCATGGAAGCCTTAGTGTCAGGGTTCTGCAGAGAAGCAGAACCAATAAGACACACACACACACACGCACACACACATTCACATGTCTTTTTTAAGGAATTGACTCCAGCAATGTGATGGGGCTTGCAGACTGAAAACTCAAGAGTCGATGCTGTAGTCTTAAAGCAAAATTTCTTCTTCTCAAAGAAACCTTAGTTTTTGCTCACGAGGGCTTTCAACTGATTGGGTAAGGCCCACCCACACTATTGAGAGTATTATTTTTTTTCTTCAAGTCATACGTCTTAACCACATCTACAAAATACCTTCATAGCGGCACGGTGATACGTGTTTATCTATGTTACTGGTACTAGCCACTGCACACAAAATTCTTGTACTGCCTCAGGAATTTTTTTTTTCCATGACACCCCTAGGCCAGAAGAAGTACTAGCCATTTCTTCTTAAATCTGAACAATTAAGAATTTATCTCATAAGGAGCTAGTAGCCATTTGCAAGCATTATGTATACATTATAGGAACGTTCTGAAAATTTAATTCTTAAATAGTCACAACTATTTACTAGTGGGCAGCACGCAACTGCTCAAAGCCTACACTTGAATTAGACATCACCACTTTCGTTTCCTGTTCCATGCTGATTTTCATATGCTACCCATGTGAACATTAAGGAAATTAAGGAGGGGCGCCTGGGTGGCTCAGTTGGTTGAGCGACTGCCTTCGGCTCAGGTCATGATCCTGGAGTCCCTGGATTGAGTCCCGCATCGGGCTCCCTGCTCAGCGGGGAGTCTGCTTCTCCCTCTGACCCTCCCCCCTCTCATGTGTTCTCTCTCTCTCATTCTCTCTCAAATAAATAAATAAAATCTTTAAAAAAAAAAAAAAGGAAATTAAGGAAAATTAACCAAAACCCCACCCAGCTTCATAAAGATATGACATCATTGAAGGAATGTAGTAAAATTTGATGTTGAAACTTCAGCTACTTCCAACAGTTTGTGCAGTTTCCTACACATATCAAGTTTCTCTGGAAATTTAAGATATTCTATGATGTCTCTCAGTTTGCTGCTGTGGTCCAATGAATCTTGTCACAAGTTAGAGTGGTTATAAGGATGAGCTTTGGAGACAGATCTTTTCTAGCTTAAAGATTAAGCTACTTAATCTACAATTCTGTTTCCTAGTTTGTAAAATAAAGACAATAAAAATACGTACTTCACAGTGCCTGACATACAGAGAGTGCTCATAACTGTTGGGCAGACAGAAGGTGTACCTTGCAATGGGAGGGGAGATGGGGAATTGAGGATTCTTATCTTTGCCTTGGCATTTTGCTTATCTTGTTCTGAGATACCTAGAGAGTATAATTGAAGTTTTCTGTGCTTATATAACTTTTAGTTTGAGTCTGAAATACAGAAATAATGAGAACAATATTTCTTTACTGGTCTTAATTCTTGAAGAACTCTCTTGAGACCAACAAATTAACATTTTGAATGTTGAAGAGATTTTGTTATCATCTGACTACTTCCTATATGAAAAGTTTATATTGAAATACAAACCTGGTGAGTCTTATTCTCAAAGAAGCAGAAAAGGAAAGGTCTTCATAGCATGTTTGAAATCCTCTCTGTGCACTTGTTGGAACAGATTTACACAATTAACTTATTGGTTCCCTCCAAAGGAATTTTGCAAAATACTGAGTGAACATTTTATAACTAAAAGAATTAGTATTTAAAGTCTTTATTGGAAAATTGACAACATCAAAGGGTGACACTAATATAGTTTATTTGAGTGATAAGATCCGCTGAAGTAGAACATTAAGTGAATCTTAAAAAACTTGTGTGTAAGTTTGAACGTTCTGATTATGGTAGTGAACAACTCTGCTAAAGAGCAGCCCTTAAAGATATGAAAGGATCATTTATAATAACACTTCACGCTGAAAAATGTTGATGAAGTGCTTTTGCGGAGGTTTTGGGAATGTGAACTTAGAGAAATGAACTAGAACATACATTTAAAAACTACTGCTTTCCTATTTTCTGCCACTGCTGATTAGCTTGTAGAGGAGCTTTATGAGACTGAAAACAGTCCAGGACTATTAACTCCAATTTAAATTATTTCAGCTATCAGAAACTCTAGTTAAAAGTTCACTTATTCTAGAGTTTTTTACGTCCCTAAGCCTGTTTCCTTAGATTATTTGCTCCAGTCAACTTCCTTAGGCACTAGATGAACAAACGCAATGGTTATTTGAGGCGACATATCGAAAGAGGAGGAGACTTAGCTTGGTACCAGACATGGCTAATTGACAGTGGGGATTTTAAGAGTTCAAGGATGAGAGCACTCTGGCATAGACCACACACGCTCAAGAGGGCCAAGTCCAAAAGCAAATATCGCACTGTCATCAAATGGAATTTGGAGTTCAGAAATCAAAGTGCTCTGTTGTGTGAGATCTTGCCATTTTCCTTGCCCTTATTAGTTTTTGATTTCCTACCTACCTTTCAGGAAATGTAAGGTTAGTAATTTCCCTGCACACTCCAAACCTGTCTAAAAGCCAAGAGTTTGGCTGGCTCTAGTCTGTGAAATGTGACGCATCTGGGGCACTTCATCTTGGTTGTTTGTTTGTTTGGGTTGTGCATTCTGAGGTCCCCAGTGTGTCACCTCCGAGGGCAGGGAGTCTGCTGAAGCAGACCCACAGAGGCTGGCTTCTGTGGTTGACGGGGTCCTCCTGTCTCCTGCTCTTGCCACTCACCAAGTCGATTCCTGGCGGTTTTCAGACCCAGGGCCATCCCTGGAGGGAGCACAATTTGGCAGAATCACATTTCTCCTGTCACCTCTGTGTTTTGGAGTGAAAACAAACATCCGAGCAGGCATTTGGGAAAAGATATTGTAAAGAGTGACACGCAGTTCAAAGAGGCATGTAAAGGGGGGAAGAGCCCATCGCTTCTTTCTTCAAAAACAGATGACAATTTTATAGCCTGACTGTATGTCCCTGAGCCTTGGCTCAGTCTCTCACTTCCTGGTGGAACTCCCTTCTCCCACTCTGTAATCTCCCTTGTTGATGGTACAGCTAGTGGAGAGTTCTACAAAAATGCAGGAACCTGGGAATTCACCCGCATGAACAGCAGGTGCCCCCAAAAAGCATGCACCTGTGTAAGCTGATGGCATGACCCTGCGCCTGATCTTGGTGGACATGAACCTATCATCCTGAGTTGCACACGGGTTTCAATAAATGTTTGATGAGTGAAGGTGCAGTCATTGTTATTTTCATCCCCCATTTTTTGCAGTTATGGTCTCTTATCCTGATCTCCTGGAATGAACTATTTAGTATGTTTAATATTAGCGATCTTGGAGGTATCTAGGGGCACTCCCGTTGAGCTAAATGTTATTATCTAATTATGTAATAAATAACATAGAGAACCTGAGAGAATTTGAGAGAGTGTGTGGGAAGCTTATAAAGGACAACACTTTCTTCTCCTTCATAAGTTACCACTTTGGAAGCATCTCATTATTATATCAAATACTCATGTTAGGAAGCACGATGTTCGTAAGCTGAGAAAAGTTTCACATTCTTGTCATTCGGGCAAACTGGAACAGGAAGGGCTAGAGCTAACTCTTTATGTGGCAGAGTAGCTTCCACGTATGATTTCAGAATGTAAATATTCAAGTGCAAGGTCTCTGTGGTCTTTCTCATGACTGCTCTAGTGTTCGCACACTAAAAGAGGCACAGCTGATGCGTAAATGGAGGGGTGGGACTGTCTTCTAGTAAAACGTTATTTATGGACAATTGAATTTGAATTTCATCTAGTACAAAATATCATTCTTTTGATTTTTTTCCCCCCAACCATTTTGTTCTCAGGGCGTGCAAATACAGATGGTGGGCCAGATTTGGCCCAGAGGCCATGGTTTACAAACCCCTGTACTAGGGCCAAACCCAAAATAAATGAACAAACGTAGTCAGAACAAATCATGCAGTTGTCCTAAGTCTTTCTGGCCATTTGAAGTTACCAGGTTGCTTTGACAAATATCAGTGACTTCAGATTGGGGGAGAAAGGAACTGTACTTCAATGGGTCCATTCTTCCACAACCTTCTTATCTAGCATACGTTAGAAAGAAAACAAGGCTCAGCCTAGATTCGACCACACGTTTCACAACCCCAGATCCTGTATGCTCAGGGACATCAGCATGGTCTCTCTCTAGACACTCTAACAAGTACTTTGCATGGAAGATTTACTCTTCCTACGGCAGGATTCTGAAACACTCTTCACTTTCTCTGTGCTTGTCTATGTCTGTCTTTCCATGTCTCTAGTTATCTCTCTGCCTGGGCCTGCATGAAGGTGTTGACTTCTTGAGGACACTTCCAGTTCCAGAAAACATCTAATAATACATTGAATCAGAAGGGCAGCTGCTTACGTGTGCCTTATTACCCTACACACACACACACACACACACACACACACACACACACAGAGTAAGTTTGGTTTAAAGTTGTCCCATGGGGGCACCTGAGTGGCTCAGTCAGTTAAGCATCTGCCTTCAGCTCAGGTCATGATCCCAGGGTCCTGGGATCGAGCCCCACATCGGGCTCCCTGCTCAGCAGGGAGTCTGCTTCTCCCTCTCTCTCTGCCTCTTCCCTGCTCCTTCCCACACTCACTCTCTGTCTCTCTCAAATAAATAAATAAAATCTTTAAAAAAAATGAAGTTGTCCCATGAAGAAGTATCTTCCTGTTTTTCTTTATCACTCAACATAAAATACTGATTTTCTTGGAGTGATTGGAGATTAGAGTGCTTCCAATCCAGTCTAATTTCATGAATGTAGATCCATGGCGTTTCTTCCCCAAATATCCCAGATACAGTTATTTCCCTCAGGTCATAAAATGTTTATTCTCTTTTGATCAGCTAGTCACCACAAGTCCAATGCATTTTGCTGAAAACTCATTTGTAACGATTCAGAAGTAGAATGTAGGCCCGAAGTACTAAATCTTGAGAAATGGACATCCCATTTGCACACAATAGGGTGGGAAATAGAATAGGGAGATTTTTGGAAATGGTTTATAACCAGTCAGAGAAGGGAACATTATGCAGAATTGTTAATGCTGAATATCTATTCAATGTGGATACAGAGTTTTGTCCTTATCAGTTAGATTTATATTTTATAAAAAGTGAATTAGAGATTTGTAGGCCATTTGCTTTTGATAAAGCCACTTTTATTCTTTACCAGTGTCTTAACCTCTAGAACTCTGCTTTTTTACTGGGATGGGAGTATCAGAATGACTTGGAGAAAAATCTCAAAATTCATATTGTTCTATACATCCCCATTTTGGTATCGTCAGTACCTTCAAATGAGAACCTATTAGGAACACACCGGTAGTTGAATAAGATATCACTTATCCTCAAGCAAGAATACACCAGGGAGAACCATGGGGTTTCTCAGTGAGAGGGACTTTGAAAGAATCGATTATAGGACTTGGAGTTTTGTTGGGTGGTTTGGGGGAGGGTTCAGAGAAGCAGGGCTTCAGCCTCGATTGGATGCTTTCAGAAAGGAGAGGTAAATCTACGAAAAGGTATCTCAATAAATCTGATCAACAAGGAGGGAGAGTAGTATGAAGATCAATCTGTAAATGGTAAGGAAGTACATTCATTTTGCCTCAGAGAGGAGATGTTCAGTACTTTTTTGATGACATAGAGCCTTGTTTTTGTGTGTGCTTAGACAAAATTTTGAAGTGGCTTTGCTTTGTCTCCTTTATCATGGTCTTGGAGTAATTTTGTCTGGGATTGGCATTTCTGTGAGATTGTTTAGGTGTAATAGACTATCATGACCTAGCTGTGAGTTGCCAGGCTGGCTTCTGAATGTCAAGGGCAGCCTGTTTTTCTTTCTTAATACCTACCCCCTGTTCTCCCCTCTAGCACAGCTGTAGTGGCTACTGCTTATTTAATGACACATTTCCAAGTTTTTATTACAAAATATTTTCAAGGTACAGAAAAAGCAAAGGTAATAGTATGATAAACATAATGCATCCATCAAACAACTTAGGAAATAAAAGATTATAGATAAAAGTATTTGAGCACTCTCTCAAGTCCTAATTTCTCCTGGAAGGGAACTGTTATCTTGAATTTGATATTTATCAAGTACAATGCATTTTCATTTCCTTTTTAAAAAAATATACATATGATATTTTATGGTCTCCCTCCCTTCCAGGAATTATATAAGATCTAACTTTGGTACACAGTTCTGGTCATTTTTTATTCTGGGGTTGTCTTAAGTAGGCACTAAAGCATCCAACGACATAAACATGAAACACCCTATACTTCACACAGGTCGCAGGACATAATTTTATATAAGTACCGTTAAGCATTATAAATGAATTTTAATCACCGCATCAAGTACTTGTGCATTTGGATTTCAGTGCCCTACAGTGTCTTTGATCCCAGGGGCAATTTGTTGTTCCTGCTTACCAAGATGTTGGGGGGATTTTTCTTCTTCCCTCCACAGGCTCCACCAAACATTATGACATTAACAGAGCTGCCTCAATGGGAAATTCACATTTTATGCATTAACAGTCTATTTTAAGGTCATGAAGCAGAGGTTTGTTTCCTCCTTGCAAATAGCACGGAAGAAAGCAATATTGCCAAAGGAAGTGGTCTGGTGTATCCAGAGATAAAGACGTTGAATTAAATACGACTTTCATTACCTTTTACTTTACATTTCCATAGAATGTAAGCATTAATTAAACCCCTCAGTGCCTTCCTCCTTGCAGGAGAACATTTCCTCTCTGACAAGAATTGTCAACTGAAGGATTGTGTGCCACATGAGACCTGCCATTGAAAACACACTCACTTTCCCCGCGAGCAAAGCTGATGCATTCTGACAGACGGACAGGCAGAGACAGAACACAAGGAATGATCCCCATCTTGTCTTGCCCTTGCTGTCACACAGACTGCGGTGATGGGACTGAGCATCTTGTGCGTTACTGGAGGTTTCCAAAGACAAGCACACTTATAACTGTATTACATCTCTTGTCACCTGGCGCGACTTGGCACATTTCAAATAAAAGCAGGGACATTGTCGTGGTCTTCTGAGGTCTTCAATATACTTTCCCTTCCATGGCAGGGACTAAACATCAGGTGTTTTAGTCTGTTTGGGCTTCTGTAACAGAAATAGCATAAACTGGGTGGCTTATAAACAAAAGGCATTTATTTCTCCTACTTCTGCGGGGCTGGGAAGTCCAAGATCATGGCACGAGTAGATTCCGTGTGTGGTGAGGGCCCGCTCCCTGGTTCCCAGACACCATCTTGCTGCATCCTCATGTGTCCAAGGGACAAACTAGCTCTCTGGGGGCTGTTTTATAAGAGCACTACTTCCAATCATGACCTCATCACCTCCCAAAGGCCCCAGATCCTAATACTATGTTAAGATTTCAGCGTATGTATTTGGAGGGACACAAACGTTCAGAACACAACATCTGGCTCAACTGAAGTCCTGAATGCTTGGGATGTTAAGTCCACTGAGGCCCAGATGCGATCATGGCGCTGGCCCAAAGGGTTGCTGGACCAGGTGCCCCAGGATTTGAGGGGAATGTTGGAGAAGCAAATTCCCCGAAGTCCCTATCATCCCATCCTGACGTTTACCTTCTCATTGCAGGGGAACACTTAAGAATCTGCCCTCAAGAATATACATGCTGCACCACAGAAATGGAAGACAAATTAAGCCAGCAAAGCAAACTCGAGTTTGAAAACCTCGTGGAAGAGACGAGCCATTTTGTACGCACCACATTCGTGTCCAGGCACAAGAAGTTTGACGGTAGGTGGGACAGTTTCTGCTTCACTCTGTTCTGGGTGTGCCTTTCTGAGAATCTCGGCCTTCCGTGAAAAACATTTTTTTAAGCAGGAGCTTTTCTTTCCTTCTTAAACATTTATATAACTTGGTCTATTTTTAGAAAAATAGTTCTTGACAACTTTTGTAGTAATATCTTAGAACAGCCCGAGTGAACAAAGTGCTGTTTTGAATTTGTGGTCTGCCTGTGAGATTTATTCTGAAAGATTTAGCTTAATTTTTCATGATTAGAGTGATTCTAATTCAGGTTTTGTCACATCATAGCTTGTCTTAATTTTTCATCTGGGGATTTTCTCTAAAATAATTAAATGTCATTTAAAATTATTTTGAAATATAACAACACTTCCAAGAAGACAGACTTGTTTTAAGTGCTACAGACATGGACTCCTTTATTTCAGAGTTTGCTCCTCCAAGGATCTAGCCACATTTTACATTGCCGTGACAGTGCATTCTGCGTAAGGTTTAAATCCTCTATTGATTTCCTGATTATAAGTCATCAAGTTCCTTTCTATATTCTATTTGTTAAATAAACATTTTGTAGGAGAAAGCACAAAGAGTGAAAGCAATTATTACTTGGATTTCAGCATTGAATTTTCTCATCCGAACTTCAGAAAAAAAATTATTCAAAAGCAACCTAATTTTTGTAAACTGAATTAATAATGATAGTGATGAAGTTCATATGCTTAGGTGGTTGTGTAGTCTTTAGTGCTCTAAGAAAGGAATGTGCTTCCTGGGGCTCATTGTCAGCAGACTCGCCAATCGCGGTGACCCTTCCTTGTACAAGCGTTGGGTCACACTGAGTTGTCATGGGGCAGGAGACCTGCCTCATCCTCTCTAGACAATGCACGATAGAGCCGGTTTAGAAAAGGCTTGCCGAAGTTTTGATTTTCCTTTTTCTGTTCTCTGTAGTAGGTAAAATGTTCTGCTTCATTGCTGCTTGAAACTATTATAGCAACACCAATTTCTTTCAAATCAGCCCTCTGAATTCTGAAAGGCAGGTCCACCTGGCAGTGTTTTCAGTGCTTAAGGGGATGTGACATCTTCCATGGAAGTCAGTGGGACTTCATCTTTTCTGCCAAGGATCTCAACATCTGCACCTTCTTCCTCTGCCTCTTCCTCTGTGTTCAACTTTATATGTGGATGTGTACGAAAATAATTCCTTACTTAGAGGTGATGCTGTGACTGTTGTTCCCTTGAATGAAACCAGGGGGTACTTAGCTGTTCCCCTTAATTGACAGATTACAAATCCAGTGACATTCAGGAGCCCCTGAAGGGGCTCCGGGTTTGAGGAATGATAATGTATCACTTCAGATGGAGGCAAATTGAGACACCTTATCATTTGTTACAGAAAGCAGGGAGAGCGACCTGGTGCTGTTGACTTTTACCTGTCTTTGGAAAATGATTCTTGTGCCTTTATTAAGCTGTACTCCAAAATTGCGGGGAAATAATTCTGGGGCACCATTCGTGACACACGCTGTGTATTCCTTTCAATAAAAATATTTCATGTAAGGTAGTTTTATGGGGAATTGATTGATTTTTTTTAAATGTGTAAAGCCATTCAAAAGGACAGAACAAGATACTTGTATTCTCATCTCAATGACTTTTAATATTAATCTTTGGATTCAGAATCCTTGATCTCATCTCACTTGTCTTACTAAAGAAACCTCTCTCCATCTCTCTGTCTCTGTCTCTCTGTCTCTGTCTCTCTCTCTCTCCAGATGTGTTTTAAATTGTTTTAATGTGGGCGCCTGGGTGGCTCAGTTGGTTAAGCGACTGCCTTCGGCTCAGGTCATGATCCTGGAGTCCCAGGATCGAGTCCCAAGTCAGGAATCCCTGCTCAGCAGGGAGTCTGCTTCTCCCTCTGACCCTCCTCCCTCTCATGCTCTCTGTCTCTCATTCTCTCTCTCGCAAATAAATAAAATCTTAAAAAAAAAAAATTAAATTGTTTTAATATACTTTGGGGTATTATGTCCATTGGTTTGACAGGACACTGATTTTTGTTAAGATTAGATCTGACATGGGGGGTGGTGAATTCTTTTCCTCATAGTGCATCTCACTGCATTAGGCTGGGATGGGGAGAAGTTGAGATTTTTTTTTTCAAGGAAGCTTTCAGCCAGCCTTATTTTTAAAACTCAAAATGTGATCCTGGTGAGCTCAGCTTTTGAAGAGCTCGGTCTTAAAAAAAAATTAAGAAAATATGTAAATTTAAAATTTACCATTAGAAGTTCTGCTGTTTGTTTAGGCAGTTTCGAGAAGGTCAGCCGCACAGTTGTATGACTACCTTCTTATCCCATGAAGGGAATCCGGCTGAGTCGCCTTTCAGGAACAGGCGTGCATTCACGTGGGCAGTTTTCCATTTTTTTCCCTTAGTTTAAAAACAAACAAACAAACAAAACTTCCTCATTGATGAGTATCAGTTGGTATGAGCACAGAACTATCTAGGATCAGCTATGGAATGTTACCCTCTGAGTTTTATTTTCCCAGATAAAATCAGTGGTGCTCTGAAAGACTCGTTTATTTTTGGTAGCTTCCCATTCCGTGAGTCATTTTGCATTCTTGCTGTGGGGTCCCTTGATCCAAAGTGTCCATTTTGCATTTCTGACTCCAGTCCCACTTTCTTAGGGATCTTGACTTGTCATCTGGATTTTGCATGTTTTAGTTGGCTCTATTATATATATAACTATATTCCATGAGAAGGTGACTACTCCCTTTCCTATTTTCATTAAGTACAGGAGCAATTAAATTGCACCTGATACATATGATTCAGTCCAAACCCTATTCAGGGAGGCTAAATTCAGTCACTGTTAGTCATTAGTCTACAGTTGTTGCTTTCCTTACTGTACTAGAAATGTTTTGATTCCATTTAGGTTTTCATTTTGTGGGAGAGATGATTCCTAAAATTTGAAATTCCAAAAACCTTAACATAACAAGATTTTATTTATTTATTTGACGGAGAGAGACACAATGAGAGAGGGAACACAAGCAGGGGGAGTGGGGGAGGGAGAAGCAGGCTTCCTGCCGAACAGGGAGCCCGATGCGGGGCTCAATCCCAGGACCCTGAGATCACGACCTGAGCTGAAGGCAGACGCCTAATGACTGAGCCACCCAGGCGCCCCTTAACATAGCATTCTGTTTATTGCCATATTCTTTCCAGTTTTTATTAATATCTTTGGTAATATTTAGAAGAGACTCTGTATAAAATTCTAACTATTCATTGGGTGCTCAGAAGCTAAACCTGAATTAATATGAATTCTTCCCCACCTTTCCTAAATGGACAAGTTTGGCTTCATACCTCCATTAGCCCTAAAATTTGTGGCTCGGAGGCAATAAATTGAAAAAAATATATAATATCAATTGCAGACATTCTCGTTCTTTGGCAGAGAATTTTCTTATGACTGGGTAGCTTTCTTTTTCTTTTTAAACATAGGATTGAAATGTTATGATGAAGGTATATAAAATAATAGTTTATACACTTGGCACTGGTCCTTTTCCAAGTGTCTCACAAGGTTTTGGTTAGTTCTTTTTTTTCTTCCCTCCTTTCTCTGGCCAAATCTCCACCTCTGGCTCCGTTATCTAGCCCTGCAAGCCCATTCCGCTGCTGACGGGGGCCTAGCTTGCAAAGATTTCCTCAGAACTCTACAGGGTTGCACTTAATTTGCTCTGTAGCCAAGCCCAGACTTTCTGTAACACTCCCGGGGTTACATCATGAAGACCATCCAGGAACACCTGGCAGGATGATCACAGCATTACGTAAACCTTTACTTCTCCCCTGTCACACCTATGCCAAACACCCAGGCAGCTGGAAGTGTGCAAAACCAATAAGCAACTCATATAAAAACATAAAAAAGGGAGGGACATCTTCATGCACCCACTCCTTTTCCCAATATTGTTGTGTGTACTGACCCTCTGACCTGTCAAATTTGTGTTTAAATCACAGCCTCAGTCATACTACTAAGTGGCTAAAGTGTTAGGATTCTAGGAAAATAGACAACAACCAAACACTTTGATATTAGTCATAGTAATACTAGGCCAACGCCTGGCTCTGTTCCTCACCCTTTACAGATGTTAAGCTAGAGACCAAAGCGAACCACAGTGCAGAGTCGCAGACTATTCGGTGGGACACTCAGCATTGAGTCCTAAGCTGAGCACTCCTCAAGCTCAGCTCTTTACCCTCAGGACCCTTTAAACTATCCTGTGCTTTCCAGTCCCCCAGTGTGCTAAGGTTTCATAAACAGCAACATCTATTCATCTGTCTCTCGCGCCTGCCCTGTCCCAGTCATCATGGGAGGATGTGATGATGTCTTTCAGAGACAAGTGGAATGGGACTTTTTTTAATGCTTAACAAAGAAAATTACCCACCTAAATATAGTCTTGCCTCGAAGGAATCTGGGGCCTAGAGAGGGTAAACCATTTGCCAAGTTTCCACCAAGAAGAATGAAACCAAGACTGTAGCCTAATACTCTTGACTTACATCAGACTTATAAATAGTAATGGGATAGGAACTTGACATTTGCTTGAAATTCTAACTAAGCTTTTATTTGTTTCGAGTGGACTCTGGCTCAGAATTATTGATATTCCCTTAACAAGGCAATGGTGATATTGGTGGGGAAAGAATCCAGCTATATTTTTGGAAAAGGCAGGAATAGTATTCAGTGAGAAGTTGACCCTCAATTAAAGGGGAATGAGTGTTTTGTGCAAAAATGTTATTGAATCAGTTAAGCCATGTTATATATTCTTATCTCACAAAGCCCCGGTAGCTTCTGTCTTAATGTGGGTACCAGCACCCTATTCTCTAAGAATGTATATGAAATATGGATTATTCAGAGATAGGAAAATTTAGTTGAAGGGATATTTTCTTTTGCTTATTTTTTTCTTCATATTTATTTGAGCTGAAATTTATTCACATTTGAAGCTCAATATGAGGTTTTTATTTGTTTAGTTTGTTCTTCTTGGTCTTATTATTTTACTTTCCTTTCTGGTTTTTATTTATGCATTTTAATGATATACATTTGTCCAGAGATTCTGGCAGCAAATATATTTTTAAAAGCAAAAAAAAAAAAAAAAAAAGTTGAGCAGTAATTTCCATCCTTCTGAAGAACTTATTCTATAGTAACACTCTCAGAACTCTCATTTTACTGAACGTGGAAATAATTTATACACAGCGACATAATATTTTTATGCTGCAAATCGGCTTATGTTTTCTTTTTAAATATCATTTCTCATTTATATACTGTGGAGATGACAATAATGTAATGATCTCTGTAAAATATGGTCTAATTTTCCCAGAGAAAACACTTACTTGAAAAGGAAAAACCGCTAAGTAGTTTTCCATATGGTAGTAGAATCTTCTATATTTCCCATCACATGGGTGGGGCATGTGCGTGTGCGTGTGCGTGTGCGCTTGTGTGTCAGTTTGGAAACATTTATTCAGAACTCTCTATATAGAAGATACTTAACCAGGGGTGTAGTAGATAAAAGACAACTAATAATGACCAAACTATGTTCACAGTCTGTCATGATGTTTACCTTACCTTGTGGGAGAGATGTAAGTATAAAACCAACAGTAAAGAAGGCACGATTGGCTCTATCAGATGGTAGAAGTCCATTGGAGAAGAAAGGGGGCAATAAAGTGTTGTACTTAGAGGCGTCAAAGAAGACTTTTGGAAGAGGGGACAGACAGAGCCCTTAAAGGATGAATTGCTTGTATTAGTTAAAGATGGGGCAGGAGGGGACAGAGGCACTAGAGATTTTGTGTGCGTGTCCACAAAGTCCTTGGGATAGGTCATAAATATATTTACTACTGATGTTTCGTGACACTGTTCATTTACTGACATTTAGCGTGCATCTATTATGTAGATATTCTATAGAAACTTTCCAGTCCTGTATCAGTCTTCTATTGTTTTGTAAGAAACAACAACAAAATTTCAGGGCATAAACAAGAAACACTTATTTTTCCTCAGTGCATCTTTGGATTGTCCCCTTGAATTTGGCTCTTTTGGTCTATGCCCTGCTCAGGTTGGCTCTAAACTATGATTTGGTCTGATCTGTTCTAGATTTCACTGTTCTTTTGGGGGCAACAGTCTCTCTTGGTCATTTTCTTCTCATCTTGGAGTGTAGAACGCTAAGGTTCATAGCGGAGACATGATGCCCCTTATTGCCTAAACTAGGATAGGCACACTCTATTCCCAGGTTCTGTTGGTCAAAGCAAATCTCCTGGTCATTTCCAACATCAATGGAGACTCCTCCTGCTATTCCTGAAACAATATTTTATGTTCCACATTGGGTGGTTTGTTCCTTGTTGTTTTGGTGGATTCTCTAGGAATTCCAGAGGGATAAGTAAAGCACACTGATGTACCTGATCTACCACTACCTTCTATATCCTAGCACAGTAACAGATGCACACATAACCAAACATGCACTCACAGACCACTTCCATGATGTTATTCAAGAATGAATAGATGTGATATTTCTATTTCTTAAGCTACTAGTACCCTTGTTCACTGTACAGAATAACAAGCTAACTATAATTCATAAGGGTTATATTAATTATCTTACAAAGTAATTAGCTGAGTACCTCCTTTAATTTTGCTAGGCCACCACCTCAATGACATGTATTTTATCTGAAGGACACACCTCTGGAAATCACAGTGTGCTGAATTGGGTCTTAGAAATTGGAAACAGTCATACTATCACTGGAAAGTAATCTGCCAATTTTCCCAAAGGGCAGACTTTACAAAAATAAGTATTGGCTAACCAGGGATTTCAACTGTGGCAGAACTAGTGAACAGATTTACACATCACAAATGCCTTGCTTCTGCACAATGTTGGAATAGATGATCCATGCTAGGGGTCCTTTAAATGCAAAGCATGGAAAACCCAGATCTTTGTACAAGTGAAATTTGTCCTCCTTTTCTTTCTCCCTCCTTCCCTTCCCTCCCTCCCCAACTCCCCCTTTTCTTCCTTGCTTCCTTCCCTCCTTGCTTCCTTCCCTCCTTTCCTTCCTTCCTTCCTTCCCTCCCTCCCTCCCTCCCTCCCTCCCTCCTTCCTTCCTTCCTTCCTTCCTTCCTTCCTTCCTTCCTTCCTTCCTTC
>NW_023270316.1:16450930-16643067 GCF_011800145.1 Mirounga leonina | reverse complement strand
TTCCTTCCTTCCTTCCTTCCTTCCTTCCTTCCTTCCTTCCTTCCTTCTTTCCCTCCTTCCTTCCTTCCCTTCCCTTCCTTCCTTCCTTCCTTCCTTCTTTCCCTCCTTCCTTCCTTCCTTCCTGCCTCCCTTCCTCTCTTCCTCCCTTCCTCCCTTCCCTTCCCTTCCCTTCCCTTCCCTTCATTTTTTTCTTTTTTTTATTCTGCTCTTTGGACAGATCATTCAAAACTAATGAAGCACACTGCTGATGTACGGCCTCATATCCTCTGTGATGTATTACCAATCTTTCTAATTCTTAGACCCCCACCACCCACCTCAAAGTAACTTAAAACACATTATGCTCCCAGTGTAGTTGTAATATTATCATCTTATTATCACCAATTCCCTTGCATGGTGGCTTTGCTGAGCAGCTCTTTCACAGACAAGCCAATTTCTTTTAAGTATTGCTCTATCAGATGCTGAAACCAGCCCTACCAGAAGGGTTCTTGGTCATGAATGTTAATGAGCAGACAAGTGTCTGCTCCCTAACAGGGGCTCACTAATCCTTTGAGTAAGTATGGGCAAATTACAGGAGAAATTTTATTTCAGTTAAATTGATCTGCCACTGAATAGAGAAAACTGATTTTCTTATTTTAATGAAAATCAAGAAAAATATTTAATGGTGGTGTAAATTAGAGCTCAGTGGAAACATTTTTGTCTTCAAACCTGAGAACATTCAGCTCAGTGTAGACTGGTTCGACTGCATGGTGTGCGTAATGATAATGGAAAATTCATTATCTCTAGTTAGGGGTGATGTGCAGTGGGAAACAGTATGAGTCACCCACTCTAACTGGAATTTCATATCAAGACTCTTGACTTTCCTTCATCATAGGGAATTGGAATAAAAGTGTGCTTTCCTCCTCTGCTGAGACAACATGGTTTGCCTTTTTCAGACAAATAACATGGTAAAGGCATAAGAAGCATTTACGTGCTTTGAGAATTCTAAGATTTAGAGGAAAATGATTCAGGTGAAAATCTGAAATGGCATACCCTGTCCTGATGGGAGTCCCTGAGGTGGGCACATGGAAGGAACAAGATGGACAAGAAAGTGATAATGGTTGAAGTTGGTCGATGAGTCCATGAGGGTTTATTATAATATTCTCATTTATGTATGGTTTCTACATTTCTATAATGAAAAGGAGATAACTGACTTGAGCATATACAGGATGGAAGATTTTTAGTTCGTGAATCCCTTCTAGATACACAACAATGTCAGCAGATATTGTCTCTCTCATGTCTTGTGTATTTCACAATAGTAAATTACACAGAACGTACCATTTTCAAATTGCAGAGATGGACAGAACTTACAGAGATTTTTAACTCAGGCTGAGGCTACTTAGCTTCTGCTTCCACGCAGCATTTTATTATTCTTCGGCTAGAAACGGCATCTCTAGTTTATCCACATGAACGGGCTTGTTAAAAAATCTCTCTATTAAGTGTGATTCAAAACGCTGAACTCTTGTTTAGAAGATACACAGACACCATGACAAGCATAATGTTCATGCACAAAATTTGGCAAGATTCAGAAGAAAATGTAAAATGTCTATTATAAGTACATTATAAATAACATTTCTATATTGCTCAGTAGTTACCCAGTGATTTTTAGTTGAATGACAACACCTACATGAGCTTGGCGTTTTAGCAAATTAAAAGGGAAAGACAGCTTGCCTAAGCAATTAATTCCGTACGGTTCCAAGTATTCCATGGGGTAGGAAGAGAATACTGAACCAAACATGGAGGTAGAGTCAGGAACCAGCTAAGCCTGCAGAATTCACAGCGCTCTGAGAAATTTTTAGAAATCAGTCAATACAGCTTCAGAATTTTCCATTTATTATTCTTTCAGAAGGTTTGTTATATTCATTAAAAGGACAAATATTATTTTGGGGATGCCTATATATAGTAGTATACACGATCTTCATGCTGTTTCCTCCTTACCTAGTGGTTTAATTGAATCCAAACAACTTGAAAATGAAAAGCAAACTTTGAAGTAAGATAACAGGGAATCGGGCTTCCAAGGCCTTTTCGTGTTTGAAGAAATTGTCATTCTCCACATATTTTTTTTTAATTTCTGAAGATTTCTTGGCATATTTTCTCCTCTTAGAGGAAGTGTGCTGTGGTCATTACAGGCTCTGGTTCCCTCAACCCTTCTGTCTCCTTCTCAGTGTTTATGTAATTGACACCTGCTCATTTTTACTTATTTAGTGTTCTTTTAAAAAAGTGTGATCGATTGCCTAGTCCCTGTTGAAGTCTGAGCTCTCTGAGTGTGGGGATTAGGTCTCCTATTTCTATTTTATCTTCCTCTGCTTGACTTAATACGGAGCATATTTAATAGTGCGGTATTGTCCGACTATGGTACCAGCCTGCGCAGACCCAAGGGCACACACTGGTCACGTGAAGTACTTCGCTTTCAATATAAATATGACAGAAGAAAATGGGAAGCTTTGCATTCTAGTTATCTATTCACTTTTAGGGTCTATAAACCTGGAAGTCATATATGATTTCAGCATCATTTATTCCAGTGGATTGAATGGAACTAATTTTAGATTCCCAGAGCAAAGATGGTCTTTATTTAAGAGTGCAGGTAGTTGTCCTTACCTCCAAAAGCAGGGTGAGTGTGTTTTCTCTTTCACACATACACTCCACACACACGTGGAAAGAGAAGAACACACTTATCCTGCATTTTGACCACTGTGTGTGTGTGTATGTATGTGTGTGAATAAGGAGAGGTTCGGATGCACCTGAGTCACCTGGAGGACCTGTTAATGGGTAGGTTCCTGGGTTCACACACTGGAAATTTTGATGCTTTGGTCTGGATGGGACTCAGAATTATTTAGCTTAAGCCTCCCACGTTTCTGAAACAGGTAGTTTTTTCAATATCCTGGTTTCAGTGGAATTGAGAGGTCAATTATCAGGACATATTGTAGGGCACAGAAAGATGCCAGAGGTTTTTAAATCTTTGCTCTATCACATTAAATATTGGTGTCAGTTTAAGATCTGCCAATAAAAGGTCCCCACTGTGTTAGAAAGGATTTAAGCACCTATTGCTCATCAAACAATGTGTTTTATACCTTAAGCAAGCCTCTTTTTTCACCTCTGATTTTGACAACGAGTTACGCTCAAGATCCAGAACTCATTTGATTTTTTGCAGATCAAAATTATACTTCATTTGAATTTTTAAAATATTTGTGAACTACTGGGGCGCCTGGGTGGCTCAGTTGGTTAAGCGACTGCCTTGGGCTTAGGTCATGATCCTGGAGTCCTGGGATCGAGTCCCGCATCGGGCTCCCTGCTCGGCAGGGAGTCTGCTTCTCCCTCTGACCCTCCCCCCTCTCATATACTCTCTCTCTCTCTCATTCTCGCTCTCTCAAATAAATAAATAAATCTTTAAAAAATAAAATAAAATAAAATATTTGTGAACTACAAATTTTTTTTCTCTTTTATTTTCTAGTTCATAAGACCTAACATATTTTTTCACAATCTATAAAATGCATTTTAATTTCTTCATGTCTTTTGTTATTTTCTTATTTTTATTTTATTTTTATTTTTTGCTTGGATGATGGTTTTGGAGCCAAGTAAATTTTTTAATAACCTTTTTAATAGCATTTTCTGATTCTAAATTAACATATGCTTTTTGTAGAAAACTTGAATAACTTTAAAGTTTTAAAGGATTTAAAGTTTCTTTAAATTTATGTCTATGGGGGGATGTTGCAGAAACCAAACCTCATATGTCAGGACACTGAGGTAAAAATGTAATAATAATTGGTGTATGGCTTCTCATGAAAATTTATTCAAATAACTTTTGAAAAATAAAATAAATTGGAACTTTCAATTTCTGTGTTTTCTAGTTCATAAATACAAAATGAAAAGTAGAAACCAAGTCTCTGTAGGAGGGAGGGGATTTTCTATTTTCTGGGGATAGTATTCCCCCCATACTTTGTAACATTTTGTCAATACAACTTTGGACCACTTTTACTGTGATTGAGTTGATGGTCTTGATTTAGAGTACACGTAGAAGCCCTTTCAAATTAGGACAACATAGTGCTAAAGATTTATATGATGCAATAAATCATGGTTTATATTAAAGAATAGGTCAAGGGAATACTTAAAATGAATCCTCCCGTGAAAGAATTTATGGAAAATATAGAATGAAGGAAAAACAACATGAACACTTTTAATGCCCTTCTTGAACAATGGTTCTCGGTTCTACCAACTTGGCCCAGTTATCATTAGGTCATCCATTAGTGTTCTCTCTCTCTCTCTCTCCGTTGTGCTCAAAACATTTCAGGAAGGGAAACGGCTTCTGAGGCTATTGTCAGGCCTGGAGCATTCCAAGTCTCCCTACAAACCAAGGACTAGCCCTCAGGCACAACCTGCTATCAGTTTCAAGGTTTAGCTAGTCTCTAGTGCATAAAACTCGATTGTATTCTGCAGTTGAACGAATTGTGGAGCCAATTTTAATTAATATTAGCATTGTCTATTTTTAAATTGCTAAATACATTCCCCAAAAGTTTAGACACATTTTTAAAAAATGTTTGAGATTGTTTTTTCTCTTGGCTGCTTCTAAATCAGGAATCTCTTTTTTTTCTCCATGTAGATTCTAGGTGCCTAATGCACTCAATATATTTTCTTCATTCACTCATTCATTCCCCATATTTGGGGAAAGGTCTACTTTGCTCATGACATCATGCCAAGTTCTATTCAAAACAAACAAACAGAAAAGCCAGGTAAACAGTTCAGGCCTTGGAGTCAGAAACTAGATTTCAAATGCAGAATTTACAGTTTATTGACAAAGTGATCTGGGAAGTTTCTTGAACTCTTTGGGCTTCATGTTTTCTCTTTTCAAAATGAGTGTAATAATTGTAGTTTTGAAAATGTACATAAGGAGCCCAACACATGTCTGACAAAAAGTGAGGATTTAATTTATGATGGCTGTCTCCTGCTCTTCATCCTTATGTGCTTCCGTTCTTGTCCCTAAGAAGCTGACAGTCCCACAGAGCCACTCAGACAAGAGCATAAAGAACTGTAATACTGGTTAGTACCATGAGTGAAAATACAGATAAAATATTAGAAAGGAATGAAATTATTTCATGATGAGAGGACCATGAGTGACTTTGTGAAAAGACAGAATGAAAACTGTCTTCAAAGTTACGAAGGAATTGGACATTGATCTGGAAGGATGTGGACATGTGGCTGAAAGGCACAGATGTGGGGAATCAAGAGGGATTCAGTCGTGGAACGAAGGATGTGTGAATAAGAGGAGTAGAACCAGTAGCAAGGTCCTTGAGTTTGTTAACAAAGTGGAAAACAGTCTGTTCTTAGAAAATCAGCGGGTGCTCTTACGTCTTTTCATTATAATAATTTAATTGACTGTTGATTTTGAAGTTATGTAGATGAAAGTTAAAATCCCTGTTGAACAACAACTAACAAAGATTACTCTGTGGGGTTGGTTCTGTTTAATTGATGACAGAAAATAGGCGTGTGGATTAGAGAACAAAATGCAGTCAGTTGATTCCTCATTTTCTTTAGTGTGTATATCTGTATAATAATATTTTTAAGTAGGACGCCTGGGTGGCTCAGTTGGTTAAGCGACTGCCTTCGGCTCAGGTCATGATCCTGGAGTCCCTGGATCGAGTCCCACATCGGGCTCCCTGCTCGGCAGGGAGCCTGCTTCTCCCTCTGACTCTCCCCCCTCTCATGTGCTCTCTCTCTCTCATTCTCTCTGTCTCAAATAAATAAATAAATAAATAAAATAATAATAATAATATTTTTAAGTAGTAAACTTCCAGGCATCTGTGACTGAGTGTGATTCATATATGGTCTATGTGTAAGAATTATTTACCTTAAGAGCTGCTAAATGTTATTTCCATGGTGATTTGTGAGGAACAGTATGTTTAGGCATAGACTTTCCTTATGTTATTCTACTTTTCAGGTTCCTCACTACAGTGAATATGTCTAACTCTTATCATCACAACAATTGTTAGATGGTTCATCTGATTATGAAAATGAACATTAATTTGATACATCCCGTGAGGCCCTGCCATGTACTCATACCTCCACATATGAAATTAGTTATTTTGCTGAAATTTTTTCATGATAACATCTGGTGGCAATTTCAAAATCAGATTTATATTTGAAATTGTTAAATTTCACATTACGTTATATTTCATAACATGTTTAATTCCTTTCAAATATCTTGCATAAAGATTCCCCCAATAAAATCACATACAAATATATAGGACAAGGACCCTGCTGTAAATATTCCAGTCAACAACAGTGGTGGACACATTAACTGTTGATAATTGCCCACTTCATGTAATGATTTGAATTTTCTCGGTAACAATTTAGTACACAACTTAGCATGTAGATCATTGGGGATGGGTGAATACCAACATTTTCATGCACTCAAAGTCCTCATGTCATTGAAAATTTCAGTCTCTAGAGCTCTGTTAAGAAGTCTACATTATGTAAAGATATGCATATTTACTTACTGTACGTTTATACAGTGTTTATTAAGTAGCTATTGATTTTTCATAGTTGCTTTTTAGCAGTCTTAAACTTTCATTTAAAATGTGTAATTCTTCAAGGCAGCTCACATCTCCAGTGTTCAAGTTACTGGGCAGGGAGTGATGGCATACCCTTAGCTTGTTGCCGGTGGTGAATGCAAGATACATCCCTGGATGACTCATGGTATTTCTTTATCCTCAGGTTTACCAACTGTGGTTAATAGGAACCAAGTTCATTTGTGTGGAGTGCTTAAAGGGGCCTTAAGAGTTCTTAGAATAAACTTCACCTGGGCATCACCTACACACCTAAATGGATTGTTTTTGCCAATGAGTAATGTTCCCTCACTACCCAGTCTACACAGACAATGCCAGGGAGTATAGCACTCTTCCGACAAATGTTCTTCATTAAGGGGTCTTTGTTGGATGAATCTAGTTCTGCTCCATTCCATTCCTCATCTGAAAAACAAAAAACAAAAACAAAAAAACACGTTTGAGGGCCATCAGATTTAGGCAAAGTTGAATAATACATTAAAAATAACCAAATCAACAATATATTCTCCTTCCTTGTGAAAATTTTGCTCAATACCCAGTATAGCAGGGTGATTTTGTGGTGGCTTAATAAAAGCTATCTTAATAACAAAGCAGAAAGGTCAGCTGTTTATCTTCTTGCTAATGTAAAACCATAAATGTGGCTTTGTTCTCTGCTCTCATTGTCCATTAGCTTCCTTTTAAAACCTCTTTCTTCTGTATTTGAACAGCAATCAAGAAATATGTCTTTGTTGTCAAATATCTTAACCTTACATACACTGTCTCTTTAAAATAAGTAATATAATGAAAGAAATGAAGCATTGGTAACCTTTAGAGAGGCTAATTAACTGAAGCAATGATGACTAAGACATTTTTTTCTACACAAAAATTGCTTGCCACCTAAACAAACATCAGCACATGTAATAAACAATATTGCCAGATAGCTAGCATTTCAAATTAAATGAAAAAGACCTTTTTTTACGAGGTGATAAGATACTAAATGGAAAGACTATAATTAATTCCTTCCACTGGAATAAAAGGATCTGAGGAAATAAAGCATATTTTTAAAAGTATTAAGAAAAAAGGGAAAGGTGTGTCTTTGAAAAATATTTTTAAATGAGCCCGATCCGCATTTATATCAATAATTGCACATTATGTCCTATCAAGGAACCCGTTGTTACGTGGGGTTTTTTTTTCTTTTTTTTTAACTGCAGTGCTTGTGTTCCAATATCGTTTTCTTTTCCGTTTTCCTCAGGAAACGAAAAATAGACAGGATCCTGTATTCCACTTGATATTTCACATTAGCTAATAGAGTTGGTACCAGATAGGGAAGCAGTGCCAGATGCACAAGAGCTGAAAGGTTTTCGTTTTGAGTGTTTGTTTGCAAAACAAGCGCAGGCTCATGGAGGATCATTTGTAGAAAGCTAAGCCATGCTGGGTGCTCATTAGATAACTTCGAAGGACTCTGGTTTGCTCTCCCCTACCCCCCAGTTGTAGACACTTGTATGTGTTTCAATTAAAATCTCCATTTACTTCCAGCTGGCATGTTAGCATCCGTTCCACCAACACAGGGCAAAGGTCACAGCCTCCTGAATGAACAGACATTTATATATATATATATATATATATATATATATATGCCATTTGCCTCCTTGTGTAGGTGCCTTTGAGCCACCCAGGGCAGGCTGGGGGAGAAGATTCTGAAGGGTCAAATTGCATGGGGACTTGCACCTTATTTACCGATGTAGCTTTGGTAGCTGTTGGTCCAGATGCCGCAACTGCAGTTGTTCTGTGGATTGGGATCCAGCAGCAGCTGTTGTTCTTTGCTGGAGCGTGTTTCTGAAATTCTGAATGTAATAGTCTGAGACCCTAGTCATTGAAAGCTATGCTGAAAGTTAATTTGCTGAATCCAAGTTTATTTTCCTACCTCCACCACAGTCTGTGATAGAGCCTTTCCCCTGTGATGCACAATAAAATGAGGAAAGGACGGACTCCTTTGTTGCCCTTTCCCGGGGCTGGTGAGGCTGAGCATGCAGGGGTTGCAGAGTGGGGGCTGGGGGCTCCCCGGGCTCGAGACTCGGCCGTGCTTGGACTGCTGCACGTCCAGACCCAGGCTCTGCCGCTCTCTGCCCAAATGGCGTTTGGCAACTCAGCGGACTTCAGTTTCTCCATCTCTAGTGCTTGGAATAATACATCCTTCCTTGCAGAGCGTGAACATGAGATAATGTGAATCTAAAATGCCTGACACATAGGTAGCTTTTACTATTTTTACCGCGCCAGCCACGTCCCTTTTCTTGGGGGTTTTCTGATAATTGAAAAGGTTCTGCATTTCCTTGCCTTGCTTCTGAGCACAGAATTCATTTTCTCACTCCAAAAATATGAAAATTCCTAGACATTCAAATAATTATACCTCCTATTTATTAGGTAGCACTTTGGGACTTTTGTAAGCACTTGGTACATGTTATTCCATTTAGCCTTCACAACCATCCTAAGAGGTAGCTTATATTATTGTTGTTGTTATTATTATTATTGCTGTTTTAGAGTTGAGGAAGTTCGTGCTTGAGATGTAGGTTATTTGCTGAGTTCATGTAGCTAGTAAAAGACAGAGCTAGGCTTTAATCCAACCTACACCCTGTACCAAGCTGTACTTTCTCCCACAAGGAGAGCAAATCAATTTACCTTGAAATGAAGTATTTACCTGAAATGTTCTATGTTAATAATGGAAAGCTCTGGTAAACATTTTGTGAAAAAGTCTACGCTTTGGCGTTCTCACTTGGACAAGTTTGGGTACGGTCTAATCAACCTTAAGCTTGACCCACCCACACCACGATAGACCGAGTTACAGATGCTACAAGTAGAACGTGGTAGGAGGGGAGAGAGAAACAGTATTTAGAAAGTATAGTCACCAACAATGGTACAACTGAACTACCTGCATCTCTGCAAAGTTAACAGGAGTCTCTACAAACAGGATGGTGCTGACACTGGGGATTCAGGGCCACGTGATCTATAAAGCCACACAGAGTCACAGCTGACCCCGGGGAAAAGCCTGACCTGGCTGCAGAGGTAGGATCCCTGTTTAGAAGTAAGTCAGAGCTCACATGGGAAGTTTGGCATATGACAAGCATTCTGATGACAGGATCTCAGACACAAGAACAGAAAAGGGAGAACTGGTACCCAAAATTCACAACCCAAATAGTAGCAAGTCTGACATTAGAGTCTGGAAATTCTGAGTCATTCCATGCTAATGTCAAAAAGGACCCCTGTACCTGCAGATGGAAGATGGGGAACCAAAAATAGACAGATGCTTCCCGCAGAAAAGGCATGCTTTGTCTATTCTGAGGAAAGCATTAGAACCCCAATAGCGCGGATATTCTCGCATTACCAGGGTTATATTCAATGGTATACCACATGTTTTAATGCAAATTGTGTTATATATTTTATACTTTAGCTCATGAAGAAAATGGCATAGCTCACAATAATGTCACTATTTAAAATAAAAAGTACCCTTGATTTCACTAATACTTCTTTTTTTTTTCTTATTCCTAGTAAATAGTCCTGTAAACTTTCTGTGAACTCTGATTTTGCTTTAAATGCGAACATACTGTGTGTATATATATATATAGAGAGAGAGAGAGAGAGAGAGAGAGAAGGAGAGAACCACACTCACACAGAGACAGAGAGAGCAATTTGGTCCTATGTGGTGGTAATAGTGTTTTATTTGGGGGAATGAAACTAGCCTCTGGAATCAGGGATGAGAGGAAGACTTTTCAATGTATATATCCTTTTAGTACCTTTTTAATGTTTGATTATATATATATGGATTACCTATTCAAAACTATGTTTTTAAGAACAACCAAATGCAGTTATGCTAAAGAAAAGCATTAATATTCAAATTTAGTTCTTAACAGATGTTAGAGGCAGCTTGTGAATCTTTTGTTTTCCTACATCCTATTCTCAATTTAAAAGTAACCGTGTTCATGTCAAAGTCAATGATAAAACATTTCTAAGTTCAATGAAACATGTTTTTTTCTTTTCTGAAGAACACTTTTTACTTTCCTAGAAGTGAATGACTTTGACATTTGGATGTTGTACTGTTTCTTTTTTAAGCATGTTTTTTGTCATATGAATTAATTCAGGAAAAGGCCAATTCAGTGTTTAAAGATTTTGCATAACCAAGTAAGGTATTAACCAGGAGCTATGTCTTGGGAATTGTTCATTCCCCACACCCCTTATTAATATCCTAAGTCTGTTTCTTAACTCTATACTGTTGTTTTTAACATTTCAAATTGCCCTACTTTTCCTGTGCTATTTCAAATGTAAACTTAAAGATATTCTTGATCTGAGACCTAAGAAAGGCACATAAAACAAACTTCACATCGGAATGTAGCATTTTTGTCAGTCGAGTTTCCTTTTTTAAACTTTGCCAAAATGTTTAATTCATTGTCATTCTTTTGCATGTGTCTTTCCTTATATTTGTTTGTTACCCCCCCCCCCGCCCTCCCAAATGCCCCTAATCTCCAAGACCATGTGCAGGACTTCAGCGCCATTATCTTCCCTTGATCAGTGTCTCCATTTCTATTATCCTCCTTCCTTCTCTCTGTTGTCAGTGGGAAGGAGTGACACTCAGGTTAACATTCTGCAATTTAAGACTTCAATTATATACCTGCTCCACTCTGGCAGGTGTTGGTCCCTCTGCAATTTTGGAAATGAAAAGCATGTAGGGAAAACTCTGAAAGGAATTATAATGGGTACTGGTTCATTGCTTATGGGGTAGCATTTTAACAAGAAGCTTCCTCAGGGATCAAGGAATACAGATCCTTTGAATTAACCATTTTAAACTTCTCATTCAACACTTTGCCTTTCTCTCATATTGGTGAGTGTTTTGATCTTGTCTTCATGAGAAAGTGTCTATTCTGTTGATTTTTCAGGCCAATGGCTATTCGAATGGGCTTTGAAAAGTATACTGATGTTTCTTTTTATCTGGGGACCCTGAGAATATTGATAAATATAGACTCATTAAAAACACATCTGGTCAGGGGACTTGCTTCAATGACTGGAGAGAAAAGAGAAAAAACCAAACACACAAATAATGAGAGTGAGTTACCTTCTGAAGATAGAGTGCCTCTCGGCTGACCAAGAACTAGAGCTGATAGAAGCAGACCACCCACCATTGCCACCTGCATTTGAGAGATGGAGAGGCAGAGATGAGTTGTAAAGTTTTACTTCTCCAGGTAATAATGGAATCATGTTTTAGGCCACTGAGCTGCAAAAGCAGTTAACTGCCTGAATATTGTTCAGTAGCTTATGTGAGATATGTTGCTATGTCTTATTCTTTCAAAGTGAAGTCCTCCAACTCTGTATTAATTAAATGTGTTGTATATTATTAATATTTCTTATAGAAACTCAGCAATTTTCAGGATAAAGACAAACGAGTTTTGTCTCTATTAAAAGTGATAATGCTCAACTGGGGCATTTCTGGAAAGCCTTTATTAATTCATCACATTTATGGACCCCCTCTTACTTTTCAGAGATGCCCCTGAAGTTGAATCTCACAAAATAAACAAGCTACTTGTCACGTTGAAGAGAGTTTTGTTAACAAAGATCTACAATAACAGCACCATATGTGCCAAAATAGGCATGTAAGCAGGATTCAGGAAGCAAGGAAGATGGAGAGACAGCTTTCATTGGTTGAGTCAGAGAAATTGTTAGAAAAGCTAATGGGCTATATATTGAATACTAGCATAGGGATAGGAATTTTCTAAATGAAGAAGGAGTTAACAACTATTCTAAGTAGAGAAAGATGAGAGAAAATATGCAGTATTTCAAAATATTTTTGACATCCATGACTTTTTGTGAGAAATACAATTAGACTGTCGTTGAGCTGAAAATCAAAGTGGAAAATATTGGACTATATAAGCCCTAAGATTTCTTACTGATTTAAAAATTTCATGAATCCACATGATTCCATTGTTTCATAAACACTGGACTTCCATTTTCACCTAAAAATGCTGATCTGATTCATTTTCGCTAAGAACCTATATATAGGGGACACTTCAGCCTCCTTCACTTACCTACATTGAGGGAAGACTGTAGGGTCTGATGATTGCAATTATATTTTTCTTTAATACTGTTTTATTGTATATTATATACCCTGACTAGAATATTCTTGAGGAAATGCTATATATACAAAGGCATGACTTTCCTGTATTTTTTTAATATTAGAGATTTATATTCTAGCAAATTTCTTCTGAGATGAACTTCAAATACTGGTTAAATTCTATCCTATTTATTGTCCCAAGAAAGCTGTCATCTTATACTGGCCAACAGGTAGTTTTTCTTTAGAAGCACAGGAATCAGGCTATTTAGACATAATTAAAGTCATTCTATAAAAAATGCTGGTTCAGCTTGCTTAGAGGTTCACCATGGTCAGATATTCTGAGAAAGACTCACTGTCTCTTTAGCAGCCAAAAAACAAAAAACCACCAAACAATAGGCAGAGCTCATAGGGTTACCCCACAAGGTGCTAAAAATAGCCAGTTGATGAAGAAACCAGGAAATAGTACAAATGCCTCCAGAATGCTACTTATTTATATCCGGTAGGGTGTAGCTCATCAATATTAGAACAGACATTGGAAACTTTCTGCAAGTGAATAGGACTTAAATGAGAATATGGGGCTATTTGAAGGCATCTTTAGGGACACATCTTTACACTCTGAAGGAATTTAGAGGTTCCCTCTTCCAAAAAACGTACCGGTTACCTCTACTTAACATATGATAGGCTACCTACACATTTCATCCCACTTTTAGAAGTACTCATTATGCTTTTTTGTAAGCATTTGATTAATATGAATCTCATTAAGTAGGAAAAGTTAATCTCTTTCTTTTTAAGTAGTGAGTTTGGGCATGAGCTTGACCCAACAAAAACTTTTTTGCTTAACAGTCCAGCGCTCCCTTGGAGATGTTGAATTCAAGAGTGGTAGATGGTGGAGTGAACGGGAAGGGCAGAATTCTGAGACTCTGTGTTCTACACAGATGCCAAGAGGTATAAAGAAAGAAGATAATTAGTAGGGGCAGAAACCATAGAAGCCAAAGTAGTGAGTAAAATACAAGATTTCAAGAGTTGAGAGATAAGCTGTTCCTGAGATGAAAATCTAGCTCTGTGTGAGACCATGGACCTCCCAACAGCAGACCTCTACAACTTAATATAACCTGAGTGTATCTCCATCCTGCATTTGAAGAGGTTCACCTGTTAATGTTTAATGATAAACTACTTTTCTTAAAAACATCGATTTCATTGGTATTTCTAGAAACTAACGTTTCTGTCCTTCCTTAATTGATCACTATCAACTTTGGACTGGAATTGACTTGCTCCTATGTTTCCTTGCCTTTTTTTTTTTTTTCTCATTCTAATTTCACAGATTTTTGAGTAAGAACAATTAAGTTACTCTTTTACCGAGATTAGTTTTTGGAGATAAATACAGGATTTGAGACTTGGCAGGATAAGGGAAAGTATCTCATGCCAGGACTAGACATATTTTTCCCTACTTCCAATCCTGACATGTGCTTAGAAAGTACAGTTTAGAATCTGGGGAGAACCTCAGGCAAGACTTTCCTAAAATCCCAAAGTAAGTTTTATTTTAAATATTTTTGATGGATTAGGAAGTTACCATAGAGGTGAACATTATATAATGAGTCTGTAATGCTAACAGTGAATATGATTGTAATTAAGTGTGGGATCATTAGTGACATAGAATACTACCAAACAATAGAAAGGAGGCTTAGTGCAATATAGGGGAATGAGCATCAGTTTTGATTTGTAAATCATTTAGCTCCTGACCATACTTGTCAAATGACTCTACGAAGTCATTTAACCTCTCTGAGCCTCAACTTCCACATTTGTCATATTGGGATAGTGATAATACAGATAAATCATTTCATGTAGATAACATTAAATAGAGATTCACTATCTTCTTCCATTCTTGACCTAAGCGTTAAGTCATGAGATTGAATTTAAAAGGAAAAGACACAAACCCTCATTCTCTAATCTCTGCTACTCGAAGCATGGAAAGCAAAATTGGCAATGACCAGGAGCTGTTGAATACCACATTACCAATGGTTGGAGGTCATTATACTAAGATTAAGAGTGTTTCCCTGGAATCACTAAGTTATTTTCATAATTTATTTTCATAACTTCGAATTATAAATTAAAGATGAGCATTCACTGCTTTGCTAACTCTGCTATAAAATTTGACCCATAAGAAGAATAAGATGAGAAAAATCTGTTTTCTTAAGTATATTATACTCTTTGCACATTTTTTGAACATGACAATATTCATAATTTAAAGAAAATATGGGGTAGTAATGACTCTAATAAGAAGAAAAATCTCTTACTCAGACTTTGTATGAAAATGAAGTAAGGTATCTTGTCTAAGTCCCAGTATTTGAATTAACTTTAAAACCTAAAACATCTGTGTATTCACTGGATGTGATAAGGGTTTCAACTGATATTAATTGAATTAATTATTACATGTTGTTAATCTTTTGGCTGTCTCTAGAAGATTTATTTCCTTAAACATACCACATTATTTAATGTCACTGAATATGTTGATGGTGCTGTTCAAATGTCAAATAACTGCCAAAGCTCTAGGGGAAAGCTAGTTTTTCATGCATGTTTAAATTTCTAGTGGACTTCAACCCATCAAAAAGGAAAATCTAGCCTTTAAACCGTGTCATCTTGGACTTTACCTTACATTTGAAGGAAGGACTCTCCAGTAGAATATGGGACATACATAGTTATTTCTAAAGTGCAATTGTGTATTAATTAGAAACCTAATTAAGGTTGGATGTATACAAGTGAATGTTGGCATTCTTGGTTGTGGAAGGTTGAATTTTAATTACTCAGATTATCATTACATTATTATCATCAGTAACCACTGGTGAGTACCTACTATGCTTTAAGTAAATCTGCTTGCTGTCAACAGGTAGAAAGACCCCCGTGTTACAGTAAAGATGTTTCTGTATCATGCTAAATTACTATGTTGACTTACAAAACATACTTGTGTAATGGGTGTATCATTTGGTATCATATAAATAGTCCTTTTAGAACTTGAAAATATGAATAGAACATCTGAGAGAGAGAGGGAGGAGAGAGAGAGAGAGACTGAGCACTAGAGAGATATACTGGGTACTAAGTACAGTATTAGGAAAGTAATTTTTCTGTGTTGCTCTGTGGAGTAGGTGAGGGAGAAACAGAGCTGAATGGGTGGGTATTAGAGAGAGTAAGATTTCTACACACAACAAAGAACTTTTTCACAGTTAGCACTGCCTCATGAAATTGTGAATTTCCCAATACTGGACGCAATTACAAAGAAGCTCAATTTCTGTCTTCTTTTTTTCTTTATATTGTAAAACAGTAGCTTTCAAATTATTTACAATAAGAAATGATTCTTTCAAAGGGAACATTTGAAATGGAGCACAAAATCCCAATATGTAAAGCCAAGAGAAACAAAAGGCCATACATACGAATTTATTTTATAATTAACATGAATAATAATTACTGATTCATTTGTCAATCCTTGGTTTCAGGAGAGTCCTGATGTTGGTTTCCAGTCTGTTAAAATATGGGTATTAGCATTTTTCAGTGTGTATAGCATTTGTTTCTTTGCATACTTCTTTGTTTAATTGTGAAATCTGAATCAAACATTTGAGATCCTTCTGATGCCCCGGAGTATAGTTCTAATATTAGCCTTGGAGAGAAAAATCCTGCCCTGTATTGAGTGGGAGAGTGGAGAGTTGCCTCTGGTGTGTGTGAGGAGTGGCTGTTGACTGAAAAGAGGCACTGGTGATCTTTCTGAGGTGATTCAAAGTTTCTCTACATGGGTGAGATATCTCTATTTTTCTCTCTATCTCTATCCATTTAGTTATGACCTTGGTTGTGGTTATAGTTCTCAGAGACTTGAGACTTTTTTTATTGAAGTGTAGTTGACATCTGTTACATTCATTCCAGGTATACAACCTACTGATTGGTCAAGTGTATTCATACATTATGCTACAGTCACCGCAAGGGTTGCTTCCATCTGTCACCATACAATTAGACACTTAAGATTTAAAAATAAACATAGCAAATAAATTTTAAAAAAATCTTTTGACAGTATAATACTATGCTTTTATGATCACTGCCCTGCCTAACACTAAAAATAGCTAATCTAGTTTAGGCCATCACTGTCATCTTTCTCCAATTTCCTCCTGCCACACTGGGCTCTCTCCAACAACGCCTGCACACACGTCCAACACACACACTTATTGCTGCTCCAGTTTGAAAGCCCTAATTCTACTGATCAGTTATGCATACATGAGAATTAAATTTAGAATGTTTTGATTTCTGGTAAATTTGCATGAAGGGAAATCTTGTTTCCATTATCTGAGTTGAAATTGGTTCACTTAAGATTTTAATATACCAGAAAATCAATATTAAGAATTTGTTTTATATAATTTTATGCCTCCTTCAAATTTATAACTTCCAGAAATCTATTGACTTTCCAAAGAATGTTTCAAGATGTGTTGTTGTAGTTGGTATCAGACTCTGCACTGAGGAAATCTGCTTACAGGATGGCATTGAACTCTTTTGATTTAATGAAATGACTTAAATTTATTTTTTAAACCTAAAAAAAGTGATGCAAAATTTAGCTTATTTATTAAATCATTGTGTTTTTGTCAAGCTCATTGGGTGGCATAAAATTTACAGGTTTTATGATAACTTTTCATCAATAGTTTTTCACTACTTTTGTTTACTTAGGTATTTTCTTCACATTTTCAATAGGGAGGGGAATAAAAGTTTGGACGATAAGATAATTTCTGCTAAGTCAACCATCAGATCTATTTTATTCACAAATAAGACGACAGAAAGTTTTTGATTCACTGGTCTCACCTTTATACTACTTTTGAAAAAAACATCTAATATCCCTTTTTTTTTTCCACAATCTAGTTTTACTTTCACTATAATCCTGCAAAGTTAGCGTCATCACCATCATCTTGGAATCAGAGTAATTGAGACTTCAAGCTAGAGCTAAGGCAAAAACCTCAGTCAGAAGGGTCACAGCTGTCCAGGATATTTGCTATTTGTTCATCATGCGCAAGGTATTGTTTTGATGGAAAGAGGGTGAGAAGGTGCCTATAGACTTTCAAGTCCCTTCAAGAGCTTTCTGTGTTCTCTCAAGGGATTTGGGTGGGGGATTGGTGACTCTTATGTGTTTCTAGTGCTTTTTTTTTTTTTTTTTAACTCTCAAAGTGTTGCCTAACTCATGATTCTGAACCATCTTGGGTGTGCTCTTTCACATGAGAAATCTAGAAGATTCTAGGAAGGAGAAAAAACAAAACCCCACAAATGAGAACTTGAGAATGGCACTTACTAGTGTAGTGATTCTCAGAATAGGTTTCCGGAATCATCACCATCAGCATCGCTAGGTAACAGAAATGCCAGTTCTTGCCACCCCCCCCCCCCAGTCTTACTAAATCAGATACTCTGGAGTAAGACTCAGTGGTCTGTGTTTTATCAAGGCCTCCTGATGACTCTCATGCAGGTGAAGTTTGAGAACCCCTGCTGTGTGTTCTTAGGCTTCAGAGTATTTAGAAACTTAACCATTATTTCATAGAGAAATAAAAAGTGCAGAAAGATATAAATTCTAAGAGGTAGTCAATCTAATTGGTTTGTGAAGATTAGTGGAATAGAGAGTCTTTTGTATTTGGTCTTTCGGAAGGAACCTTTAGATCTCAATAAAAGCTTTGTTATGCCAGAGCTTTTTATTTTCAGAACAGTTTTGCTCTATGCTGAACTATGAGACCTCAAAAAAGTTTTTTGTTCTTCCTTTTATGTTAAATTCCTTATATCTCCTGACTATAGAGGGACAACTAAATTGTGCATAGAACCTCATAAAAGAAAGCTCATAGCATTAAAAAGATGGCAGGTCAGTTAAGAAGAAATTGTCCTGGGTCCCCTTAGGTCAGAGTCAGATGTTACTTGAGGTAGTAGAGGAGGAGAGGGAAAGGTTAGAGTATTTTGAGTCATAAAAGGAAGACTATTGAATAAAGTCAATAGCTATTTCTTGAGTTTTGTATTGACTCTTGTATGCCATTGACTTTTCTAGGCATTTTAGATATTTTAAGTAAAAATATAGACAAAGATCACTGTTCTGGTAGGTTATATTATATTCAGGGAGTCAGATTTATGCAATAAATCTTCTAAATAAGTATATTATAAAATGTTAGTAATTGATGATGTTGTGGAAGAAATTAAAAAAAAAAGACCCATTAAGAAAACCCTTTAGGGGGATATCGTGCTGCACTCCCAACTAGACATGTTATGGATCCTGTGCTAGGTCCCATGAGATAAGCCCTCCTTCAACAGAATGTATTTATTTAGCAGCTGTTGGCAGTGAATGTATTTGTGGAGGGTGCAGTGGCTCTCCTGTTACCAGTCCTCCCCAGTCCTGATGGAATTTCACATGTGAAAACGTATAAAAGGAAAACCCAAATTTAAGTTTTCTTTTAATGGGAATAGAGCTACTAGAAAGTAGGATTTTCGAAACCAACCAAACAGACAATAACAATAAAAACAAAAATTAAACAGATACCTGAGAAAGCTTGTAAAGGGATGAAATGAGAGAATAGAGTCAGGGCCTGGGTTGAATTGAGCAGCCTAGACCTAGTTCATTAACAGTTTATAGTTGGATGCCTGTTTTATGTAATTTCTGGCTCCTGGTGCAAAAGGTGGCTGTGTTTTAACAGGAACCTCCTTCTCACAACACACCTACAGAAACTAACGGATGCTGAACAGTAACTTTCAAAAATGCCTTCCATTCTTGGCCATTCCTCCCATTGCTCCTTCCTTTCTCTTGCTGACTGTGGGAATTAAATTTCATCTACTGATGGTCGATCCATGGTTCTTTAAGTTGTAGATGTCCTCATCTAGCAGGATTGAGGTCAGGGGCACTGATCTCCGTGGTGTGTCTTTTTAAAAAATGGGTATTAACACATCAATTGCCAAGAATACTGTCTTTATGAGAGATATTTTTGATGGCATATGTTCAAGTATCATACGAGCTTTTGTGTGGACATTTTGTAAGTTTTCTTTAAACAGATTTTTGAGGTATAATTTGCATACTGTTGCAGGTTGAATTGTGTCCCCCCAAAAGATGTTGAAGTCCTACTCCCCGGTACCTCAGAATGTGACCTTAACTGACACGATGATAGTTAGTTAAGATGAGGGCATAGTGGAGTAGGGTGGGCGCCTAATCCTATAGGATTGGTCCTTTTTATAAGAGATAGAGACGCACAGGGAAAGGTGATTGTGTGACAATGGAAAACAGAGATGGCGGCGATCCATCTCCAAGCCAGGAATGTCAAGGATGCCAGCAAATGCCAGAAGCTGGAAGAGGCATGGGAGGATGATCCTCTATAGGGTTCAGAGGGAACGTGGTTCTGCTGACACCTTCATTTTGGACTTCTAACCTCTAGAAATGTGAGACCATAAATTTCTGTTGTTTTAAGCCACCCAGATTCTGGTACTTTGTTATGGCAGCCCCAGGAAACTCATACACGTACTGTAAAATTCAACAGTTGAAGTACAGAGTTCACTGAGTTTTAGTGCTGTACAGAGTTGTGCAGCCATCACCACAATCCAGTTTTAGAACATTTCCATTAGCCCAGAAAGGTTCCTCATGTTGATTTGCTGTGTCTTCTTGTTCTACTTCACCTCCAGCCCCAGGCAACTACTAATCTGCTTTCGGCCCCCATAGATTTGGTTATTATGAACGTTTCATGTAAGTGGAATCATAAGACATATAGTTTTTTGCATCTAGTTTCTTTCTTTCTTTCTTTCTTTTTTTTTAAGATTTTATTTATTTATTTGACAGAGATAGACACAGCAAGAGAGAGAACACAAGCAGGGGGAGTGGGAGAGGGAGAAGCAGGCTTCCTGCTGAGCAGAGAGCCCGATGCGGGGCTCGATCCTAGGACCCTGGGATCATGACCTGAGCCGAAGGCAGACGCTTAACGAATGAGCCACCCAGGCGCCCACATCTAGTTTCTTTCAATTAGAATAATGTTTTGGGAGTTCATCCATGTGGTATAGTTTTTTTTTTTCGTTTTTTTTTTATTAAGTTAATTTTCTCCAAAGGCAGTCTACATGTAATGACAAGTCCTGGGATCTGCATAATATACTTTTTTGGCCAACAAGAAAGTTTTGGAAGGAAATGTGAATTGCCATTATGACAGGACTTCAAACTCTATTAATAGTGTATCTAAGGAGACATTGTTCCTGCCTTTATTTATTTCAGTAGTTCTCAAACTTGAGCATCTGTCAGAATCACCTGGAGGACTGGTTAAAATGGAAATTGCAGAGTCACTTCTCTAGTTTCTGATTCAGTGGGTCTGTGCCGGGCCTGAGAACGTGCATCTCTAACCAGCTCCCAGATGCTGCTGCTGGTCCAGGGAGCATCCTTCGAGAATGACTGCTTTAACCAGAAGCCACATTTAGTGGTGGTAGGGCTCCTTTCTTTTTCGTTGCCATCAATTCCTGCCTTCTCAGTGACTTATATAATAAGTAGGAGAGATTACTGTTTCTTAACCCAGAGTGGCCTCCAGTCCACATACATCTCTGAAAGCTCCATTTAAGTTTTGATAACTATCATCCATGCCCACTGTGGAATATTGCATCTCCTGAGAGCTTTTGGTTTGCAGAATAAAATTTAAAAATCAATCAGCTTAATGTCATCTCTGTGCTGCATGCCTTCTTGAGATCATAGTCACTTGCCCTATTTTAAGGAAGTCTCAGATCCACAAGGCTGCTGAGAATTGCTAGCAATTTTTTTTCTTCTTTTTTTCAACCAGCAAGCTAGATTGAGACCCAGTTGCTTAAATGCACAGAGATTGGTCAAAGTCTCCAGTGAATCAGTAATAAATGACATTTTCTTGGAATCATAGGCATGCCGTTAACTTCATTTTGCTTGTCTCTGTTTTGCCCCTTTATCTCTGGTCTAACTGAAAAAACAATCTGAATCATATTGTCTCTTCCATGTAGTATGTGACCTCGCAGCTGCTAGTGTAGATCTGTTGTTATAGTAAGTACTTCAAAGAATACGAATTAAAAGCATTTTACAGTGAAAGCAGACCATTTGTTCAGTGATAGGTGCGAGTTTTGTGAGGTCTGAAGCATATCTATAAGGAGAGGGAGGGCATCCTTCTTTAAAGAAAAGAATTCATAAGAATTTTATATTTTATAACAATATGCAATTTCATAGTAAGTAGATATTTAGAATGAACAGGGCAATCATAACCCATTAAAGACAATAAAAGCTCACACAACCTGGAGAAATTACTTTTACTTCTTTAACCGCCTAACATACCTGTATCCTTCTTTTTGTCTACAGTTTGGGGCTGTATACTCTTTGATGGTATCTACCTCTGACGTGGATTCTGTCATATGTTTATACAGAGAATAGAAAGTAAATATTGTCCTTTCTCTAGCAGGGTTGATTGAAATTTGTCTTTTATTACTGAAAGTTCAGGGAAGTTTGTTTCAGCTTCAAACCTCATCGTCGATGACAAAATGACACAGCCCATCAGGGAAAAATGAAACACGCAGCTTCACCCAGCAGCATTCACTTTTTAAAAGAGAACTGCTACAGGTATAGACACAAATTCTGCTAAAATTAGTTTCATGTAATTTCCACCAAGGGAAAAAAAAGATGCACGATATTTGATTATTACACATAATCGCATTACTGAGCGCATTGTGCACAGCCGAGAATTTTTTATTAGACTTCATTAAGAACAAAATCTTCCACTTACAACTTTATATCTCAGGATCGGATGAGTCCTACAGAAGAACTTTCACTCCATGCATTTGAATCACCGTTTCCTCTCCTCAACTACCGTAAACTTCTTTGCTGGGCCACAGAGGACACGTTTTTGTGGTGGCATGATCTGCAGCCTAGTACCTTTCCTGCGCTGACTCCAGTGGGCTGGCAGTGTTCTGGGAGGCCGTTTCTGCACTCGCACTCGCAATAACTTCACTTGATGCAAAAGTTATGGGAGCTTCAGCAACATATCTTACCGAACCCACGTCACAAGTATTCCCAAGTCAGCTCTCTCTTACTTACACGCCCAAAATGCCCCTAGGCTCTCGAAGGTTATCTGACAACATTCTCATTTGAGAACATCTCATGAGAGAGACACATCTCTCACATGAGAACATTCTCATTTAATTGCAGAGAAACAAGCTCACTTTTGGAAATTTTACAAAAGCACCTGGCTATGCGATCCGATTGCCATGGCTCTGCCCCATTCCTAGGGCTAAACTCTTACCCAAATAGTGAGTCTCTATGAAGGCGCAAGTACACTGACTTCAGGGCAACTCCACCTCCATTTTTGCTAAGAAAAATAGCTTAGGAGTATGCTGTCAGAGAGAGAGAGAGAGAGGGAGAGAGAGAGAGAGGAAAAAGAAGATTTTTCAGGGCACCTGGGTGGCTCAGTTGGTTAAGCGACTGCCTTCAGCTCAGGTCATGATCCCAGGGTCCTGGGATCGAGTCCTGCATCGGGCTCCCTGCTCTGCGGGGAGCCTGCTTCTCCCTTTCCCACTCCCCCTGCTTGTGTTCCCTCTCTCGCTGTGTCTCTCTCTGTCAAATAAATAAATAAAATCTTTAAAAAAAAAGATTTTTCAGATGGGAGAAATAATGCATGTAAATGAGGAGAGGAGGCTTAATTCTAATTATCTTTTATAAAGTTGTCCTGACTAGACCTGAAATGACAATCAGAGACGTAGGGCTTTCTGTGATTTTTTTTTTTTTTTCTGGTATGTTTTTTGAGAATGATTAGGGAGGACTAGATGAGAAAGGAGACTTGATTAAGACCCTTGAGGCCTGTGATTATGTTTCATATTTTAAGAGGAAATTAAAATTGTGGAAAGCTCCTGTCTCAGTCAGCTTGGGCTGCCATAAAAAATACTATAGACTAGGTGGCTCAAAAACCAGAAATTCTTTTTCTCACAGTTCTGGAGGCTGGAAACCCCGGGGTGAAGGTCCAGCAAGATTTGGTTCCTGGGGAGAGCTCTCTTCTTGGCTTGCAGGTGGCTGTCTTCTCTCTCTGTCCTCTCATGGTGGAGAGAACTATTCCTCCTCTTCTCTTGAGACCACAGTCCTGGGGCACCTGGGTGGCTCAGTTAGTTGGACATATGCCTATGGCTCAGGTTATGATCCTGGAGTCCTGGCGTCTTGGGATTGAGCCCTGTGGTGGGGGGAGAGGGCGTCCCTGCTCAGCAGGGAGTCTGCCTCTCCCTCTCCCTCTGCCCCTCCCCCTACTCCTTCTCTCTTTCTCTGTCTCTCAAATAAGTGAATAAAATCTTAAAAAAAAAAAGACCACAATCCTATTGAATTAGGGCCCCATCCTTAGGACCTCATTTAACCTTAATAACCTCCCAAAGACCCCATGTCCAAATACCATCACCTTAGGGTTGGAACTTCAACATAAGCATTTTGGGGGTACACATTCAGTTCATAACAGCTTAAGAGAAGAGATGTGGCATGATTAAAATGGGGACTTGGAAAGATGAGTGTCTCTGTGTTGGGAATAGATTGAAATTCAATGTTGGAGCTCCTGTCCCATAGTTCTGCTCTTACACAATTTCCATTTTTTCACTACCTATAAACCACTACAGAGCTTTCCCCAAATTAATTTTTTTTTAAAGTGCTCCTTTTCTTAGGCTCTCTAAATATTTTAGAAGGTCTAAAAGTAAAAATTTTACCTTGCTTATTTTTATCATTCCTTCTGTATTAGATGACCAACAAATTTTTCTTAAAAGAATCTGTCCCAGATGTATTTTCCCACCAGAAAGAGCGCATGCAGACACCTGAAGAATACATTATGCATGTGGCAGAACTCAAAATATTGTCATTATCTTTCTTTTTTTAAGCCTGTGTCCATTTAACAAACACTTAGGAGCCCCTTTTATGTGCCAGGTGTTACGGATGCATCTGTGAGCAACACAGACTAACATGTATAGCTTTGTGGAGATTTACATCCTAGGATAATTTTTTTTTTCCTGAAAACAAACAAAGCATTGTCATTTTTTCTTGGTTAGCTAGCTAGTTATCTGGTTTTAAAATTAGTTTAGCCTTGGAGTGAAATTTTTCTTTTATAATTAAATGTAAGTTAGATTTTAGCTCCTATTCATAGTCAAGTCAGAGTGGCTTTAAGTTACAACAATAATCTGCATTTAAATAGAAACCCTTCCTGCCAGCATCTATGGCAGAGCATGAAAAATACCATTTTTACAAAGGGTATTGTTCTGAATGTATAACTTACTATATAATTAAATACAAGAACGTTTTAGATTTTTACATCACTCAAGCAAGCCGATTTTTCACATTAAAACTACTGGGCTTTTTGAATAAGAAAAGTTAGCAATTCTGAGCCATTACAGTTGCTTTTTCAAGTTTTAAGTTCTAGAAGGTGTATTTTGCAAGATAATGAAGGTCACCCTATGTAATAATGAGACTGAATTCCAAGTTGATACCTTGAAGTCAGACTTCCTACTGATACCAATATTTAGGGTCTACGTTTTACAGACGTGGACTGCATTCTGTCAGTACACACTGGAATACTCCATTCTCCCTGAGATACTTTTTCTCCAAGTATTCCTATTGCTATGCCTTTCAACAGATCAGAACATTGGGATCAGAAAAGCATGACTTCTGGGGTGCCTGCCTGGGTGGCGCAGTCGGTTGAGTGTCCGACTCTTGGTTTCGGCTCAGGTCATGATCTCAGAGTCCTGGGGTTGAGCCCCCTCCCTGTCAGGCTCCCTACACAGCGGGGAGTCTGCTTGAAGTTCTCCCTCCTTCCCTCTCTCTCTCTCAAATAAATAAAATCTGTAAAAAAAAAAAAAAGAAGAAGAAGAAAAGCATGACTTCTGTCAATTTTATTCCTAGTAAGTGTCAAAGTCAGCATTAGAATTAGCTCCACAGGGGCGCCTGGGTGGCTCAGTCGTTAAGCATCTGCCTTCGGCTCAGGTCATGATCCCAGGGTTCTGGGATCGAGCCCCGCATCAGGCTCCCTGCTTGGCGGGAAGCCTGCTTCTCCCTCTCTCACTCCCCCTGCTTGTGTTCCTGCTGTTGCTATCTCTCTCTGTCAAATAAATAAATAAAATCTTTAAAAAAAAAAAAAAAAAGAATTAGCTCCACAAATAATTTTAATTAACAAAAGCAAATTATTGTGCAATAAAAACTGAAGTCTCCGTGGTAAAGCAGAAATAAAGAAAACAGTTTTGTTAAAAATATGTGTCAGGAGAAAGCCATAGCAGCTGGTCCCCTAACTTCCTGTGTGCCCCTAGAACCCTGGAAAAGGAATGATGTGTTGAGTTTCACTTTTTTTTTTCCTTTGAGGGCAGTAGGCCTATTGGTTCATGAAGAGAGGTATGACTTTGATAGAAAGTATTATGAACTGAAGCTAAGAGAGACCATTTTGATTAGCAGTGTTTACCACCACCACCCCAATGGCTGTTTTTAATATCATTGGAACTTGGGGCACCTGGGTGCCACAGCTGGTTAGGTGTCTGACTCTCAGCTCACGTTGTAATCTCAGGGTTGTGAGATCAAGCCCCGGTGGGGCTCTGCGTTCAGTGCAGTCTGCTTGAGACCTTCTCTCCCTGTCCGTCTGCCCCGGCCCTGCTTGCTCTCTCTTTCTCAAAACAAATAAATCTTCGGGGAAAAAAAAAAAAAAAAAAAAAGATATCAATGGAAGTCAAGGGCTTAACACTACATTGATGTTAAAGTCATTTTTCTGGGTGTCCAGAGACAGGGTTCTGGTCTGTGTAACTTTCTGATTATCTGTAGGTCAAGAATAATGATTAGTGTCATGTCTTAGAAGGGCTTTCATTGTTGCTTTGAGTTTTAAATGACAGAATATGAGTGAAAATCTTTTGCCCATAACAAGTGCAATGCAAATGCTAATTACTATTATTTTCCTCAGTGTTCTCTGGGCTCAAATTGCTTCATCCTAAACTGAGGTTTTGAAATGGGACAGGTATCCAAGATGTCATAGACAAAAATTAGAAAAGAAACAGAGAAACGACCTGGGGGCCCTACAGCCGTGCTCCCAACGTTTCGAATTAAGGGATCAATAGAATTTGATATCAAAATCTGGAAAGTGTCACAGGGCTGCCCATTTTTAAATTTTGTTAACAAAATACATTTTTGAAAAGGCTACTGCCTTGATTATCTACTCCCATTTCACAGGAAGGACATAATCTCAGACTAAAGAACAGACCTTTAAATTCAACACATTTGGCTTGCTAAAATACCTGTTATATTTGTCTTTATTTTTCTCCGTTTTCCTAAGGCAGCTGGGCACTTTGGTAAGAGTTGACAGTACTGTTATTTTGGAGCTTCTGCTATAACCCATAGCAGCTCCCTCTAGGTCACGTCTGCCTTAGAACAGAGCTGCAGGTCGGGGCTCGGTCTGCTATGCCAGGAACCCTGGACCTCACTCCCGCATTTTCATAGAGGAGGCCCTAAGCATACATCCAGGTAGGGCCTTGCCTTTTTCCTTGGCAAGTATTTCTGAATTTGTTCAGATATTCAAAAAGAGCCCAGAGATCATAAAACGTAATGAAGTTTTAGCGTCTTTTAAACAACATGACTCTGTACCTTAACAAGTGCTTTACTTTATTGAATAGGGGAGGGCACCCCAGGTTAACTAGATAAGATAAATATCTTAGCACCCTGATTAGGAGCGTCCCATTGATACAGTATTTCTGTCCCCAAACATTTTGTTGCTGGTGTTGTCGATTTTTAGAACACGGGTATTAATTACCTAAACAACAGACGTACAATACTAATGCTGAGCCGTAACTCCTCTCTTCTTCTCCTTCCTGAGACTCAGTCTTCTGTACCAGTTCCCTTCTGATTGGTTCGGAATTTGTTTTGAAGGGAATGCATGTTGTGTGCGTGTGTGTGAAATAAGCAGGATGCCTTTTTTTCAATATTGTTGGAAGGCTTGTAGTGGTTAGAAGCTAAGAGACAAAAAGCTAAAATAAAATAGGAACCGAATACCCTCTCACATTTGGGGCCCATACTGACCATTTTGGAGCTGATGGGGTGGTTCTGACATCAGACACCTATGCATATCTTACTGGGTTTTTTTTAAAGATTTTATTTATTTATTTGACAGAGAGAGAGACAGCGAGAGAGGGAACACAAGCAGGGGAAGCGGGAGAGGGAGAAGCAGGCTTCCCGCTGAGCAGGGAGCCTGATATGGATGCGGGGCTTGATCCCAGGACTCCGAGATCATGACCTGAGCCAAAGGCAGTCGCTTAACCAACTGAGCCACCCAGTCGCCCTATGCATATCTTATTGTTCTCTCTCAACCAGTGGGAAGAGAAAAAAAAAAAAAAACCAAACAGGGAGAGCCCCCCAGTCCTTTGAAAGGTATAATGGGGAGTGATGCGCATTTGTTCACATTTCAGTCATCCAGATCTTTGTCACGTGCCCACCACTGAGTTGGCAAAGCATTCTGGGCAATGCAGTCTTGTGCTGGGCGGACATGTGCATTGCTGAAATTCAGAAGTTGTAGTTTGAGAGGGAAGAATGAATATTGGTAGACAATACGTAGCCAGTTACCTGTCTTAGGGAGCACTTCTTGCCATGGATTATTTTGAGATGACAACATCATCAGCAAAACAAAGATTAAATGGGATGGGGTGGGGTGGGAATATTTTTGAGTGGTGACCCATTCATTTTTTAATGGTGTGATTTTAAATTGGAAATGTCATTAGATACTAAAGCAGCTGTTCTCCAAGTCTTCTCTAGGGATCTTTGCAGGTTCCAGAGACCAGTTTCAGAGATTGTGCAAGATGAAAGCTATTTTCATACTAATTGTACGAAATCGTTTGCTCCTTTTTATTCTCATTCTCTCACGAATGAGCAGTGGAGTTTTCTAGAAGCTTTGCCATTTGTGTGATATCATTGCTCTGAAGGATAATGGAATGTGTGCTTGTCTGTTCATCTGTTTAAACACTTCTCAGTTGTAACTTCTAATACAATATAACTTAGATTAAAAAAAAAAAAGCTTTTTGGGTTTTTTTACAAATTTTAAAAGTATGAAGAAGTCCTATAACCAAAAAGCTTAAGAATTGCTATCCCGAAACATAATGCATTTTATCTTTAGACTAAAGCCCAGCCTAATTCTTTAGTAAGGCATTTGGTTATACAAATGAAATGAAACTATTTTTTACCTCAGAGTTTAGCATCAAACTCTGGAAAAATGTTCACATGCTTGTAGGAAAGTTTTTTGGGGGGTTTTACTTCCAGTATATGATGTCATTTCTCAGCAGCACATTTCTAGCATTTTTTGGGGTGCTCAAAATCAAATCATGAATAGAAAATGGCAATTGCTTTTCAACTTTTCTTCTCTTAAGAAAAGAAAAATCTCTTTTTATCAGCAAGGTTAAAGGTTTACAGAGAAGTTTAGGATATTAGTGTTCATTCACTCTACCTGGTGTGTGTTTTGGGGGAAAAAAACCCACTTTTATGTTCTACAATGACAGTTAACTTGAGAATTTCTCAAGATTTGCTCAGTCTGACAAAAAGAAGCCATTCAGCTAGACATAAAGAGGCAGGCTTTTCATTTTGACCCTACATTTCAGTATGTCAGTGGTGTTTTAAATGCTAAAATTACATTGCTAAGAACTTCCTGAGAGATTTGAGAATTGTTACCCCTCTTAGAAGCTGTATAATAAGTAAATTTTGCCCTCGGCTTTGATACTCCTGATAGTTCTGTACTTCAATATTTTTGGTTTCCTTCTCAAGAAAATTATGAAACCTTTGATTAAGAAACACAGATGCACCCATTACCGTACAAGACTTTGAGGGAGCACTTCCAAATTATTTTTGTATCTACATTAAGGGACGGGAAAGAAATCTGGACAGCCACTGGGGATTTAGTGGAAACTAAGTATCAACCAATGCATAAGAGCAGTGGTAAGGCATATTCCCAATTCATTTTCAAATGAAGAGCAGAGAAACAGTTTGTCATTTGTTCTAGGAAAAAAATGCCTTTCTCGGGACACCTGGGTGGCTCAGTCGGTTAAGCATCTGCCTTCAGCTCAGGTCATGATCCCAGGGTCCTAGGATCAAGTCCCGCATTGGGCTCCCTGCTCCGCGGGGAGCCTGCTTCTCTCTCTGCTTCTGTCTCTCTCTCTGTCTCTCATGAATAAACAAATAAAATCTTAAAAAAAAAAAAAAGAAATGCCTTTCTCTTGCCATTATACCAGATTCTTAGACAAAACATGAACGGTATAGAATGAATATTTTTGTCTTCAGTTTCCCTTATTTCATCCTCTTGTGTTATCTAATTACAGTAATTGCCAAGCCATAGGAACAAGAACACTTTGAAATTTGCAAGACCTTACCACAATAAAGCGTGAATTTTATAATTTACATAGTACGCTGAAATCTGTGCTACAATGCCTCAGCTTCTCCACGTTCAGACAAAATTTACCAGGACTGAATATTGGGTATTTTGTGGGAAATAGACATATTGTTTGTGTGTACATTTCATGATGAAATTTTTGGGGTTTGGACTCATAGGTTCAGGAGTTAATTTGGTTTTCATAATGTGGTCAGTAGATGACATGGGGTCCTTGAGACAGAGTCAGACTCTGATTCTGGACCCGATCAAGACTCAATGACCGGACTCAACATGGACCTGATCCATAAAAAGAAGCCGGGTGTATTGGATAACAAATTTAACCTGCCTGTGTCTCAGTTTCTTATCTTTGACATTGTGCAATGTTGGGCAAATCACTTATCCCGTGTCTCAGTTTTGCCATCTAGAAAATAGGGATATCGAGGGCTGTTGGATGGATTGGGAGAACTAGTTTACATAAAGTGCATAGAACAATGCCTGGCTCATAAGCACTATAAACATGTTACTACTATTATTGTTATCTGTAAAGGGAGAAGATGGGCAAGGTAAGCTCTGAGACTTCTTCCAGCTCTAATATTTTTATTTAATTGAAGGAGTAGAAAGACAGACTCAAAGTGCCACATTTTTGTGGAAAATCTCATCAGATTTATGTTGGCTTGTTATGGTTCATACTGTTGTTTGTATACAGTTCCCCCTGCCCCCATATCCCAGACCTGCCTTGTGCTCAGGGGCCACACTGTCCCCCTGCTCCTTGACCACAGGAAGCTCCTTTCCTCAGGTTTATAAGATTAACACAAAACCTCCCACCCAAGTCCTGTTCTGGGTCCCTGCCTGGCTCCCTTTCACGTCCCCCCCTTATTGTCTCAAGCCACAGTTTCCCTCAAGCTGGGAACCTTTCCCAGAGTTCCTTCATCTCATGGGACACAAGGACCTGACCCGGGTGCCCCTGCACAGACAGCCAAGTCCAGCCTCCAGTGCTTTACACAGCTTAACACAAGGTGTGAGGACGCACATTTCCACATGTAAAATTAGTTCATAGGTTCTTCTTAGCAACTTATTCCTTAAGCCTCTCCAGAGCCCACCTTGCCCAGATGAAAATATAGCCCTCCTTAAAGGAATTGGTTTAGCATCTTTTCCTACTGAGATTTCAGGATCCTTTCCTCCAGTGAAAGAGATAGGAAAACAGCAGGTGTTCCTTAACAACCCAAGAAAATTTAGATTAAGGTGAGTCTCCACCCCCAGCCTAGAGATTCTTTTGCATTTTGATGCAGAACTCCTTGTCTTTTCTTTGTCTCCATTGTGTGGATTCTAGAAAAGGATCTTTGCTTGGGTCTTGTATAACAAGAAGCTAATTAAAAGTATGTTTTTGTTTGTTTGCTTGTTTGTTTTTGCCAATACAAACTGCCTTCAAAGGAAAATTCAATTTTCCATCCATACACACACACTGGCAATGCTGGAAGCTTTTATTTAAAAAGAATGGCTATTGACATTGTGTGTGTGTGTATCCTTGTGTGTTATTCATATTTACTTAACAAATTTCATTCAAAATTTTGCCCATAGTGATTGGCTTTTGCCCATACAAACCTACCTTCCAACCATGGATTTATGAATTTTTTTTAACCTTATAACCAGAAGCCTACTGTATGTGAATATGTGTTTGGGGAAGGGGGCAGGGAAGGGGTATGGTGTGATGGAGAGACAATGAGATCATATACTTTAGGAAGACATTAAGATAATATAATTCCTTTAAAAACTAAAGACCCTTAACATAGTAACTTCTGCCAAGTATTTTTCCCCTCGTTAACTTCTTATTTTGAAACAATTTCAAATTTACAGAAAGTTCCTTTATACCCTTCACCCAGATTCCCCAATGGTTAGCATTTTATCATATTTACCCTTTTCCTGAATTTTTTGAGAATAAGTTGCAGACATGATGCCCATTATCTTTTTTATTTCTCCCCAACATTTTGTCAAGAAAGTTTTCAAACATACAGAAACATGGAAAGAATTTGCAGTGAATGCCTCTAAACCCAGTGCCTGATTATTTTTCCATTACATTTTACCAAACTTGGTTCATTACACATCTGTTCTCCATTGATGTGTCCATCCTTCCATCCCATTGCTTTTTGAACAACTTTACTGATGTATAATGTACAAACCATAAAATTCATCCATCAAGTAATTTTAATCCACAGTCAAATCATAGGAAGTCATGGCGTAGTTTGGTAAATTCTATCAAAGCGGCCCATTTCTCAAGGTAAGTTCCTCTCATCTTGTAAAAGGAGACTGATCTCTGATAGGGACCCTGACCTGTAATCCAGGACCTGCTTCTCCCTGATGGTTGGAGTCTCAGAAAATCAAATTACTCTCTCTGAATCTCAGTTTTTGGAAATCTGGAATGAGGCCATTTTGACCCATTGATCAATCATTTTCTTGTGGCCCCAAAATGCAGAAATTCTCAACGTGAGTATCCCTGTTTCTCCTTACTCTGCGCAGTGTACTGCATTACACCTTTTGTTTGCTTTCCTCAGAATTAATCCTGATGACATCATGGGGAGCAAGTTAGCCTGAACATTTAAGGGGATAAAACACTCATGCCTTGAGGACTCTTCTAGAGCGAATCATTTATACATAGCATTTGCTGCATTCTTCTGTGAAATGGAATCTTGCTGTTGCTAAAGCAGAAGCCTGCTGGTAAATGCTCCAACTGTACATATTACCCAGCTGGTGGCTGAATTCTGACTATTGAGCTGCCTAGAATTGGAATAATTAATTTTCCTGGAGAAAGTACATTGTGTTGTAGCTTTTTGGATCTGTGACTGTAATCTGTAATCACCAGGGAATTTATTTAGAATTGCAATTATACTAGAGTTAGTAATTTATAGTAGAGATGGGAGTTTGCTAAATAGGAGGCATAGAGCTGTGAGTTCCCATTAATAGTTTTGTGAGCTTTGTATAATACCCAAGCTGTTAGCAAAGAACTATTAGCTAAATAGTCAGTTCATGTTCGTCTTATCTAATGAAAGCAGAACCTAACGTGTTTACCTCAGGAGTTTTCCCATTTATTTAAAGTACAGTTTTCTTTTGGAAGAAAAGGGAGTGTTACTATAAAAGCTTGTATTTTAAAGAAGTGTGATTATGAATAATAGCTTCCTAGATATATAGCATTGTGTTTTTTAATATATTCCAGTAATATGATTCTTCTTATTGTGCCTAAGAAGTAATATTCCATCCTCTTTTAAATACTGTATCTTAAAGGAAAGAACATGTGAATTGACTGCTTTTTAAAATTATGCATTTTCTTTGGATAAAAATAAGGGTTTTTTTGAAAAAAAAAAGTATTCTTACTAATATGTAGCAATTATTTCGAAGAGATGCTCATACATAATTATGTAGATTACTCATAGATCAGCCAAGAAAGTAGACATGACTAATGGGAAATCATCAAAGTTGCCAAGAAGCCTTTATCTTTTAGTTCTATAGCCCTCATTACACTTTGCAACCCTTTAGCACATTTGTGGTTATAATTCCGCAGAATTGTGTAATTTATAAAATTGTATTGTACGTAAAATTGTTGCTCATGTGATGAAGAATGACTGTTTTTTAAAAAAGAAAATTATCTTGTTCCATATCAATATTATAAGATAAAATGTCATATTTGATAATAACTATAATGTGGTGAATTTGCATCCCAGGTTAATGGAAGTTCTCAGCTGCTCAACTAGGGCCCCAAGAATCTGCGATGTTTTAGAATTCAGAATTCTGTTTAAGAAGTTAATTCAGTGCCTATGCAATATAGAATGGAACATCTCTAGTGGAATCAAGCAGTGTATTAATATTTCTGCAGTAAAACATAAGGATATTCCTTCTATGTGAGATGGATAGACTTTAAGTAACATCCTGTCAGTGTGGAAGTTAATTATCAGTTAACACAGTTTGGATGAATGCAAGTGTCTCTGGTTTTCACAGTTTTTGGATTTTAGAATTGCAGAAAAGAACTGAGGACTTACGGTAAAATAATTGGTATTTCATGGTGTATTTTTGGGTGTGTTCTGCAGAGCTTCTCCAGAGAAGCCATTTAAGCTAAGTATTATATTCTGTGAACATCAAAAGTGAAATGTAAGGCAACAGTATTTTTTAAAGGATTTTACATACGTTGTTTCTGTTGGAAGTATGATCTGCTTTCAAATTGACAGAGTTAAAATAGGCATATCCCAATTACAGCTTTGTTCATTAATATATTTGAGTCCTTGTCTTAATTTTTTCCTTTCCTTAAATTCAATTCAAAATATGTGGAAATTCCTGCAACTTTTCTATACACTCGTTGTTCATAAACTAGAGAATAGCAGTATAATAAATGAATATCATTATTATTTAAAATAAATATTTACTTCCTTTTTCTTATGGAGGATTTTACTTGAGATTATTTTGAACTAAATGTCTACAACTAAGCTAAAGAAATAAACCTAGATAGATGTATAATACCTTTGGGACCAGAAATCCATGGTTAGTTATTATAAAAAGGAAAAATTTGACAATCTTTAGTAAATAGAACTATTGGTTATTTGAAAACAAATATTGTCCCAAGAGTTGTTATAAGCAAGGAGCATAAAAATGGTCTCTATAAACTTTTCATTGAAGGGAATTAAAGATTAAATACTGAAGTAAAATAGAAGAATTTCTGACATGTATTGATTTGAATATAACTCATGTAAAGGCAAAGAAATAATATTAAGAGATCATTCTGTCTAACCTAGAAGAATGCAATTAATGCAGGCTTGGGTTCTATTCTTAGGCTTTTAAGAAAAAGAAAGAAAACAATCTTTGAGACGGGGACACAAATACCCATTAAATTACCTTTGAAGGCAGTTGAAAAAGACTGTAATTACATCTATCTTACTTAAAATCAGAGAGGTTTAAATAGATCTTAGCTTTTATATGCATGAATGGGGGTGCTAATTTGACTGTTTTTAATTAATGCATATATCCTACATATCATATATTATTTATCAGTTTATTGAAAATGGAATTAATCTTAAATAACTATGGTGAAAGTGCATACAGAATACTTAGTAAATGTTTGTGGATGGATACATGAGTAAATACAGTTAAGTGACAGTCTTTGTAACTCTGGAATCATGAAATCACTATATAAACTTATTTTTATTTCATTCCATGAAAACTAACAATTCAAGCTTTAATTATTTATTGAACATAAATTATACTGCAACTGACAGAGAAGATAAAGAAATATTGAAATTCAAATTTTAACATTTCTTTCTATATAATAACTTAGATCTAATATCATAGGTATACATGTGCATTGAACACTCTAAAATAATTGTATATGAATACTTATTTCTAGAAACACTGAGCTAGAGGCTGCCAGGTAGAAAATATACTGATTATTTGGTGTATATATAAAAATTACAAATATTATAATACTCTTTGAACCCAAAATTCCACTCCTTAGAATTTATTCTTCAGGTATACTTGCATAAGTGTTCCTATAGCCATACTTATCAAAATATTTAAAATCACCTCAATGACCACCTTTTGAGGGTTGATTAAATTAATTATGCTGCATTTATAAAATGCAATTCAGTATAGCAATAACAATATAAAAAAGCTTTCCCTCTACTGAAATATTAAATGTAAAAAAGCTAAGTGCAGAAACATATGTGTATTATGATACCATGCATATAAAGAGAGTAAGTAGAAAATATCTACATTTGTCTATATGAACTTTGTTTGAACAGAATTGCTCTGGGGAAGGAAAATAAGAAATTACAGCATTTATCTGTTGGAAAGGATGTGTGTGAACTGAGCATAGACATAGACGTGGGAGGGACACTTTCACTATCTACCATTTTACTTTCTGAGGCATACCATATGATTGTATTATTATTACTTTTACAATGAGCAGTTTTTAAAAAGTGTTATGCTTAAATTTCCCCACTTGTGCATTCAAGAAATGAATCATTTGGAGCCTCCCTGTAGTGTGTCTCTGTGTAGTGGGGACTGTCAGAGAAGACACTATAGAAGAATAGGTCTTGTCTTACGGATTGAAAATGGGAAAGATCGGCTTGGCTTTTATCTTTCAATAAAGCAAGATGTGGTGAATTAATAATATTCCATAGCTTAAGAATCTACTTAGATTTAGAATCTGCCCTAGAGAAAAATAGACTTTTTTGATTTGTATGATAGATTTTAAAACTGATGGTGAAGTTTGTATTTCTACATGAATATTAAAGGATTTCATTAGGATGGATGAGCTAAGAATAAATCAAAACAAGAAATTAAGACTATTAAAGTGTTATGTGAATTAGAAAACTAGTTTTTTTAATGCTTGTGTGCTCAGTCCTGTGTCGTGAATTGATCAGGTACTTGAAATACTTAGATTAGTTTGCTCCCTTACTGAGTCTTTGTAGCTCTGTATTGGAACATTTCATTGCATAAACTTTTATGATTAAAAATATCTTTATAATTGATGGGTGTCTGGCTGGCTCAGTCGGTAGACCATGTGACTCGATCTCAGGGTTGTAAGTTCGAGCCCCACGTGTATAGAAATTACTTAATAATAAAATCTTTAAAAAAAATCTTTATAATTGAAACCCAACCTTTATATGCATATTCTACATACAGAGTAACTTGTGTTCCAAAGTTTTTATTAGTCCTTTAATCTGTTAATCAAGGCAACTACCACAAGGGCATTTACATATGTCTTGCGAATAAAACCAGTGTTGGAGCATCTTATGGAGAATTTATGTAGGTTGACAATTAAGAGTTTAGAGACCTAAACAAGATATAACAATTGAACAGGGCTTAGGAAAAGATGGCAGAGGAGTAGGGCACCCTATTCCAGCCATCCCTGGAATTGAGCTGGATATCTACCAGACCACTCTGAACACCCACGAAATCAGCCTGAGATATAAGAAGATAGATCTGGATCTCTACAAACAGTAATCGCAGGTGGTTTGTTTCCAGGTACGAAGCGGGGAGCCGTGATTCCGCAGATAGATAGCAGAGGATAAATGGCAGTGAGAGGGAGCCTGGCCATGGGGATCCTACACCACCAGTGAGCAAAAGCCTCCTGCGCTGGGGACGGGGCACAGCTCCCAGACTGGTAGTGGCAGGGAAAGCACTTAGGGCAGCCCCCGCTGATGGAAACCAGAGCTGCAAGGCCACGCGTGCAAACTGGGGGCAGCTGGCGGTTTTAGAAGCACAAAGGGCAGAGACGTGCCCCAACCTGGAGGTGAGGACTGGGAGCCCTGCTGAGGGGTGCACAACCCGGGACTGCAGTTTATAGCAGCACAGACAGAAATGGAGATAGGGTGGCCTGGAGAACTCACTGAAGCACAGACTGCGATCTCTCTGCTCTAAGGCAGAGGGTTGGAAATGGTCTCTTCTGCTCTGACTCTCAGAAGAGATGCAGAAAGCTGCCAGGGAAAGCTGCCAGAGAACAAAAGCCCCCAAAAACCAGTTTCCACTGAGCCCATCCCCTGCCACGGGGGGCAGGGCAGCTCTGCCCAAACAGGGTTGCCTGACTAACAGTGCGGCAGGCCCATCCCCCAAAAGACAGGCCGGGAGAACAAGAGGCCAACAACCCTAAGGTCCATAGAAAACAAGTGTATCTTGCTTGGGTTGTGGTCAATAATTTGGACTCTGTACATTCCCTCAACCACCCATCAGCAGAATGACTAGGAGAAGGAACACCCAAAATAGGAAAGACTCAGAGATTATGACTTATGCCACAGATTTACAAATGGATTCAATATAACCAAGATGTCGGAGATGGTATTCAGGCTAGCAATTATGAAGAAGATAGCTAGAATGGAGAAATCAATTAATGGCAACATAGTGTCTCTAAGGGCAGAAATGAAAGCTGAACTGGCAGAATTTAAAAATGCTATCAATGAGATCCAATCTAATCTAGATTATCTAACAGCTAGGGTAAGCAAAGCAGAAGAACAAATTAGTGACCTGGAAGACCATTTAATAGATAAAAAGGGAAAAGAGGAGGCCAGGGAAAAACGACTCAGAATCCATGAAAATAGAATCAGAGAAATAAGTGACACCATGAAGCATTCCAATGTCAAAATTATTGGAATCCTGGAGGGGGTGGAAAGAGAGAGAGGACTAGAAGATATATTTGAGCAAATCGTAGCTGAGAACTTCCCCAATCTGGGGAATGAAACAAACACCCGTGTCCTAGAGGCAGAGAGGACCCCTCCCAAGATCAAGGAAAACAGGCTAACACCATGGCATGTAATAGTAAAACTCGCAAATATTAGAACCAAGGAAACCATCTTAAGGGCAGTTAGGGGGAAGAGATTCCTTACGAACAGAGGGAGGAACATCAGAATAACGTCAGACTTATCCACAGAGATCTGGCAAGCCAGAAAGGCCTGGCAAGACATATTCAGGGTAATAAACGAGAAGAACATGCAGCAAAGAATACTTTATCTGGCAAGGCTTTCATTTAGAATGGATGGAGAGATGCAGAGCTTCCTAGACTGGCAGAAACTGAAAGAATATGTGACCACTAAGCCGACCCTGCAAGAAATATTAAGGGGGGTTCCATAAAAGGAGAAAGACCCCAAGAGTGATCTGCAACAGAAATTTACAGGGACAATCTATAAAAACAAGGTCTTCACAGGCAACATGATGACAATAAATTCATATCTTTCAATAATCACTCTCGACGTGAACGGCCTAAATGCTCCCATAAAACTGCACAGGGTTGCAGATTGGATGAATAGACAGGACCCATCCATATGTGGTCTACAAGAGACTCATTTTGAACCTAAAGATACATCCAGACTGAAAGTGAAGGGATGGAGATCCATCTTCCATGCCGGTGGACCTCAAAAGAAAGCTGGGGTAGCAATTCTTATATCAGACAAATTAGATTTTAAACAAAAGACTGTAGTTAGAGACACAGAAGGACACTATATCATTCTTAAAGGGTCTATCCAACAAGAAGATCTAACAATTGTAAATATCTATGCCCCCAACGTGGGAGCAGCCATCTACATAAGCCAACTGTTAACCAAAATAAAGAGTCATATTGATAACAATACGTTAATTGTAGGAGACCTCAATACTCCACTCTCAGCAATAGAAAGATCATCTAAGTAGAAAATCAACAAAGAAACAAGAGCTTTGGATGACACACTGGTCTGGATGGACTTCCTAGATATATACAGAACATTCCACCCTAAAACAACAGAACACTCATTCTGCTCAAGCGCACATGGAACTTTCTCCAGAATAGACCACATACTGGGTCACAAATCAGGTCTCAACCGATACCAAAAGATTGAAATGATTCCCTGCATATTCTCAGACCATAATGCTTTAAAACTGGAACTCAATCACAAGAAAACATTTGGAAGAAATTCAAACATTTGGAAACTAAAGACCACTCTGCTCAAGAATGTTTGGGTCAACCAGGAAATCAAAGAAGAACTTAAACAATTCATGGAAACCAATGAGAACGAAAACACATCGGTCCAAAACCTATGGGATACTGCAAAGGCGGTCCTAAGGGGGAAATACGTAGCCATCCAAGCCTCACTCAAAAAAATAGAAAAATCCCAAATTCACCAACTAACTCTACACCTTAAAGAACTAGAGAAAAAGCAACAAACGATGCCTAAGCCACACATTAAAAGAGAAATAATTAAGATTAGAGCAGAGATCAATGAATTAGAAACCAGAAACACAATAGATCAGATCAATGAAACTAGAAGCTGGTTCTTTGAAAGAATAAGATTGATAAACCTCTGGCAAGACTTACCATTGCCTGATTTCAAGCTATATTACAAAGCCATGATCACCAAGACAGCATGGTACTGGCACAAAAACAGACATATAGACCAATGGAACAGAATAGAGAGCCCATATATGGACCCTCAAATCTATGGTCAAATAATCTTTGACAAAGCAGGAAAAAATATGCAATGGAGAAAAGACACTCTCTCAATAAATGGTGCTGGGGAAATTGGACAGCCACATGTAGAAAAATGAAACTCGACCATTCTCTAACACCATACACAAAGATAAACTCAAAATGGAAGAGAGACCTCGATGTGAGATGGGAATCCATCAAAATCCTAGAGGAGAACATAGGCAATAATCTCTTTGACATCAGCCACAGCAACTTTTCAAAATACATCTCCAAAAGCTAGTAAAACAAAAGCAAAAATGAACTTTTGGGACTTCATCAAGATAAAAACCTTCTGCACAGCAAAGGAAACAGTCAACAAAACAAAGAGGCAACCCACAGAATGGGAGAAGATATTTGCAAATGACAGTACAGATAAAGGGCTGGTATCCAAAATCTATAAAGAACTTCTCACACTCAACACCCAGAAAACAAATAATCAAGTCAAAAAATGGGCAGAAGAAATGAACAGACAATTCTCTTAAGAAGACATACAAATGGCAAGCCAGAAAGGGGAACCCTCTTACACTGTTGGTGGGAATGCAAGTTGGTACAGCCACTTTGGAAAACAGTGTGGAGGTGCCTCAAAGAATTAAAAATAGAGCTACCCTATGACCCAGCAATTGCACTCCTGGGTATTTACCCCAAAGACACAGATGTGGTGAAAAGAAGGGCCATATGTACCCCAATGTTCATAGCAACAATGTCCGCAATAGCCAAACTGTGGAAAGAGCCAAGATGCCCTTCAACAGATGAATGGATAAAGAAGATGTGATCCATATATACAATGGAATATTATCAGCCACCAGAAAGGATGAATACCCAACTTTTACATCAACATGGATGGGATTGGAGGAGATTATGCTAAGTGAAATTAAGTCAAGCAGAGAAAGTCAATTATCATATGGTTTCACTTATTTGTGGAACATAAGGAATAGCATGGAAGACATTAGGAGAAGGAAGGGAAAAATGAAGGGGGGCAGAATCGGAGGGAGAGATGAACCATGAGAGACTATGGACTCTGAGAAACAAACTGAGAGTTTTAGAGGGGAGGGGTGTGGGGGGATGGGTTAGCCCGGTGATGGGTATTAAGGAGGGCACATACTGCATGGAGCAGTGGGTATTATACGCAAACAATGAATCATGGATCACCACATCAAAAACTAATGATGTATTGTATGGTGACTAATGTAACATAATAAAATTTAAAAAAAAAGATATAGCAATTGAATACTCAGGGGTCAGATTCCATTTTCTTTAAATATCCTGTAGGCCTGGGACTATTTGACATTCATCATTTTAAATAAATGAAAGTATAATCTATTTTCTGATCACAAAATAACTTTTTGGAAACAATTCTGTCCAACAGCTACAAGGCTTGACTGATCTTTGATATAGTAGCTTCTCTTTGAGTTTCAGTGAAGTATAGGATAAAGAGAAATTTATATCAGGTAACTGCTTCCAGAGCTTATAAGTAGTAGTTTTTTTTTTTTTTTTCTGCCAATGTGTAGAAGAATGTATAGTCATCTTTTTATGTCTTGTTCCATAAACTCTAATTTCAGCTAGTTGTACATATACAGGTGATGATCAATCTAAATTGAACTATTTTTTTTTCTCAGAATGGAAACATAATGTCCTATCTGTGCATTGTTTTGTTCAGCAGTATCACATAATTTTAAATGTGTGATTGATTGGCACATTACAGAGAATGGTAAGTGATTTCATATATCTATTTTATCATTATACAGCAGGATTATTGTTTCTTCCAACAAAATGTAGGCTCTAATCGATGGCATTGCAGTTCTTCTCAACTCAGAAAACGATATCTGTATACATTTAATAGAATTAAAGAGTTATTATATCTATTCACTAATACGCACATTTTTTATGTGGCATAATCTTTTGGGAACACAGAGAATATAGGAGCACCCTCTACCATCTAGTTTGAGGCATCCTATAATTTAAGGCTAAGAACTACTTACATCATGTAGGTATTGCATGGTTCAGCTTTCTAGCGAGGGCTTATGTTTGTGCGATTCTCCCTTGACCCTCAAAGCAGGCAAGGCTGGAGTGGGATCGGAGGCCTGAGGCCTAGATGTCATGGTCCTTATTAAGAGGAGTGGTGGTTCAGTTTGTGTGCTGACAGAAGTCAGGAATGCCAGAGGCAGGTATGGATGGGGCATGCAGAGCAAAGGAGTAGGGACCAAGGAGATTAGGGTAAGTGCTACCAGGACCACTGGCTGGGAATGAGTAAGTTAGGGAGGATCTTGAGTGATTGCCTAGTAACAACCAGTGTTTGGGTTGGCAAGGGTGTAATGCAAGAAGTATCCTTCCCTGGTTATTTAAGGGAAAGGACAGAGCGGATGGTCTTTGCCAACTTAATGTTGATTCTTAGGTATGGAGGCACTATTATTCATGATTCTCCAGAGAAATAGAATCAACAGGCTGTGTGTGTGTGTGTGCATGTGTGTGTAGAAAGGAAGAGATTTGTTATAACGAATTGGTTTATGTGATTATAGAGCTGAGTAGTTCCAAGATCACAGTCACCAGGCTGGAAACCCAGGAGAGCTGGGTGTGTATCTCTGGTCTGAGTCCAAAGCTCTGAGAACCTGGAGAACTGATGGTCTCAGCTCCAATCTGAACGTTGACATGCTGGATTCTCAAGAAGAGCTGATGTTTCAGTTTAGGTCCCATGGCAGGAAAATGGTGATGTTCCAGCTCCACAGTCAGGCAGGAGAAATTCCCTTTTACTTATAGGAAGGTCAGCTTTTTTGTCCTAATTAGTCCTTCAACTGATTGGGTGGGGCCCCCCACATCAGGGAGGGCAATTTGCTTTACTACCAATTCAAATGTTAGTCTCTTCCAGAAACACCCCCACAGACACGCCTGGAGTAATGTTTGACCAAATGTCTAGATACTCCATGGCCCAGTGATCGTAGGGAGATCAAAGCAGACCCATTAGTGAATGCCACAGGAAGACTCTCCTGAGGACTGCCTTTACACATGGATAGTGTGAAGTTACAAGAGTTAGTCCCGTGAAAGTCCGTGCACGCCTCTAGTTTCTCTCTCTCTTATTAGATGAGATAGCTGAGAGAACTCACCAAGTTGAGGATGTGGTCTGACTAGATCTGGGCCTCTTGCAATCTTCCTTTGAGAAGACATAAATTTATGAATTATAACCTAATTATTATGTTTATAAGGGTTTTTTCTATACATATCATGATAATCTCTGCTGTGAATATTCAGTATGTGTTTTATCCTCAAATCATCTCTGCTTTAAAAATCTGTCCTTTGTTTTGTAACCCCAACCCCTCCTCAAGTTCCACTAATAAGAGATGAGATTCAATCATGTGATTAAGCACCACTTCACATTTCAAGTGCCTGCCTTCACCTTACGTTTCCATTAGGCTTTCCAATTAATGAGCATTTTCATGTACATTGTCTCATTTGATTACTTGGTGAGACACAGGTTGAACCATATGAAGTTCCTGATATTTGACCCTTGTGGATTCACAAAATCAATACAATTGACCCTTCAACAAAGTGGTGGTGGGGGGGGTAGGGGTGCAGACCCCTGCACAGTCAAAAATCTGTGTATAACTTTTAACTCCCTGAAAACTTAACTAATAATAGCCTACTGTTGTCAGGAAGCCTTACCAATAACAAAAACAAAAACAGTTGATTGACACATATTTTCTATGTTATATATGTATTGTATACTGTATTCTTACAATAAAGTAAGCTAGAGAAACTAAAATGTTATTAGTTATTAGAAACCTAAAATGTTTAGTTATTAGAAACAAAATTATTTAGTTATTAGAAGCTAAAATGTTATTAGTTGAGTAAAATGTTATTAGAATATTATTAGGAAAACAAAATACATTGACAGTAGTGTGTTTATTGAAAATCCACATATAAGTGGACCCAAGCAATTCAAACCCACATTGTTCAAGAGTCAACTGTTAATTTCATATGGTTGGATATGGCATCATTAAACCTACTTTTGAGATACAAGAAAATGAGGCTCAAAGTAAAAGTGAGTGTTTGTTTGCTTGTTTTAATAATCACAGAGCTTTTAAGTAACAGAGCTAAACTAAGGCATGTACCTGCAACACTTCATGATTTTTTGCATATTGCCTCCATCGGACTGGCAGCCAACAAATCATTCATGTCTTACCCAATACAAGGAAATGATAACTAAGGTAGGATGAAATTAAACTAGGGTTTTAATGGCTTCAACACCGGAGATGTCAAATGCTTTCTATCATTTTGTTTCTAACATAGTTTTTGATTTTTTTCCTCAGTAATAAAAATTAAATATTGGAAACTCTGAAATCACCATAATTTCTGGTCACCCTTGTGTATAAGGAGGGGAGACACCTGGATTTGCAACAGCTGTACTTTTCATACCCTTTCTTGTACATTTTTAAAATGTTGAAAGTTTTAGAAATCTTTGATAACAAAAAAATTATCATTACAACATAGTAGGGAGCAAGTATGATTTCCTTGTGATCATTTATAATTATTCACTTAAAATTATGCAGTAAACCTCTGTGATAACTGATGTGGAGAACAAAGGTAAAAGAAATATAGAAAAAAAATTAAATTTCCTTACAACTTAAAGCCCATTGACAAGTCCTTGGGACAGGTAGAGTGACCTTCCTCTAGGAACTAAGCTGCCACTATGTTGTTGCTAAGGGCAAAAGGCAACTTAGCTTGACATTAGCCCCACCTCCAGGGTCCTGTAAGTCTCCTTTCACATATAAAAATTCCTTTGGAAACTTCCTTCATCTCTACATCCCCCCCCCGCCACGATATATGTTAGCAATCATCCATCAAGCATATGGCCCACTGATACCCATCTGAAGGGTCTCATTACTAAGTATTTACTAGATAGTAGTAAATGACCCCTCAAGGTCCTAGAAACCTTGCTTAGAGACTTACACTGTCCCTAACCCCCTCCCAGCTTGAAAGTATATAATCACACTGCATAACCCCAGTGCAGATCTTTCTGCCCACAAGTCCTGTCCCCATGCTTTGTTAAAACCACCTTTTTTACACCAAAGGCACCTCAAGAATTCCTTTTTGACCATTCACTCCGAACCTCAACATCTTCACATTAATAACTTCCAGCAATCTTTGCTGAATATGAATTTTAGAAAATTCATAAAAAAATTTTGTTTTAGAAAACAAGCCCCTAAAATATGAATTTTAGAAAACAAGCATTTTCGAAAAACAAGCCCCTGGATCTTTTATAGAAATACATATTTTGTTGATTTTTTTAAGTTTTATTTTGAGCCATCACTCTGTTGCTCCCCAAATATTGGTAAAAATAGAGACATCAGAATTTTTATTAATGCTCAAAAATAATATTGCTGAGATTTTTTGGCAGATCAAGTCCACATATTTGCTCATAGAGATCTATTTTCTTACAAATAAAGCTGATCAGGGAAGCATGAAATTGAGAGCATTTTGAGGGTCCATTGGAATTGGAGATTACAGTCTGCTTCTCTTGATATCCTGCTCTTGTGATTTGTCTAAAAAAAATGGGGGAAAGTAATGAGTTCAAGAAGCAATAATTACATGATACTGCCAGAGTTCTTTGAAAGTTATAGTGACAGTTTGTAGAGTGTAGGATCAAAGATGGCGTAGGGAGGGAGGAGGAGTGCAAAGGCACTCCAGCCTTGTGTGGTCAGAGATAATGTCTTCATGAATTGTTTGTTGTTGTGGATGTTGTTGTCCTCTCATTAATAAAAATGAAAATGCCAGAATGAGTGGTGGTTTAATTTAAAATATCAGCATATTTGTCACTCCTTTTTAAAAAATCACTACTCTCCACTTAAAAATTAATAACCATAAGAATGCCAACAGACGAAGAGGAAATGGGAGATGGGATCAAGAGAAAGATACCACGTCACAAAGGAAAGCATAGCAAGTTCAATTCATCTACAGAGTAGCTCATTTCATTTTTACCAGGTGTGTAAAGAACCTTTTTTTTTTAAAGCATCTTTCAGCAAGAAATCACCTTAAAACTATGTTTACAAGATCGAGCTTCCTGGGACAGGTCATTTGAAAGAATCACTATAAGCCATTTCTCGTAAATTCCTTAATTATTCTTTCTCATTCTTAACATTGCGGCACAGCCATTGTTTCTCCTCATATGCAATTAAACATAGTAACTTAGAACAAATAACCAAGTATTAAATCAAAGAAATGCTGTTACTTGGGGCACCTGGGTGGCTCAGTCAGTTGGGCATCCAACTCTTGATCTCAGCTTGGGTCTTGATCTCAGGGTTGTGAGTTCGGGCCCTGCACTGGGCTCTGTGCTGGGCATGGAAACTACTTTTAAAAACAATGTTGTTATTTATCTGGCCCTGGGCTAGGTAGAGAGAAGAAATGGAGTGCAGGTTCTGCTGGCATTGGGGATCGGAGGAGCTTTGGGTCCCTGGGGATTCCGTCCTAGGAGGAACTTTATAGGACGCTAAGCAATTAATGCTAAGTGGCATGTTGCTAACATAATTATAGTTGAGGTTTCGGAGAAATGTAAATTCACCGCAGATCAAAGCATTTGTTGGAGTGTTTGTGGAGAAAGATGGGAATGGTCTCGGGTTGTATCTTGGCTTACACCCTGTGAAACTGGCAATCATATAATTTAACAGGATTCTTTGGTAAGCTCTTTAAAGGGGAAATGTCCTATTTTAAAGACTAGAAAGAAGGTACAGAGGATTAGCAGAATCTGGTTGTGAAAAAAGTCTCCATTTGGGGAGAAAGGTGCATGAGTGAGTGAATGAATTAAAAATGTGCTGCCAGCAAGTTTGTCCAGCCCTCTTTTTTTTCTCTTTCTCCACTGAAAAAATACTTCTACATCCACGTGTCCGACAGCACAGGAAGCTTAGTGTCAAACCCTATCCGGTCTTCACTAAAAAGGCAAGACTGGAGAAAAACAAGGAGCTTAAAATAAGTAAAACCTGGTCATGATGTATACATTGAATACTTCCTTCCTACATTGGAGTAGGTGAGCAATCAATCCCTTAAATAATAAATTCTCCACCATCCATTCTACTAGCGGGAAAATATCTGTTCCTATCCTTTGTCTCTTGCTTCTTCATCACAACTCTTACTGAACGTCTAACGTAAACTCCTCTCACATGATCATTCGTGGGCTAAAGATCTTTGCACTTCTCATTTGGCTACAGAGAAATTTAGATACTTGTTTGTTCAGCTGTTATTCGTTGAGTACCTACCATTTATAACGGGGTGCCCAGGCTCAGAATGTTCCAATAGATGAAATAACTGGGATAAATAGATGGGAATATATACACCTATGAATCTGGCTTCTTGTCCTTTTGGAGAGGAAACTCCTCTGTCAGTGAACTGCTGTCAAAAGCTTGGCAATGGGGCAAACTTGCTACAGTGAATTTTAAAAATTTAGTCCAAATCTCAGCTCCTTCTTATCTCCTTGGTTCCTGCACTCCGCCTAAGATTCTATTCCCCTCATTTTTTCTTTGGAGTTACTTATTAATAAGGACCCCTTGGCCATTTTGCTTTATATCCTGAGATAGTAAGGTTTGGAGAATTTAATAGCTCTTGTATGAGTCACCCATAACAGACATTCTGTAGAATAAAATATATCCTCATTAAAAAAAAAAAAAACGTAATAGGAAAGGAAAAAGTACATTGTCAGGTCTTGCTCTGTCTATAGAAATCAATTCAAATCATGAATAGCCTCCTAGTCTATTTGGGAAGAATAAAATATTCAAAACTAACAGCTTCAAACTCTTAGGAAAACTAGACTCTTATTGTCAGAAAAACTCCACTGTGGCTCTGGAAAACAGTTTTAAATTTTCCCAACCAATACAAATATTGTTTTTGATATAAATTGAGGAAACAGCATTTTCAGGGACCCTCTACTAAACTTTCTTGAAATATTAAAATAAAGGTGACAATCACAATTTGATTATCCCTCATTGCTATATCCAGTGGAAAGAGAGTTTGGCATTCACTTTGAATGTGAAAAGACTCTAGGAAAGTCCAATTTCTGTGAGCACTGTTATTTTCCAGAATATTCTTCATCAACCACTTTCTGACATGCTATATGAGGAAAGCTGGCAAACTTAAATGATTACTCACAAATAATCTTGAGGGGCAAGTGAGAGGATGGAATGAATGTGGAAAAACATATATAGGTCTCTGTGTTAAATTTATTTTTGTGTTGTATTAATAAAATGATGCAAAGTATAAAATATGGAAACCATACCTAAGTATATATGTGGCCTACTTCTTTCATATTTTTATTTTTAAACACTATTTAAATGCCATAATTTAGTACATTATCTCTTACTTTCTCCAAAAAATACAAAGAATAAGTGTTTAAGCACACAGTGTTTGCCAATAAATGTAATTCTCATAGGTGTCATACTAAAATTTGGAAATGCACCTAATGATAAGTAAATTAGTGCAAACATGGAATCCTTTGTCAATAATTTTCTTCCATTGGCATTATAAAATCCTGAATCAGGACCATTTCTTGAGAACTACATTATGTCACTGACACAGAAAACGTTTAGACATGCATATATGTACTTTAGTGTTACAGTGAATTGCTTGAAATATTTCATGTTGAGGCACCTGTGTGGCTTTGTCAGTTAAGTGTCTGCCTTTGGCTCAGGTCATGGGATCGAGTCCTGCATCAGGCTCCCTGCTCAGTGGGGAGTCTGCTTCTCTCTCTCCCTTTGCTCCTCCCCTGCTTGTGCTCACTCTCTCTCTCTCTCAAATAAATAAATAAAATCTTTAAATTAAAAAAAATTCATGTTTTAACACATTTGGTGCTTAATATATGTCAAGCACTGTTCTAAGAGCTTGCCAAATGTTAACTCATTTAATCTTTGTAACACTTAATCTTTGTAATATTTAATTCAGTAGCTATTATTGTCCCAGTTTTACAGATGAGGAAACCAAGGCATTGGGAAGATAAATAATTTTTCTAAAATCATACAGTGTGGTCCCAGAGCCTGTCCTCTTTAAGCACCACACTACTGTCTCTCAGGTGGATAAAACTGTGAAATAGGATTAAGAATTTTAGAACTGATTTTCACTTAAACATGCATTCATGCAACTTAACATCTTAAGTGTCAACAGAAGGATAGTTACTATACAAGGGAAACTAGCTGGTCCTTCTGTATCTAGATACAAGAAACAATTTTTTAAAAAATAAATGTCTTCTCAAAGGTAGGTGAAGTGAGAAAAAGAAAACAACAGGCTGTTTTAATATACTTATCTATGGGTTTATATAAAAACATACCTAAACCAATATGGTAGCAAAAACATGACTCATAATTCTTGTGGACATTTGGGGGTAGGAGAAATGCCAGGAGAATAAAGACAGATGAAATTCTTGGTATTCAAATACTGGATGCAGAGTACACTGTAAAAGATAGGTATGTTTAGTGTCCATTCTTTGCAAGAAACTCAAATGGAATAATAAAAACTTTGAAAGTGATGATATCCAGGGTTCTTTGTGGATTTTCTGAGAAAAATCATACCAAATTTATCCCATTTGAATTTTGATAGACTTTTTAGTCCAGTGGATCTGCTAAATTGTGATAAAGGATGCGTAGGTGTGTCAGAATCACCTGGTGACCTTTTCCAACCATCTCTACGTGGCTTTCCCCAAAGTCCTCTTAACACCTTCACCACCGCCACCACCATCCCAACACCACACACACACATACGATCTGAGGATTACTCTGAGGCTCACTCCATCCTGACCCACCTTTAAGAAGCACTCCTTATAGTAAGAGGCTGTGGATTGGAAATGTGTTCCACATGTGAATGGTTTAAAAGAAGAAAAAGCTGGAGAATTGGTGATTAAAATGAGAGAAAAAGAAAGTTATTTTCTCCTAAAAGTATATACCTGTCTGTTACAGATAAAAAATTTGGAATGCATTTTCTTACCATGTTTCCAGATTTGAGCCGAGACTTTGGTCCTTAGTGAGTACTCAAGAAATGTTTATGACTGGCAAACAAAGAGGGAGGAAGAGAGAGAAAGAACTCTCTTTTTTTCCTCTGCCTTCCATATATACATAAAGATAAATATGTATGTCTATATATAGATAAATAGAGAGCTATAGAGATATAGATGTGTCTTAGGACAATGCCTGACATATATAAGTACCCAATGAATATAAGCTGTTACTAGTTAATATCATTAGATCATAGGATGTCAAGTTCCACTTTATTCTGCACTCATAAGGCCATAATGGGAATACTGTGTCTTGTTCTGGGCAGCTTTTTTTTTTTTTTTTTTTTTTTTTTTTAATGTGAGTATAGTTGACACAAAATGTTACATTAGTTTCAGATGCCCAACATAGTGATTCAACTTCTCTATACTATAAATGCTAGGCTCACCACAAGTGTATCTACCATCTGTCACCATCAACACTGTTACAATATCATGGCTATATTTCTCTATGCTGTCCCTTTTATTCCCATGACTATTTATTTTATAACTGGAAGCCTGTTTCTCACACTCCCCTTCATCCATTTTTGCCTGTCTCCCCACCGACTCCCCTCTGGCAACCATCATTTCCTTCTCTGTATTTATAGATCTAACTCTCCTTTTTGTTTATTTGTTTATTCTTTTGTTTTTTAGATTCCACATATGAGTGAAATCATATGGTATTTATCTTTCTCAGTCTGACTTATTTTACTTTGCCTAATACCCTCTGGGTCCATCCATGTTGTTGCAAATGGTGCAATCACATCCTTTTTTATCGTGTGTGTATATACATACTGCATCTTCCCTAAACATTTGTGTATTGATGGACACTTAGATTGCTTCCGTATCTTGACTGTTGTAAATAATTGGGCAACTTATTTTAAGAGAAACATCAATAAAATAGAATGTGACATGCTTGGCTAATGGAGTCTGATGGTATCTACTACCTATCACACCATGTGCAGGGCATTATAGCCCTTCACTGTTTATTGTTGCATGGATGGATTAGAAGAAGACACATGGCCACTAAAGTTTCATGTATTTCAAGGTTGGTTATGAGGAAGCCCAAAGTAACTTGGTGTTACTTTGGTGTAAGCTATTTATTGAGTACCTACTATATTCTGGTACTGTGAGCTAAGCTCATGCATTCTATGAATTGTAGAAGACCTGTGAATGGTTATGCCTCAAACCCTCCTGTAGGTCCTCACCCAACTGGAAAGAGGATTTCCCTTTCTAGTATTCCTGCATCATGTGTTACACGCAACCCCCTCCCAGCCCCACCCCCCACACAGAACTAGTGAGTATCTTTGTTTGACAGGCAGTGGGTAAATCCCTAGGGAGAGGCATGCCAGACTAGAGCCAGTGGTGATGAAAAGGCTCAGTGCCTGTTTCAAAGGAATATCCCTTTGGAGCCAGTAATGCTTTGCTCTATAGAACCATGTTCCTATTTTACAGCCCCTCCTCCGTGTGGTCTCCAAGTCCTTTTAAACCTTATCTCCCATGACATCACTGGCCTATGCTTGATACTCCCATGCTTTACAGACTGACACTTTAGCTGCAGTATTACTACCTAGAGCCCTTGTTCCTACCTGCCAACATCCTATTTTCCTTCCAAATCCGACTCAAGGTCTACCTTCTGCATTGAGCCTTATTTCATCTCCCCAATGTATTTATTATTTCTCTCTTTGAAGTATCCCTCCAGCACTTCTGTAATATTGTGAAGTAAAAAAATATATACATTTTGATGCATTTAAAATGTGTGTAGATTTATGGCGATGTTGTACAAATAACTGATTTTATTTTGTGGATTGTACCTAAGCACTTGTGTTCAGAGTTTATTGTTGTTATTGTTGTTGTTGTCATCGTTCTTCTACTTCTTTGCTTGTTGATTTTCCTTTTCATTTGGCATTGCATATTTAGGTTTTCTGTTGTTGTTGTTGTTAAAATTTCTTTCATCTCTAAGAGCAATATCATTTTCCAAATACTGAGATGCATGGTAACTGAGCTTTGTGTTGCATTGTGAAAGCCTTCTCTGTCATTTGTTCTCAGCATATTGTCATGTGTCCATTGATAAGATGTTTTAAGATTTTGGGAAATATGTGTTCAAAAGTCTGCACCACCGTATAGAACATTATGAGGGCTAAGATTTATATAATATAAAAATGGGTATACTGCATCAATGGAGAAATGAAACCAAATTGTCAACCAGTTGATGAAACCAACAAACTGTCAGTTCTTTATTTTCTTTTTTAAAATTTTTTATTGTTATGTTAATCACCATACATTACCTCATTAGTTTTAGATGTAGTGTTCCATGATTCATTGTTTGTGCATAACACCCAGGGCTCCATGCAGAATGTGCCCTCTTTAATACCCATCACCGGGCTAACCGATCCTCCCACCCCCCTCCCCTCTAGAACCCTCAGTTTGTTTCTCAGAGTCCATCATCTCCCATGGTTCGTCTCCTCCTCCAATTTCCCCCCCTTCATTCTTCCCCTCCTGCTATCTTCTTCTTCTTCTTTTTTTTTTCTTAACATATATTGCATTATTTGTTTCAGAGGTAAAGATGTGAGATTCAACAGTCTTGCACAATTCACAGTGCTTACCAGAACACATACCCTCCCCAGTGTCTGTCACCCAGTCACCCCATCCCTCCCACCCCACCCCCCACTCCAACAACCCTTAGTTTGTTTCCTGAGATTAAGAATTCCTCATATCAGTGAGGTCATATGATACATGTCTTTCTCTGTTTGACTTATTTTGTTCAGCATAATACCCTCCAGTTCCATCCACGTCGTTGCAAATGGCAAGGTCTCATTCCTTTTGATGGCTGCATAATATTCCATTGTGTGTGTGTGTGTGTGTGTGTGTGTGTGTGTGTGTGTGTATACCACTTCTTCTTTATCCATTCATCTGTTGATGGACATCTTGGCTCTTTCCACAGTTTGACTATTGTGGACATTGCTGCTATAAACATTGGGGTGCATGTACCCCTTCGGATCCCTACATTTGTATCTTTGGGGTAAATACCCAGTAGTGCAATTGCTGGATCATAAGGTAGCTCAATTTTCAACTTTTTGAGGAACCTCCATACTGTTTTCCAGAGTGGCTGCACCAGCTTGCATTCCCACCAACAGTGTAGGAGGGCTCCCCTTTCTCTGCATCCCTGCTAAACATCTGTCATTTCCTGACTTGTTAATTTTAGCCGTTCTGACTGGTGTGAGGTGGTATCTCACTGAGGTTTTGATTTGGATTTCCCTGATGCCAAGCGATGTTGAGCACTTTTTCATGTGTCTGTTGGCCATTTGGATGTCTTCTTTGGAAAAATGTCTGTTCATGTCTTCTGCCCATTTCTTGATTGGATCATTTGTTCTTTGGCTGTTGAGTTTGATAAGTTCTTTATAGATTTTGGATACTAGCCCTTTATCTGATATGTCATTTACAAATATCTTCTCCCATTCTGTCAGTTGTCTTTTGGTTTTGTTGACTGTTTCTTTTGTTGTGCAATTTTTTTTTTTTTAAGGCAAAAATGCTTTACTGCCAGTTAGTTATTCAGGCTCAAATGCTTGTAGTAGAGATGCTTATGGTGAAACTACCTAGAACTAATTTTGGCTCTTGACTATTTGTAAAGGTGGACATATAAACAGATACTGACCCAGGTCCCCAGGTTGCAAACTGTACTGATCCTAAATCCTCCCATTCACATTTACTTTTGTTCTTAACCCCACCTCCATCCAATCATTCCCCAAATCCTTATCATTTTCATTTCTTAGTATCTCTCAGATCCACTCCTTTTTGCTATTTTCTTTGCCTCCTTCATTCCTTTCTCACCTAACTCGTCTGTTCGCCAGTGGGTTGAAAACCTCCCCACCTACCCTAGGTTTTGCTGTGTGACTGATCTTTAAAAAATTCCTATCTAAGTCCCTTCCTGGCTTCGATCCTCTAGTAGCTTCTTTCTGTTCTCCCCACCCCCTGATGGAGTCTAAGCTCTTCTTTTATTTGGCTATCCAGGATCTCATTTCTTTCTGCCTCATCCTCTGTTAATCTCCCTTCTCCCTATTCCTCCCTTTGCTCTTGGAGTACCTCAAACTGATTATGTGAACTCATATTTTGTCCCCCCTCACAAGGCTGCCTTCTGATGTAGTAACCAAAACACTATTTAAGTCTGGTTTTCATTTTTATTCCTTATGGCATAATGATTCTACCATGTACCTCCACGTGTTTTCTCAATTACCTCTGCTCCCCCAAAGCCTGAATCTCCCACAGCTGTCTACTCTCAATCTGAACCAGTAATACAGCTATTGAATGAATGAGGTGATTTATTTATATTTTGGTGGCCCTGGTTGGGTCATCAGTTTCATGAGATCAGATCTCTTCTCTGTGGAGAGATCTCATTGGGTATTTCTTCACAGTGTATTATTGTAGATTTTATAGAAGAAACTTCGTAAGTTTTTATCTCAGCTAGATGGAGGGGAGGACAGTGGTGAAGGGAAGGTGGAGGTCCATTTTAAACAAAACCAACTTTCCAAAGAGAAGAGTTTGGTTCTGATCAGTGATGAGTGACGTTTCTACCTTTTTTGTTACCAACTTACAAAAGGAAATATATTTTACACCCGAACCCTGAGTGTATGTGTATGTATGTGTTTGTATAGTCATGAATTTGTTTATTCAATAAATAGTCACTGAGCATTTACTGTGACCCTTAATGATACTAAGATCATTTATATTCTAGTCGGGGAAGATAAACAATAAACAAAGGAGATACATTTTATTAGGAAGTATTAGGAGATCATGAATGATTTTGAGATAAATCATGGATGGAGTATGTGTGTATGTATATGTCATACATATGCATATATATGCATGCATATATTCTATATCTGTATGTTTATATGTCTACCTTCTGTACTTATGTAATATATACACACATATGTACATGCATGTTTATATAATTGAAAAGAGCTTCGTAAAATACTTTACTAGTAAAGTGTGGTGCACTTTGATATTTTTTCTCTTATACTATTTTTTTTTAAAGATTTTATTTATTTATTTGACAGAGAGAGGCACAGCGAGAGAGGGAACACAAGCAGGGGGAGTGGGAGAGGGAGAAGCAGGCTTCCCGCCGAGCAGGGAGCCCAATGCGGGGCTCGATCCCAGGACCCTGGGATCATGACCTGAGCCGAAGGCAGACGCTTAACGACTGAGCCACCCAGGGACCCCTCTCTTATACTATTTTTTATTTCACTTTTTAAAAATGCTGGCTGTAACTCACTGGGTTGATCTCATGTTACATCAGCACACTGTAACTCATGATCAGAAAAACACTGGTTTAGTAAGTGTAAAATGTGTCACCACAGGAAGTCAAGAATTTTGTGTTTGGGCAGACAGAGATTTCAGAATACCATGATTACTTTCAATACAATTAACAATAGATTGCTATAGCATGAAAAGTTCGTATTTCATTAAACTTCTTCTTTGGAACCATAAACTTAATTTTATTATCTTTATAAGCTTTATCAGTTATTAATTGTTAAAAGAGTCTAAAATCTCACCATTTGCAAATGAGATGAATGTTTTTGTTAGTATAATTACATGGACGTTATTCATTCAAGGTCTGTATAAACTTTGGGATACCTTTCCATAAGGTAAAATTCCGGCTCAGTTTTTGGGATTAAGGTGATGGTGAAGATTGAGACAGTGGCTTTGGCTTCTTATTGGAGATTGTGGCATATGAGGTAGTTACAACTTGACAACTGATTTATATCTACATTATAGCCTATTGAAACTATGCAAAATCTAGCTCCGTTTCCTGTTGATTATAGGACCTACCATTGAAGAAGTTCCCTCGGTGTATATAACCTAAAAATTAATAAGAAAATATGGTATTTGCCGTCCTGTTTTCCATGTTGAAGCTACAGATATATTTCGTCTTTTGAAACACTCAATACAAATCACTCTAGCATGCTAGGGGAAGTTTAAAATGTTTTTAAATGTTTTGAAAATTCTAAAGTATCATGGGAGTTCTAATTCAATCTACAATTATCAAAATTGGGATGAGGCTTGTGTTTTTGCTATTGAAATAAAAACCACAGTTCAACCAATAAAGTGGATCATCAATTATGCAGAATAAAGTAGTATTTTTGCTTTAAAGGTTATTTCTAGATAAGATATAACTTGCTTGCATGTTTATTTTTGAGAATAATAAAGAAGCCTATCATATCATACATGATAGTGCCTTTAATTATTATAATAAAATAATTATATAAGGCTAACTGTATGAACAGGTTAATTTCTGACCTGAATATTTAGATCTATCCTTTATGAGTTCATAAGGTTAAGGTTATGAGGTTATAAGGCAGATTGAATTATTGATAAACCAGATAGTTAATGAAATTAACCTATACTTATCATCTTTAAAGATGACGCAGAAATGCCAGAGTAGCTGCAAACCCATAATCTTCAAAATTTAGCGAAATATCCAAACTGCTCAGTAAGGATAGTGAATGTTTCACTCTGATATTTTATAACCAGCAAAGTTTCTTTTAGTTAGATTTTAAATATATAATACCTCTCAAAAAAAAAAAAGGCAACAGTTTAAAGCATAAAGCGAATCATGTTGCTGTGATTGCCTTACTTTGGATTCAAATAGATTATAAAACACTGCATGTGACATTTGTGCAGTTTAGGTTAGAATCCCACTGTAATGAGAACTTGCCATAGAGGTTAAAATAGAAAGATGCAAATACCCGTATTTCTTTTCTCCAAACTGGGAGTAAATTGGAAAGTGCAAATATGCTATGAATACAGGAAATGAAGGAAGGAAAAGAATTCTTTTGGAACTCCCATTCAATTCCAAGGACATAATCAGAAAAGAAGTATTTTTCCCTCATTCGTCCAGTAATTTCCTAGAGAAGAGGGGTGTGTGCATGTGTTGAACTTGGTGGTTTGTGACCTTCTTTTGATGGTAATATTGGGAGTGGTTGAAGGCATGAGGGATGAAGGAAACTGCTTCTAAATATCCAGGTCTGGATAGACCCTTAACTCGGCATAATGCTGGAATTCATTCTTACTGCCTTGCCTTCCAGGTATAACATGTCGGTTGTGAAGAGTAGACCTGTCTTCCTTTATCTTTGCCTTTTCATGCATGTGTGCTGGGATACCTTTCAAAGAAGCTGCGATTGACATGAAGAAAGGGTGGATAGGAAAGGGGGCAGCCAAAATTAAGGCATAAAATTGCATCTGCCCCTCTGTTCACTCTTTCATCCTTTACAACCAGTCACCACCCCTCCCTGGCCTCTACCTGCATTACTTGATAACTACACTTATTGCATAAGGATATAAGTAAAACTCTAACAATAATAGTAGGTCTTGTGCATTAAGTGCTTAGTTTGTAACTGAAACTGGGCTGTGTGTTATCTGTGGGTTTTCAGGTCTAAAAGTGGGGGAGTCTGGGCCCTAGGTATGAGACCTAGGGTTAGGGAGGCTGAGAGCCAGCAGTCTGAAGACTGATGTTATTTCTCTGATACAGTGACTTATTCATTCTCAGGTGTTTTATATGGAGTTTTGACATATTATCTCTTTCAATCCCTCTCTGTGGCGAACAGGCAGACACATCCATTCTGATGGCACTGATGTCACTTTTAGTTTTCAAATCCTTGGTCAGCATTTCCCTAGACAGGCCACAGTCTTCTATGCTGATGGCTTTTTCATTACTATTCAAGGAGTTCACGGTATGAACTTGCTTCTTGCTCTACCTCAGAAGCCAGAGCTCAGAATATGTCCCTGCAGGAGACATTTAGGGGAGGGAATTGTTACCCATTCATTTCTAGCCTTGCTCCTCTACTCTGGTGTTTTAGGTTTCCATGCCCCTGGACCTGTCTTCACAGAGAACCAGTCTTCCCTTAAAATATAGGCTTTGCCCCCTGAGCTACAGTGGGATGCAAAAATGATGTTTTCTGTTCATTGTGGCCTATAAAGTGTAGAAATTGCCCAAGGTTCTAGTCAATTTGGAACAGTTGGTGGGCAATTGACCAGATCACACATCAATCTGATTTGACAGTTATTGTAGCCAAAATGCTAAATGCTCTAAAGTTGTCAGTCTTATTGTACATTTATGTTCAAGGCATAAGAGACTTTATTCCTTTCTCAAATATTTTTTAATTAGAGAGCGGATTCTCAGAAACCATGTCAGAACTTCAGTATTCTCTACTACCATGTTAATATAAATGCGATTTTCCGAGACACAGGGAATGACTGTGTATATTTCTCAGAAAATATTTAAAACTTACCTACAGTGTAACAGCCCAGAATAATGTACTATGATATTGTTAGAGACTTCCAGTATACCTGTCCAAAAATTGATATATGTATCCCAAAATGATTCAAATTAAATGAATATGATTAATTTATTTAATGCCAAGTAGATGAGGACGTGGTTTTAGAAGTCTGTACGGACTCCCCCATTTCCTTGGGCAAATTACCTAACTTCCATATAGCTATGCTTTCTCATCTGCAATTGAGCATAATAATAGTGAGTAGCTCCTTGGGCAGTGGCAAGAATTAAATGAAGTGACAAAACAGTGGCTGGCGTATAGTAAGCACTTGATCAACCTGAGGTGTCATTGTTGTCAATATGAGGTCTTTGCAGCCAGATTTCCCAAACAGAAGGAACTATATCCACAATATAGTTTTCAAAACAAGAAAACGTAATTGTTTGATTTTTTTATCCCTTATTTATTTACCCTAAAGGAAAGAGTGCTATAGACTATCTTAGCAAAACACTAAAAGCAAATAAAAATGTGGTTATTGAAACATGGTATGTTTTGTTTATAAAATTAAAATAGTTCTCAAAGACTGTGTGTTCTCCACAACAGTGAAGAATCCTGCCATGTTTATTTTGTTTTCTTTTGTGTTGTGCTCATCATTTTCTTTTTGCCTCTGAATATACTTGGCTTGATGATCTGTTTTTTATTCATACAATTGCTTCATTATTTACCATCTGCAATTTAATAATGTATTATCCATCATGATATCAGGGGCATGAGTAAGGTCAGCGAGTCCCCATGCATTTCCATTTGCAGACGCCGGCTGGAAACAGAACACAGATTCAGATGTTTAATAACACTGTAATTTCTGCTCACTTTAAAAATGTTCTCAGGGCGCCTGGGTGGCTCAGTTGGTTAAGCGACTGCCTTCGGCTCAGGTCATGATCCTGGAGTCCCTGGATCGAGTCCCGCATTGGGCTCCCTGCTCGGCAGGAGTCTGCTTCTCCCTCTGACCCTCCCCCGTCTCATGTGCTCTCTCTCATTCTCTCTCTCTCAAATAAATAAATAAAATCTTTAAGAAAAAAAAAGTTCTCAAAACTCCATTTCCTAAGAAATGACACTGGCCAATAAAAGTTTCCCATGTTGGAATCTGCTTGGTATGCTTCTTAGAATTTAACCCCACCCAGGTTTTCTTCCAAACTACCAAGTCATTTTTTTTACAAATAGCAATCATGTGAATTATCAAATAGCCTTACAACTGACATAACTCAATATTGTCCAAAGCTAGCATCTCATTAGGCTAGAAAAGTACTTGATCCTATTAAGAAACTGAATTGCAGCATCTGTTGATTTCTATATTGATCCCTTTTGTTGAGAAGATTGATGTCATGATTTGTTATCACATTTTCCATAAGGCACTTAATGAAAAAGGTGACTGATATCAAGTGGTTTATGTACCCACAGGATCTTACGTGCTTTTTTTCTCTCTCTCTTTCTCTAATTGTTGTGTTATTAAGGAGCTGTTGGGGCATCAGCCTCACAGAAACTCTTACAGAGTACATGCCATCCACATAATTACCCTAGGAAAGAAAGCTGTATTGCACAGAGGTTCCCCTGAAATTTCTAGGACAATATTTTATGTACAAGGACCTTCAGTCCACATATCTGCAGGATCTGCTGCATAGCATGGGATTATTAATATGGAAGTGTTTTGAGTACAAAGACAGCCCTGGCTTTATGAGTGCCTTCTGACCTTCTCTCTAAGCCTATTCATTTATCAAAGTTGATCCCAAATTTTCTCCTCCATAAAATGAGGAAAAGAGAATAAAAATACCCCATGTAACTTTTGCAGTGACCAGATGAACTAACATCGATGGTGTGTGGGTGCCTGGCACATAGTAAGTGCTCAACAAATAGTAACTAAACTAAAGGAAATCCAAAGTGGAAAGCAGCAAAATAATGTTTGATGTTTGCCCAGGCCTACCTGGGTGTTTGAAGAAGGACCATCTCAATATAAACGTGTGTGTGTGTGTATGGAAAATGCATCATGTATGTTTTATTGCTTTTCCTCACCTAAGCAATATGTCTCTTTAGTCTTTTAAGTTTCACTTTGTTTTGTGAAATAGGTAAGAATTTGTATTAAAATCCTTGCCAGGAAGGCTTTTCTATTCCTTTTCAAAGCACGAATGCAGCTAATTGGCCCATTCTATAAAAGAAAAAAAAAATAATTTGAATTGTCATGTAGTTCAGAATATAAATTCTTAAATAGGGAGAATATAATGAGTTTTAGGGCAGAAGAGGCTGTATTGAATATTTTAATGAAAATTTACCAGAGATTAACAATTGTGAAATTAATAGATTTTTTAACCAAGCAAGGAAAGAAGTTGCTTGTATCTAACCCCATGTGTCATTAGATCACTGAGAACAGTGTGTTTTTAAAATATAAACAATTGCCTAAAATGGTACATTGGGAAGGAATCACATCTGGTAGAAAAATCGACTTTGTTGCTACATTGAAAGTTCTGATTAGATGAGTAGTATTTTCTCAAGTTGAAAGAGTCAAAGAAACAGATTGCAGAGGTTGAGAAAAATGCTTTTGCTAATAATATACAATGTTAGATGGATCCTTCAAATACAACCAGGAAACACACAGGCAAGAACCATACTAAAATAATATATTGGTCATTTCTTGATATAACAAATATTCCCTTAAAATAGCATTTTATGAATACCCAGAGAATAAAGAAACATAAACCACAATTCCCACAACCAATCTGAGAACACGTTAATGGGGTACGTAAGACTAGTCACGAACTTTCAATACGAATAACTTGCTCCCTCTCTTTTTTTCAATCATAAGTAATTATTAACTTTACTAAAATACCTATGATTGTTCTCTAGTGTGTGATCACTGAACCAAAAGGAAGTAACACATCATTGTCAACTTCCATAGTTACTGTTTATTTATTTTTTTTCCTGAGATGGATTGAAAGTTTTAGCCTCCTTTAAATTACATTCACTTTAAAAATTTTATAATAATCTTGTGTGCAGAATGGGAACTGTTTAAAAGCCTATTAGAATTAAAGTCATGTTTAGGCCACCCCAGAAGAGCACAGGAGTTATTGGTGTAACACTGAGGATGGATGCAGGAAGAGACAAAGGGGGAAAAAAAAGCCTTTTGGAGATCTTTGTAATGCAGTTGAGTGTAGGGGCTGGCCAAATAATAATTGCTTCTCAGTTTTTACTTAAAGAAATTTTAGAGTCAGAAGGAAGATAAGATGTATAGTCCAGGAGCTTTCAAATTCATTTATAACTATGTAAACTTTTTTTTAAGATTTATTTATTTGAGATGGGGGAGGGGCAGAGGGAAAGAGAGAATCTAAGGCAGACTCCCTGCTGAGCACAGAGCCTCTTTAGGGGCTCGGTCCCAGGACCCTGTGATCATGAGCTGAGCCAAAATCAAGAGTTGGGCCCTTAACCAACTGAGCCACGCAGGTGCCCTGCTATGTAAGCCTTTTTAAAATTCACATAAGAAGGTCTGTGAGGGGGCTCTGGTCTGGCTTAGTCATGCTGTGTCCTCAGCAGCTAGGAAAGTGTTTGGTATAAGGAAATGCTGGGTAAATATGAGTCGAACAAAAATGAAAGGGGAGACATACCTAAGAAACAGCTAAAAGCAACATTCTTCTGGTGAGAGCAGTGCTCCCAGGAATCTGTGTGGTAGACTCAGCAAGCCTCTCAGGTCCCCATGCATGGACCTCGGGGCTCTGCAGTATCCCCGGAAAAATACTCTCTCCAGTCCTCTCATGTTATGTATCAGAAAATGGAGCTCAGGTCTTGTAGGATCCCTAGGCTCAATATATTTTTTGCACCCAGATAGCTCATATTTATGGGAATTGGCAAAGAACATTCTAGGATATTCTTATGAGTCATTTTGTTTTCAGGCAAATTATTCTAGAACAGAACTCATAAAAGACAATGGACTATAACTTTTTTTTTTTACTGTAAATCTTTATGGTTATTACACATGCCGTGATAATTTATGTATTTAAAATTAACATACAATGTTCTTTCCAAAAATGATATCCTATACTTTACATACATATATTTTTCATGATATTGTAATTAAACATAGGAAATAGCTTGCTGCCTGTTTATTGTTAAAAAGAGATTTCTATTTCACATAAAAATTTTAATCTTGTTCTGGTTTCTTAGGGGGAAAAAAATCAAAAGATTACACACACACAAATGTATTGTGGAAAAGTGTTAAGGATTTACCTTTTCTCCATCTAATAGTAAGCTGGCTGATATTTATAAATTACCTATTTTGATTGATCTACTTTCATAGTCACCATTTTTTTTCATTCTATTGAGCACTGAATCTCATGTTTTATATATATGTACAAGTACATGTACATATATGTAGGTATACATCTTTATAAATATATAGGTATATAAATCTATATGTATACACGTATACATGTATATGTTTTAGTAAAAAAACTAAAAATGATGGTCATGGGGCTAAAAAAATTACAGACTAATAAATTGATCATAAAAAATAATATAAATCAGGAATTGTACAGCCAAATTCTGCCCTGGTAGGAATTTCTCAATGAAATCAATGAGACTTACATACTCCTCTCAGTCAGAATCGCCTCCACTCTACAAGGCTTAGGAAAGAATAACAAAAGTACTTTGATAAAATTTGTAATCAGGGAGGCAAAGATCAAAGCTTTAAAGAGAGGGTTTAGCAACACAGATGTCCAAGGAGCCTTAGTAAGCCCAGCATTGCTAATTACACTTTGGTTGGAAGAAGCTTGAGAATTCACACCTGGCACTGCTTGCAGAGTCTGTTTTAATCTTAAAATGACTTGACAAATTTATCATGCTTCAGATATTTTAATTAACTATAGTAGGATTTATTGAAAATATTTCAGTATTAGCACCACCAACCAGAAAACATCAGCATATGCTTAAAAATTAAGGTATACAAGGATTTACACGTTTGAGTAGTAATAAGCCATTAATTAAACGTACTACATCCTTTTGAAAGAGGGCTGTTTTGTATAGTGTTTTGACAGGGTAACGTGTAGATCCTGAATTGTAGGCATATGAGGTCAGGTTGAGACATCCCATCATCTGAGGAATTGCCCAAATGCACCAAATGTGTGGATAAGTCATCCTACGTCCTGTTTTTTCTTCTATCGCTTCAGAAGTTGACTGCATGGATTATATTTTTTTAAGATTTATTTATTTTATTTGAGAGAAAGAGAGAGAGTGTGTGGGCAGGGGGAGGGAAGGAGTGGGGGAAAAAGAGAATCCCCAAGGAGACTCCCTGCTGATTACCGAGCCAGAGGAGAGGTTGGATCCCAGGACCCTGAGATCATGACCTGAGCCAAAATCAAGAGTCCGATGCTTAACTGACTGAGCTACCTGGGTGTCCCTACATGGATTATTTTAAAAGAGAAGAAAACTTACATTTCATAGCTTGAAAGCTTAATATTCAGGGTGGGTAATTACAGAAGTAAGGAAAAGCCTATCTTCCTTAGATGTTTTTATAAAAATCCATCTTAGACTTTTGTAATGCTTGTATCTTTTGGTTATAAATACAGAATTGTTTTGGTGTGTGTGCATATGCATGTGTATGCTCTATTAAAATTTATTTCACATATTTTATATTTTTATAGTATAGCAGAGTATTTTTTCTCTTGATATAGGGCTTGAATATGGCATTGTTTTATAGGATTGCTCAATTATGTATTAAATACATTGCAAATATTTTTACTATATCCATGATACAGAACAGATGATAAGCTTCCTTGCACAAAAGGGATGAGTTCCACACTTGAAGATTTCCTGAGCTGCTGACTTATCATGCCATTCAAAAGGACATTAAACCTTTTTTAAAGCATAAACACTTGTGTTGAATCTCTTATGTAGCCAGACCTCATGTCTTTTTGCAACTTCCCAAATCAGTTAATAAGATTTGTCTCTATCAAAATATATTACATTCTTATTCTTCTGTCTCTGAGATACACTTTGTCCAGCAGGATAGAAATCAACCATTTTAATTGTCACCACTGAGTCAATGTTGACTGATTAACACATTGTTCTCATTGCAACATATGGCCAGCTCATAATTAACTGAAAATAATTCAGTGGCCTTGTTTGGTGTTAAATCAAGTCAAGTTCTACTTGAGGCAGCCGTGGCTGACATAATTTATGATGGTAATAATATCACACTTTAAATCATATCAGTTCATTTCCTCTTTGGTATTTTTCTTCCCCATCTAGTTCCATTTCTTCAGCTATAGAATGTCTCTAAACCACATCTGTGTTAGTCTAAGTCATGAGTAAACTTTTTAAATAAAGTGTGCAAAATGTGTTTTTATTTATTGAAAAGATGTTTTCAATTACCATTAAGTTCATTGTTGGTCTAATGTTAGCAGCTTAAATATTTGAAGCTGTTGTCTGGAAACCAGACACCCATCCAAATTCTGAAGATCTAGTAGATTCTTCATTTTATTGTGGTTTTCCAAAACAACTGTTGATTAATCAAAGCAGAGGTCCCTTTGATGAGTAGAGGGTTGGTCAGAGTGCAGTGGGCCTTAGCAGCTGTTTTCCTCAGAATTAACCAGCACCCCTCCCCTTCTGCTGCCATCTTAGACCTTTTCTTCATGTACTCCGGATAAATGCACACCCTTCACCTATTTGGATGAGTCAGTATTATTTTTCTTCTCACTGGGCTGTACTCCTCTGTGATATCTTTTTTCCCCAAAAATGTAATCAATAGGTGTTTACCGAAGAGTTTCCCTGGGCCCATTCCTTTATTTTAGTCTCTGTTTGCTGAATAGAGAATTCTCCCATTGTCATGGTTGGGGTGGGCATTAATTTCAACAGAGATTTTTTTCTTGCTCCTGCTACATGAATAGGATGGGTCCAGGGGGAAAAGGGTGAGGCTGGTGCCGTGCTTTACCTAATTCCTCGGGAACCAGGCTGCCAGAGGATCCTGCCAGTGGTGTGGCATCAGTCTTTTAACCCATGCTCCCAAGTTCATCTCAAGATAGGAAGAGAGCAATGAAAGGATACTCGCGTCTTTAACTTCAGTGGTCTAGACGTGATCCATAGCAACTTGCTCATAGCCATTGACTAGAAATACTCATGTGGCCTTTATCTTAACATAACGGAGGCTTGGAAAAGTAGGGGCACATGGAATATTCTGAACACTACTGTTTTAGCCACATTCGTTGGGTAGTTTATGATTTTATTAAAATGAACCCATAAAAATGGGATTATCCCCTATTAAATCTCATGTTTCCCAAACGTGATTGCTAGGAAGTATGACTTTCGTGTATCCCCAAGAATGAGAATATGTGTGGGTACCCTAAACCCCCCAGACCTACCAAATCAGAATCTTCTGGGTGGAGGGCTGGGAATCTGGATTAACAAGTAACCACATGTGATTCTTATTAGACTTCAAATTTGGAAAAACACTGGAAGCATGCTCAAAAACAGTGCCATCTTTATTTTATTTTATTTTATTTAAGATTTTATTTATTTATTTGACAGAGAGATAGAAGAGCACAAGCAGAGGGAATGACAGAGGGAGAGGGAGAGGGAGAGGGAGAAGCAGGCTCCCCGCTGAGGAAGGAGCCCGATGTGGGACTCGATCCCAGGACCCTGGGATCCTGACCTGAGCCGAAGGCAGACGCTTAACCGTCTGAGCCACCCAGGCGCCCACCCAGGTGCCTGCCATCTTTAATGAGAAGTAAATTCTTTTATAGCTGTGCCCTTAGGAGGGGGGAGCTTGTGAAACTCTGGAACTGAGCTGAACCCTTGCACACACTTGTTGCTGTTGTCACAGTTGTACGTGTCACATCACAATGGGGCTCTCACAAATATTTAAGCTGATGCTAATTGCTAATATTTGTTGAGAATTTACCATGTTCCGGGCATTGTGTGAAGATCCGTGATGTTGAACATCTCACAAAGTGGGGGCTATGATGACCTCCATTTGACAGGTGAGAGAACTGAAGCTTTAGGAAGGGTAAGGAAAATTTATTCAAGGGGGGCAGGAAGAAGAAATTGATAACCTATAGGTAAAAGAGATACAGAATCCACTTCTCACCTCTCTTTCTCTCTCTCTCTCACACACACACACGCATGCACGCGCATACACACACACACACAGATTTTCATCCTCAAATCAGAGGCTAGGGTGCTGCATGACCTCCCTCCCCCAGTCCCAGTGACTGAGGCTTTTTATTAATATTTATTAGAAGACATACATTCACATATTTAATATTTTTTTGAGTTAGTACCTGAGTACAAGAAATTTAACTTCTTTCTTTCCTCTCTTCTCCACTGTCTTCGAGATATAGGTAGAGCTTCTTTGACCGGAAATGTGGGAAATTGCCAGAGTAGTGAATTTTCTCCCACTGGCCTTATATGATCCCAGAGCTGACAGTGGGCGAGCTAATGGGACACCCAATAACTTGCAACACAGCAAATATGAGGCGCTCTCTTAAAATAATACATCTCATGGGAAGAAACAGATTGCCTCATTTTAAAGTACATTTGAAAGACTGTGGGTTTGAGAAGGCTGTAGTGTTATTGGAGAACATTTCATTTCGAAAGGAGGGTTTTGTATGTCTGAATTTCAATCTATGTTATCTTGAACTTGATTTCACACTGAAAGGACTAAGAGCTATTTCATTGTGAATGGAAATGTAAGATTAAGGAAGGAGGATAAAAACCAGCATCCTCCAGATTTTCCTCTAAAAGTACAAAAAGTAATCTTTCATAAAAAAAGCAAGACAAAACAAAATCGCAGGTGTGTAGCACTTAGAGCAAAACCACATGTGTAAAGGCACACTCACATAAATAATAAATTATGGTAATTAGCCTCTTAATAGCACCTGATAACCTGAGTTGTAGAAAGCCAGCCAAACCTCCCCATAAATGGCTTAACAGAAGATGTAAATCAACACATCAGTAGTGGGCATCATCACAAAGTAGTGCTTTTAAATAAACCAAGGGCTAAGAGCTGGCTATATGAGGAGAGAGAAATCTATTCATAAGGAATCAGTAAAAGCTAGAGATTTCAAGAGAGAAAATTTAATCCTGGGACTGAGATTAAATGATAGAATTTAAGTAGCTAAGTAACACGTGGAGTGAGATGGAAGCTCAGAGGGAAAGTGGTTTTGGCCGAATGTTTTCTATAACATTATTTGTCCTTTGTGGTTTATAGTTAAATAACTTAAACATTCTGCTCAGGATTTTCCTTATTCTGTAAAAAAATAAAATGCATCAGGTGGAAACTTTAGAAGAAGTATAAAATATCTACCATTATTCAACTGTACTTTTTTATTTCACTGGAAGCATCTACGGTGAGAGAAGTTTAATAAAAAAGGCTGCATACTCATTCTTCCAGGGCTAATGAAATGCGTGTTCACCTATTGTCCTTCATTTCTTCCTTATTTTCCTTAAATAATGGAAATTTCAAAATAGAGATGTTGTATTTGCAACATCAGCCTGAGGGTTAAAAAAAAGGATTAAGAAACAGTCCATCCATGGGAACTGGGGACCCTCGGGTTGTCTTCAATCCTGTTGGATTAGGAAGCCCTTTGCTGGGGTAGCTCCGTTGTGTTCTCAGCCCTCCAAAGTATTCATTTCTTTTCTTATGGTCTTCTACTCCTTGGGTTTGGATGCTGTCCTCTCGCCTCCTTTTTTCTAGGTCTCAACTCAGAGAAGCTAGTCACCTCCTGCCTGACATCTGGGCTCCTCTTCAGGTGGGAGGTGCCCTCCCTCACTTCTCCACTGCATGCTCTAGCCATTTGGCTGGAAGGTTAAAAAGAAAAAAAATACCCTCTTTCCACTTCTTTTCAGGAAGCCTTATACTGAAGTTCACAGGAGAAAAAGTAAAAAGAACAATCAGGGCAACCTGCAGTAAACAGCGGACTTCCTTTTTAATGCAGATTTGCCCTTTTCTTCTGGGGTTCCAACATTGTTTTTGGAGGAGGTATTATATCCTGACTTTCTCCACTCACGACATGGAGTGAGACTAGCCTGGATTTATAGGGAATGCATTTCTGCTTTTCTCACTCTGGGATCTCTGTCTCCTTTGCTTCACCTCAGATTAATAATAGCTTCTGAAAATTTAACTACAGTCAGTTCAGCTATAATACTTGTTTTGAGAACATATTTTTGTTCCAACATGATAGCTATATCGGGGAAATTTGAATATAGTGAGAATTTTGAGTCTGTGCATAATTTCATCTGCTGGAAACACCTTGACCTCAAGGCAGAAAATTACACCTAGTTGAACGGTGCTCTGTAAGAATACACAAAATGCATGTGTGTGCGCACACACACACACACACACACACTCTCACACACACACCTTAAACCTGGACTGACCAAATAATTTGCCAGTGAAAAATGTAAACATGTGACTCCTTGTTCCCAAATTATTAAGAATTTCAAGAAGGCAGAGTATTAAACCAGCAGAGCATGGTGTCCTTGTAAGCATGGGGTCCTGAGTGACCATGGCCAGATCCCACATCCATGAGGCTGGTCCTGCCTCCGACACCTGCCAGTTGTCTGCCAGGGCCATTGTCTCATGACCCACATCTCATCTCTCCCTCGCGTTACAACATTCGCTCCAGTTTTCCACCAAGTCACGGTTACTCACAAGCTGCACCGACGACCACGTCCACAAGCACGCTTCCAGACTTTTGCAGAGTAAGGTGCCATCTTCATTGTAGGATTAATGTGTTTCTTAACCATTTAACATGGGTAAACAGTGTTGCTGGTACTTGGTTCTTATCATGTTCTGTGTGTCACTGATGGACATTTTGGCTGTGTACACCTCTCCATCTTTCCCATAAATCCCGCATCTTTTGCCACACAATTTTGCACAGAATCGTGGTTTTTTTTTTTTTAGAAACACATATTTCACAGTTTTATAATAGAATTGACTGTAATTATGAAAAAAAGTCCTACTTTTATTAAATATTCCCCAACACAGCGATTTTGTAGTTCAGTAAACAATAGTAGGGATGTTTAGAAGTATTTAAATTCTGGTGGACATACATGGAGAGTGGAGTGGAGGTTTCATTGTTGTTACCTACACTGACGTTGCCTCAAATAACTTTCTTTGCAGCTCATCATAATGTTCTTGGGCCATAAGGAGGTCCTGCTCCCTACAGCTGAGTTTGAATTTCACTGAGGAATTATAGATCAGTTGAAGAAAACTCTGACTATGCTGGGATTAAGTTATTTGGTCATGTGAATGTGGCCAAGAAAGTGAGAGTACATTTAATCAATTCACTGGTTGCTTGGGTTTAGATGGGAGTGCATAGTTGGAAAGCACAGAAATAGATGTAGAAAATCAAACCTTTTTAAGGGCCCACAAATCAAAGTGAGAATTCATATTGCAAAACCATAAAACGAGGGGCGGGGGTTACTCTTTCTTTAATCCTGGCTGTCATTGCAACTTCCATAAAAAGTTTGGTAAAGAGGTGGGAAATAAATATTTTAGTATATTTTTAAAGATGTAGTATAATTTTATTTAGAATTAAAGACCAGAGGAACTGGATGGTAACCTAGAGATTCTTTAGCTCAAGTACCTCCTTCTGCGAGTAGGATAACAAAGTGAGAGGTTAGTCAGCGAGTTATGGGCTCCGTTGGAACCGTAGCTCAACTCCACTGACGTTCTGTTCATGCACTGGTAACACGGCCACACTGCCCCCCTCAACTTTTCTTGGGGTAGCTAAGGCAAGTAAATTAAGACTGTGGATGTTTCCCATATAAATTTATATGATTCAGGCAAACATGATGCTACATTAACATTTAGGATTTTAACCCCAACTGTGATGCTCACATACATGTAGAACTCGCCACCTAATTTTGGAGGCCTGGTGCAAAATAAAATGTGGGCCCCTTGTTGAAAAATGATTAAGAGTTTTAAGATAGTGACAATTGAGCATTAAAGAAAGCACAGCAGGAGGGTAAGTGTGCAACCTTACACCACCTCAGCGATCAAACACCATTAAATTGACCCCATGAACCTATACGCACATAGACAGAAGTGTCTTTTCAGAAGCCCATCTTTATTCTCTTAGGCCTCTGATAATAAATGGTTAATTGTAAATAGTCCATGGTGCTTTGGCTTTAAATTTATGTATTAATTAGAGCTAGGAGATAGAAATATAGCTGGGAATGAAATAGGCCAGGGTCTCTGCCTTCAGGGAGCTCACAGAGTGGTTTAAGAACTAAACATAAAAATAAAGAAAATAAGGAAACTATATATAAAATACTAGGTAGTGATACTTGCTACAGAGAAGACGAAAGTAGAGAAGGTAAGACATATGAGTTGGGAAGTGAGGTTTTAGATAGGACTGTCAGGGGAAGCCTGATGGGGTTGATGCCAATTGGAGTAAATTTCCGAAAGAGGTGGGGAAGCAAGGCTGTGGGGATCTGGGGAAGAGCCTTTCAGAGACATGGAATAGCATGTGTGAAGGAACCGAGCCATGAGAACAGCTGGGATTGTGGGGGACAAGTGAGGAGAAAGAGCCGTAGATCCAGGTGCTCCTGGGTGGTCCTGAGGACCCCTTCCAGAGGCAGCCATACCTCCTCACTCAAATGCTCAACCACAGCCATGGCCCACTGCTTTCTGGATGTGTGTTTCTTCCTGTTTCAATGAGCTTGTTCACCTGCTCATATATACATGTATATGCATATCTTCCCTCTGCCTCTGTTGCTGCTTGTCTCCCCAGGTTCAGTTCCATCCCAGATGACGACGGCACTTCCAATTCCAAATCAGGGAGGAGAAACTGGTTCCTCCTCCTCCCTTTTGTCTCAGCCATGAGCATGGCCTCTTCCATGGTAGAGGGGGCAAAGGTAATGTGGTCCAAACCACATCATTCACAGGAGCGCTAGGTGTCACTACGTAAATGGCTTTCATATATTTCTACAGTGTTGGAGGCTCTGGAGTGGGTGCTGAGTCTTCCCAGTTCTTTGAGATAGGGTTGTGCATTCATGGATAGCTGCAAGTGGCCCGTTAGTTGCATCTGTATTTGTACTGGTTTCTGTAAATGGTCAAGCGGAGACTGTTCTGGGCAGTGACTCTGCTTGGATTTTGAGCTGTGTTGAATTTTTTTTTTTTTTTTTTTTTTTTAAAGATTTTATTTATTTATTTGAGAGAGAATGAGAGACAGAGAGCACGAGAGGGAAGAGGGCAGAGGGAGAAGCAGACCCCCCTCTGAGCAGGGAGCCCGATGCGGGACTCGATCCCGGGACTCCAGGATCAGGACCTGAGCCGAAGGCAGTCGCTTAACCAACTGAGCCACCCAGGCGCCCCAGCTGTGTTGAATTTTGCCCCCATGCCTCTCCCATGACCAAAGGAAGGAGGGTCAGACTTTTAGATAAAGATATTTAAATGAGGATGTCAGTATAGGTTTTTAAATACATATTTTTTAAAAATATCATTTAGATCAGACCCAGATTTCTAAAAAGTATTTTCCTGCCTCTTACTGCGTTAGTTTCATGATCTCATTTTATTTTATTTTATTTTATTTTTTATTTGAGACAGAGAGAATGAGAGACAGAGAGCATGAGAGGGAGGAGGGTCAGAGGGAGAAGCAGACTCCCTGCCGAGCAGGGAGCCCGATGCGGGACTCAATCCCGGGACTCCAGGATCATGACCTGAGCCGAAGGCAGTCGCTCAACCAACTGAGCCACCCAGGCGCCCCTCATGATCTCATTTTAAAAATGAAAGTATTCAAGCAACTTTTACTAAAAAGCATGGAAAACGAAGATGATACTAAAAACAAAAACAACAGAACTCAAGGTAGAGACAGAAGGACCAAATAAGTTAGGTCCAGTTTGGGGAAGTTTTTCCTTGTATATGGGAAAAACTCACTGGACTTAAAATGAGATATAAAACTGTACTTCTAGACAGAAAAAAGAAGCCAACTTTAAAAAGTCATTGTTTATCACCAAGAATCCATTTACTTCAAATGACTTTTTAAGACTGGCTAGACAGTCTTTGAGTTCTGCTTAGGAGAGTTGAAAGCCTCCAAGAAAAGGTTAAACACACAGTCTGTTTATGTAGATAGTAAGTCTGGCTAATATACTGAAAATTGCAGTAGCATCACTTGCTACACTTGGACATTTTGAGGTCTCTCACAGCATCTGGAAATCCTTATTTTTTCTATTGTAGCCTGTATGTCTGTTTAAAAAAATACATATGCATACATTTTTGAATAATCATACTTATAAACAACACCATTAATGAAAATGGCAACAAAATAGTGCATCCTTTTATTCAAAGGTTAGAGAGGCTATGCCTAAGTGAGCCCCTGAAATAGCCTAATTTTCAGTGAAATCAATTTTATTTTTTAATTTTCATGACTCACAGGTCATACAGTTGATCCAATTCCGTTAATAGAAAGTTAGAAAAGATTAGATTACATTAACTTAAAACATTATATATTGTCTTAGACATGTAGCAGATTGTTAGGACATTGGTTTAAGATGTAACAAAACATGTTCTATATTTATATTTAAAGACTTCAGTTGGTAAAATTCAATCAGTTCTATTAAATATAATAATAAATGAGACTGCTTTGTTTAATCACGTATATATGGAATGGATGTGCCCTTAATATGTGTGTGAAAAAAAAACAACAATCAACCACTAATTCATAACACTGCTTTCCCCACCCCCTTTCTCCTTTTTCTTTCTTGATTGAGAAGAGGAGAAAATACAACTTTATCTCTGCAATGTATGCCGTCTATTTTCATTTGGTAATAGGGGACCTAAAGCGTAAGTATCTGCTACTATGGCCTTGGGTATTTTTCCTAAACTCTATAAGCCTCAGCTTTCTTATCTATAAAAATGTCAATGATAATTGTACCTAACCCACAGGCTAATTGTGAGACATAAATCTGATGATGGATATAAAGCAGACAGTATTAGGTTTGGCCACAGGCAGCATGGAATAAAAGTTAGGTGTTATTATCATTCGGATATGTCCACAATTTACTGGGTTCTTTTAAGTGATTGGACCAGCCATTAGCCTCATCGATTGTACATGGAACACAACGTTAGTTACCCATGATGCTTCGTATTCACTCTGTCTTCTCAGTTCCATAATTCTCAACAGGTCCCTGCATGGGAATCAAGTTTCACAGGGTCAGCATTACATAGTAAGTCATGCTGTGGGCTAAGACTACAGAACTGCTTGCTAGATCTTGCCTTGCTCACATTGTCTGGATACAGGTATCCTTATCTATATAATGAGTCAAGAATCACATGTTAGTTGTATTTTAATTCATTTAATGGAGGACATTGCTAATCACACAAGTAGGTGTTCAATAAATGTTTATCGAATGAATAAATTGTTGGACCCTCCAATCAATGATGTCACCTCAAACTCTAAAAACTAACTTTCCCACCTGCAAAAAAATGTGTTAAGAGCTGTTTCAGGAGGTAATATTTATTTGTACACTTAAGAGACGTTCATTTATTTGGTACTAAACATTGATGCCTTTTGGTCTGGTTCATACAATTTGAGAGACTATTTTATGTGCCTGGCAATGGATATTCTTTTTTTTTTTTTTTTAAGATTTTTATTTATTTATTTGACAGAGAGAGAGATAGCGAGAGCAGGAACACAAGCAGGGGGAGTGGGAGAGGGAGAAGCAGGCTTCCTGCCGAGCAGGGAGCCCGATGTGGGACTCGATCCCAGGACCCTGGGATGGTGACCTGAGCCGAAGGCAGACGCTTAACGACTGAGCCACCCAGGCGCCCAGCAATGGATATTCTATATCAGCAACTAAAATAAAAATTTTACAATAAATAAAATCCAATACACCTTCATTTTATTAATTTTTTTCTGAAATTGTATACTTAGATTTAGCATAAATTCCTTCTGACTTTTTGACTTTTTGTCCTGTTATGGACTGAGTAGTGTCCTTCCTTACCTGGTACCTCAGAATGGGATTGTTTTGGAGATCAGATCTTTTTTTTTTTTTTTAAAGATTTTTTTTTTTTATTATCTATTTATTTGAGACGGAGAGAATGAGAGAGACAGAGAGCACATGAGAGGGGGGAGGGTCAGAGGGAGAAGCAGACTCCCTGCCGAGCAGGGAACCCGATGCGGGACTCGATCCCGGGACTCCAGGATCATGACCTGAGCCGAAGGCAGTTGCTTAACCAACTGAGCCACCCAGGCGCCCTGGAGATCAGATCTTTAAAGAGGAAATTAAAATAAAAATGAAATCATTAGTGTGGGGCCTAATCCAATATGACTGGTGTCTTTATATAAGAAGAGTTAATTTGGACCCAGAGGGGTTTAAAGACACAAGTAAAGACACAAAGAAAAGATGACTGGCTATCTATAAACCAAGGGACAGGTTCTGGGAAGGAGCCAACCCCGCCAGCACCTTGCTGGTGGACATCTAGCCTCCACAACTGTTACAGAATGGATTTCTATTGCTTAAGTGGACATCTGTGTTACTTTTGTATAGCATCCCTAGCAAACTAATACAGTTCCCATCTAAATGTCCAAATCCAGGGTGCCTGGGTGGCTCAGTTGGTTAAGCATCTGCCTTCAGCTCAGGTCATGATCCCAGCGGCCTGGGATAGAACCCCATATTGGGCTCCCTGCTTCTCCCCACTCATTCTCTCTCTCTTTGTCTCTCTCTCACTCTCAAATAAATAAATAAAACCTTAAAGAAATAAACAGTCCAAATCCAATATTTTCTAAGAAGCCTTTCCTGATAACTCTGGTCTGTTGGATCTCTGTAGTCATCTTGTATTTTTATTTCATTTTATATTTTTCATGAACTTATCTCTTCAACCTGAGCACCAGTCCCAAAGTGACCAAAGTCATGTCTTACCTGCTTGTGTATATACCTGGGTGTGTTCTACGTCATATCTAGCATTCTTCTTCAAATATATAAGCTGGTAGATGTTGAATAAATTTTCTGATTGATTTTAAATACTCGTATACAGACATATATTAAAGATACTAGAGATTGTCAGTTTTATGGAACAATTCCTGTTAGTGTAGGTCCTTTGGGATTTCCCTGGGTAACTATTATCAGCAATTCTGTTTCTTGACCATGTTATGCCTCATTAGCAGAGCTCTGCTCTGGTTGTCAGTTGTGTGAAATGAGAGAAGGGAAAGCATGCGATTCTGAAATGTGATTTGGAGAGCCTGATGAAGACTGGCTCGAGCATCTCTGATGCCAACCTCTTTGTCTTGTGTACCTTCATGGGATATGTACGTAAAAAGAGAGAAGGTCCCCTAAGATTTAAAATATTTGATTGCCTCAAATCTGATTGAGTGATATCAATTGAGAAGCTTATCACATCTCCAAAAATCTTGTTATTTATTTATTTATTTATTTATTTATTTTTATTATTATGTTATGTTAATTGCCATATATTACATCATTAGTTTTTGATGTAGTGTTCCATGATTCATTGTTTGCATATAACACCCAGTGCTCCATGCAGAATGTGCCCTCTTTAATACCCATCACCAGGCTAACCCATCCCCCCAACCCCCTTCCCTCTAGAACCCTCAGTTTGTTTCTCAGAGTCCATAGTCTCTCATGGTTTGTTTCCCCCTCTGATTTCCCCCCTTCATTCTTCCCCTCCTGCTATCTTCTTCTTTTTTTTTTTTTGTTTTAACATATAATGTATTACTTGTTTCAGAGGTACAGGTCTGTGATTCAACAGTCTTACACAATTCACAGTGCTCACCATAGCACATACCCTCCCCAATGTCTATCACCCAGCCACCCCATCCCTCCCACCCCCACCATTCCAGCAACCCTCAGTTTGTTTCCTGAGATTAAGAATTCCCCATATCAGTGAGGTCATATGATACGTGTCTTTCTCTGTTTGACTTATTTCGCTGAGCATAATACCCTCCAGTTCTATCCACATCGTTGCAAATGGCAAGATTTCATTCCTTTTGATGGCTGCATAATATTTCATTGTATATATATACCACATCTCCTTTATCCATTCATCTGTCGATGGACATCTTGGCTCTTTCCAGTTTGGCTATTGTGGACATTGCTGCTATAAACATCGGGGTGCACATACCCCTTCGGATCCCTACATTTGTATCTTTGGGGTAGATACCCAGTAGTGCAATTGCTGGGTCGTATGGTAGCTCTATTTTCAACTTTTTGAGGAACCTCCATACTGTTTTCCAGAGTGGCTACACCAGCTTGCATTCCCACCAACAGTGTAGGAGGGTTCCCCTTTCTCCACATCCCTGCTAAACATCTGTCGTTTTCTGACTTGTTAATTTTAGCCATTCTGACTGGTGTGAGGTGATATCTCATTGAGGTTTTGATTTGGATTTCCCTGATGCCAAGCGATGTTGAGCACTTTTTCATGTGTCTGTTGGCCATTTGGATGTCTTCTTTGGAAAAATGTCTGTTCATGTCTTCTGCCCATTTCTTGATTGGATCATTTGTTCTTTGGCTGTTGAGTTTGATAAGTTCTTTATAGATTTTGGATACTAGCCCTTTATCTGATACGTCATTTGCAAATATCTTCTCCCATTCCGAAAATCTTTTATCTAAGTGTCTAAGTTTTAACTTTGGGGCCATTGGATGTCATTAGTGTTGACACTGGGGATAGGAGATTTGCAATGTCTTTGACTATCAATAATAATGAAGTAAGGGGAAAAGGAGTGTTTTCTAAATGACCAAGTTTTGTGTGTCTGTGTGTGTGTGCCTATGTGCACATTCTTATGTGTCCTATGCAGTGCTATGCACACAACCAAACCACATCCTTCTACCACTTCTGACATAAGTTTACCTCTCTGGGAAATAAGCATCCTTTTCCTAAACAAGTCTAATTAGCCTTGGCTAAATGCAAAAGCATTTACATATTCAAGCAGCCAAACATCAGAGGACTGTTTATAAAAATAAATATTATTAACACTGAAAATATTTAGATCTGAGTTTAGATAAGTCAGAAAACAAAAATATACTAAGCCCTTCAGGTCATATCAAGGAGGGGCACAGTTGATGGCTTAAGTAAAATGCATGTTGACAGTTTTCCATAAGAATTTGATCTTCCAAAACTGATGCCTGCCAAGTTCTTTTCCTTTGCCAATTTATTATTTGGCGAGTAGTTTTGCTTATGTTTTTGTTGAACTCTGCATTTAGTATGTTCTCATTGGTTAGACTTGTGAGAACTGATTATTTAGTGAATTTACATGGGGAGGTAAACAAGAATGTTACTTGGAGGTAATTGAGTTTCATAGATGAAAGACAGCCTTTTTTAGGCTCAGCATTATGGGACACAGTGACTGTTGTGGACTTCACATTTTTCCCGGACCCAACTTTTATAGCTTTTCCAGATCACTCTTTTGCCACTGAAGAGGCAAGATAGTTCTTGGCTATCACCAAGATCCAAAGTTTTTTCCAAAAGACTACATAAAATTTTTTAAAAAGAGGAATGGAAATGGCAGAGAGTAGGAGATGAAAGGACAGCAAATCAGATTATGATTTCCATTCCTTTGAGGATTTTAAATTCATGTTTTGAAATTTTTCGGCCGATGCTGCCTCTGATTTCTATAGTATTAGAGAGGAATTGCTTCCCAGGAAGCCTTTAATCAAGAGTTAGGACTATGCAGTTCTTTCAGAACCCATAATTTCAAATCACTGAACATATGCTTCCCCGTCCCCCACTTCCCCTGGATGTAAAAGTGTAGTTTTTAAATGAAGATGCAGATTGCTCTTTGTTCATGATAACTTTAACATACATGCATGTTTGATAATATGATATAATGATCTCTAACATGATCATATGATCTAGGAAACACATACTTTTATGGTACCCTTTCTCACTCCCATTCAAAGGGATACAAGAACTGCTTTTCTGTTTTAATAGAAGTTTTGAATTAGTAAGTGTTATCTTAGATGTGTACTTTCTATTTTCAGATCTGAGAGGTCTTAGGATATGGAATGGGTTTCGATATATTTGTAACTGAATCAGGGTTTCCAAAAGCCTCAGGACACCCAATTAGCTTTGTTCCCCAAGAGACATTATTTGACCTTTTATCCGTCTGACTCTCTCCTGTCTGTTTCAGTGAAGACCCAGTCTGATCTGGTGGGACAAATTAACCATTTAAAAGTTGAGAATGACCAAGGGTCCCAGTAATAGGCATCAGCCTGGGTTTTTGTTTTTGTTTGTTTGTTTGTTTTTACCACAAATCACTTATACTTCTAAACAGTTCAAGATTGTATTCATATACAAATTATAGAAAAACCCAATAAGCAGTAGCTTAAAAGAAATTTGGCCTTTATTTTTCTTCCCTAATAACCAATCAGGTGTTTCCAGTCCCACACATATGTTTTGTGGCTCAAAGCTGGCTGGTGGATGCACCTGTAATTTTCCTAGTTTTTATCTCATGGATACAATATGGCTGCCAATGCATGTACCATTCCCACTGAATTCCTGGAAGTATGAAGGAGGTGGAAAACACAGTAGGAAAGGGAGAAGGAAGAAACAAGACCTGTATCAGGAAAACAAAGACTTATCCTCAAATTCTCAGCAGACTCTCACCTGTACCTCATTGACCAGAACAGTATCATGTGGCCACTGTTAGGCAAATGGGAAAGCAGGTTTTTAGCTTTCTATAGTTAAAGAAAGGCAAAGAGAAAGGGAGTGGAACAATCTTAAGTGAGCAACACTATAAAACCTGCCACAGACCAGCATAGAATTTATACTTTTGGGGCCTAATAAAGCGTAGAGCCTAAGGAAAGCTTCTTGACATGACAGCCAGCTCCCATCATAACCAGTGATGCTTATCCAAAGATAAACACTTGTCTGCATAGGTATTCAGGGAGGAATGTTGAGTTTTCTCATAAATCCAAATCTAGATGAACTTAAGCATAATGGTATTTTTTACCTAGTTCTATCTTTTGCCCCATCTTATTATCCCCAAACTGTGTATGAAACTCATAGCCATCTTGAATCACCTATTTGTAGAAACATCCTATTTTATGAAAAATTCATTATTTTATATTCCTATAGGCTCATAAACTGAGGACTTCTCATGTATAGACACATTATACCCAAAGTTGTGCCACAGTAGAAAAGATTTCATCATAAAACAATGAGCCTCATAATAATGGGTCATCGCAAATATCCCAACAAAACCAAGTGGCCAGGGTTGATATAGTAGAAATTCTTTCTTAAAGTGGAGGGCAGATATCTGAAGTTCATCAGAAATACTATGAAAAATAAAGAAAACCTAGAAAAAAATATAATTTCAAACATAAGTTCAGATCCATACCCTGAAAAAAAACCTGAGAAATTCTGGTGCCGCTGTGTGAGTGATAGTCCAAATGTGCACCTTCTGTTCATTAAAAGCATACTCAGAGCAATACCAAGAACTCTGGTAATCTGTCTTGCATCAAAGAAATCCCACAGTGAGGTTGGCCCAGCATATATTTTCCTGGCATGGTGTGGTGAGATTCACTTTAATTACTTCGCTATGGTATCACATTACTTCAGCTATGATATCACTGGGAAAGAACAGAACTTACCTTTTCACAGCACCACAGTTTTTGCTACATCCCACAAATGACACATTACCACTTTTCTGTGGATGAGCTCCAGGGCTGACAGAGCCTGTGTTTTGTAGTGTTTGTGGTTCAAGAAAGAACTACTTGCCCTTTCTCTAACGCCCCCCCCTCCCACCCTGGCTCCATTCCTCCACGTTGACTAACCCTAGCTACTCAGTCATGTATGGATTTTCTTCAACAAGGGTATGAACTTTCAACTCCACAGTCCATAGTTCTGTCACCCCTCAGAGAGCAAGAGGGAGCATATATGTTGACATAATCCCAGGATGGGCTAATGAGCAATGTTTTGAGGAAGTGAGGCTATGATGAGGGTCAGAGTAGAAGCTAGAGTAGTGTCATAAAGATTGTTGTAGTCAAAAAATGATGGAGGCTGTTTATAAATTATAGCAACAAACTAATAATATAAGTTTGAATGAAAATGCTAGAAGTCATAGATGTACTTGAATGTTGGGTTTTGAGGTCAGTGGGGTATCTGTTCTGCCAATGGTCAAAGCGTTGTTAGGATGAGATAAACAATAAGTAATGTGAAACAAAACAATTCCAATTGTTTGTTCATTTGAATTTGTTGATTGCTATTCCTTTTATAGACCTGATTTTCAAGTGGAATCTGCAAGAAAACCAGTATTTATAGTGGCAGAATTAATTATGATGAAGTGTGGTAGGATATATTATCACATGTTCCTACTGTAACCGTGTGAGGGACAATGTTTCTCTGGGAGCCTTATACATCCCCACTCTTGTTGACTTTGGACTTGGCCTGATTCATTTTTTTTTTTTTGCCCCCCAAAAATGAGAAGACAGGATACAGAACACAATGTCTCATCAGTAGCTTTAAGAAACATTTTTTTTTTTTGCTCTTTATTTTTGTCATAAGAATGACATATCATAAACAAGATCAGCTTATTCACCCTGGATCTCCACATGAGAAGAGGGTGGAGCAGAGGTGAAATTGTTAATTCCCAGTAGTCAACCTGAAACATTGGTAAGAAATAAGTTCACTAGTGAGAAATACATTTTTATTGTTTTAAGTCCCTGGGATGTTAGGGTTATTTGTTACTGCAGCAAAGCTGACTAATGGAACTTTTTGCTTTCCTAGTTTGAAGCTGGGTATCATTCTCCACTGGATTACTTCAAAAAGCCCAAAATAATGGTATAATTTGTCTGTCTCTCCTCTTGGTGGATCCTATCTCCACCACCCAGAACAGACATATATTAGGTTATAACGTAAAGAAGACTAAAGGAATACAAAATGCGGAGCCTTTTCCTCCATATGATGAATATGTTGTCATTCTTGAAATTAAAATTGGTTTGCCTCTTTGGAGGGGTGTAGCATGCATGGAATAAATGCCAGTGATCAAGACAGCAATGCTAGCATTCTTTAAAACAAAGACCATGTGCTTTATGGTAACACTTTACAATATGAGAAAGGAGGATATCTATACAATAGATTATATACATAGTTTATTCACTTTCAGGGCATAAGAAGCCATTATTGACTCTTTGGACTTGAGTATTCTTTTGTGGGCCACATTTTATAATTGCTTGTGCTCTTTGGCAGACGATTTGAGCCCCTCATTCCCTAAAATCTTTTAAAGTAATTGCTGACTGCGGGAAAACTGATTAGTAAAGCAGAGTTGAATAACTGGGTGTCTCTTGCCACGAGGTTTTGCCAAAACGATTCACATAGGCACTGTGATGTAGGCTTTTGCAACTTCCCTTACTTTCCTTTCCATACTTTTCCTTTCATACCTTTCCAGGGAAGATTTATCATTTCAGGTTACCACAGGTGAAATATAGTACAGATTATTTTCAGGTAGTGTCCCAAATGCAAAAGCCCCAGGTGAAGTTCTATAGGAAATGTGCTTCCTGGAGAAATGCTGACATGAAACATTGGCATCTTATATAGAATTATAATTAAACAATCAGGTCCTTGCAGGCAGGATATTTATGAATGAATCTTCGTACTGTTTTAGGGCAAACTGCTGAAAATCAACACATTTTGCCACCTGAAAGTGAAATTCCCAACCTGAAATGAATTACTAGAACAGGTTGATTGTGACTGGAGAACATTCTCTTGAAATAAGAATAATATGCAGGCAACGTGACCTCCACACGTGGCTGTCATATTAGAGATGACAAATGGGGACATTCCAATGGTGTCCAGATTGCTCAGATCGTTTTTTGTTATGCAAGATGGGGTACTCACCTTAAAAAAACAGCCCTTTCAAGTTCACAGATTGCTGAGCTTTCAAAAAATTCTAATAATGAAGTCAACATGTAACCTTCATCTACACTGTAGAAATTTAATGCCCCCTTTTAGCTTGCAGTTCAACTGCACCTGAATTTGATTTTTATGAGAGTGTCCTTATCACACTACTGTAAAATTGCACTGAAGTTGTCAAATAGATCAACAAACTGTGTGTAGCATTTGTTGATATGACAAGTGGTGATAGGTAACTCCCAGCGGACTAGCATACTGTTGAGACATGACCCTTTTATTCGTTTTCAAATATTCACGACAGTTAAGGTAGGTTAGTTGACAAATGATGTTTCAAAGACACAGGCAATAAAAATCAGATTTATAGATTTATATATTATACTATATATGTATATATTATATCTTACATATAATATATATTATGTACTGAGAAAATATGTATATATTGAAAATCCTACATATTGGCAAGAACAAAAATTTGTCAAGTGTGACTTTTTCCACCAAAACTGGGTGTTCACAGTCATTTGGGATTTTTTTTTCTTTTGAAAATGCATCCCAAATGTAAAAACTATTGAAATGTTTGAATCTCATTTAAAAAAGGAAACAAATAGCATCAGCTGTCTTTGGATATAAAGTAATAACTTTCTTTCAGTAGTACCTGTACTTGCTTTCCAAGATACACTTGTCATTTTAGCTTAACAACTCCAAGATCCTTTTATTGCCATCTGTGTCTCAGGCAGCAGATATTTCTGGCTTATAGTTGGAAATAAGAGTCAAAGTTACAGTTGAAGTTGATTAAAGATGACAACAAATTATAACCCTATACAGAAACCAACAATGGCATGTTTTACCTTGAGAATGGACTTTTTTTAAATTTTATTTTATTATGTTATGTTAGTCACCATACAATACATCATGAGTTTTTGATATAGTGTTCCATGATTCATTGTTTTATAACACGCAGTGCTCCATGCAGAATGTGCCCTCCTTAATACCCATCACCAGGCTAACCAATCCCCCCACACCCCTCCCCTCTAAAACTCTCAGTTTGTTTCTCAGAGTCCATCGTCTCTCATGGTTCATCTCCCCCTCTGATTTCCCCCCTTCATTTTTCCCTTCCTTCTCCTAATGTCTTCCATGCTATTCCTTATGTTCCACAAATGAGTGAAACCATATGATAATTGACTTTCTCTGCTTGACTTCACTTAGCATAATCTCCTCCAGTCCCATCCATGTTGATGTAAAAGTTGGATATTCATCCTTTCTGACGGCTGAGTAATATTCCATTGTATATATGGACCACATCTTCTTCATCCATTCATCTGTTGAAGGGCATCTCGGCTCTTTCCACAGTTTGGCTATTGCGGACATTGCTGCTATGAACGCTGGGGTGCATTTGACCCTTCTTTTCACTACATCTGTGTCATTGGAGTAAATACCCAGGAGTGCAACTGCTGGCTCATAGGGTAGCTCTATTTTTAATTTTCTGAGGCACCTCCACACTGTTTTCCAAAGTGGCTGTGCCAACTTGCATTCCTACCAAAGTGTAAGAGGGTTCCTCTTTTTCCACAACCTCTCCAACATTTGTTGTTTCTTGCCCTGTCAATTTTTGCCATTCTAACTGGTGTAAGGTGGTATCTCAATGTGGTTTTGATTTGAATTTCCCTGATGGCTAATGATGATGAACATTTTTTCATGTGTCTGTTAGCCATTTGTATGTCTTTGGAGAAGTGTCTGTTCATGTCTTCTGCCCATTTTTTGACATGAGAATGGACTTTTTAAATATGAAACCATGGAAGAAGGTCTAAAGTTCACTTATTGCATATAATAATGTGTCCAAGTAACTGGTTAATATTGAGCTTAGCTTTATTTCCCTAAGATAATAATTAATTACTTATTCCAAAAATATTTGTATAAGTTCATAGCAAAGTAGCATATGTGTTTATATCAAAATATTCATTTACTCAACCAGTGTTTATATAGCTCCTATTCTGGGGCTAAATACTAGATGCTAAGGATTACAGCAGGAGGAAAAAAAAAAAAAAGCAAAAGAACAAAATGATCTGCCATTGTGCTAGATTCTAGTGGGGGGGAGGTATAAATAATAAAGAAAAAAATGAAATATGTGGTTGGTCAGATAATACTACATATGCAGAGAAACATAAAGCAAGGATGGGATAGTGAATTAAATGGGGCAGGGGAGTATTTTCAGTTGGGCACTTAGGGAAGGCCTCACTGGAGGTGACACTGAGCTTATCATCCCAGGCTGAGAGAAGTACCAAGTGCAAAGGCCCCAAGGCCAGAGCATACTTGGAGTATTCCTTGAGCTTTAAGAACACTTTTGTGGCTATGGTGGGTGTTGTGACATGCAGTAGGAAATAAGGCCCCTTGGAGAGGCTAGGAAGAACCTCTGAGCTTGTGGATAAATGAAGTTTTTGGAATCTTCCCCAAGTGAAATGGGAAGTTACAGTAGAGTTTCATAGATCGAAAATGTTATCTGACTTGTTTTGAGGATAGATTATGGGGCCAGGGTGAAGAGTAGTAGCAGGAAGAGTAGCCAGGAGGCTATTTAAATAATCTAGGGAGGGGAAGAGGGTAGCTTGGACCACAGTGGGGTCATGAAGGTAGTGAGCATGGTCAGATTCTACATATATTTAGAATTAGAGGATACAAGGTTTGCTGATGATTCGGTTTTTGAGTGTGAAAAAGCAAAGGAGTCAAGGATGATGCCAAATTTGAAATTGTTGCTCATTTTTTGCCTGGCAAAACTAAAATGAATGATCTCTTTCAGAAGGTAAACTTATGTCCTAGGAGTTCTTAGGCTGAGCGGGTTTGTAGATAGAATTCACAGATTCTGCAATCTAGACTGGGAACATTTCATCTTACTATTTTTTTTTAGAAATTTCGCATTTTCTTTCATTATTAATGTCGATAACAAACAACTGCAGAATTAGCAATATCTGTAGCTTCATCACCAGCGGAATTCACACATATTCATATTGGATTACAATTGGTGCAGATATCTCAGAATGTGATTTACACTCATCACTACTTCCCAATAATTATTAGCAATTAGATCTGCTGCCAGACCTTATTATTTAATGTGTGAATAAGGCAGCACATCTATCACAATTAAAAATATCTTGGTAACTTCAATTTAGCATAATTGGTTCTTCCGTAATTCTGTGTGTTTCATTTTAGGGGCATATTTTAGACATTATTCTGAGATTTCCATGGGCTTCAGGAAAATACCAAAGGGGTCCATGGCACAAAAAAGTTAAAAACATTTCTTTTAACCACGTGCAAGAGTACACACATTGGAGAGTATGCTGGTGTGCACTCTCATCGGTAATGTGGATAGTAATAAAATGATCATGATTGTGTACTTACTATCTGCGGGTACATTATCTAATTTATTTCCTATAACAAACCTGAGGCAGAAGTTATCCCCATTTTTTATAGAAGAAAATTGAGACTTAGAAAGGGTAAGTAACTTCCCCTAGGTCATACACCTTGTAAGTGAAAATTCAAATTCATGTCTTTTTTCTAAGTGTATGCTCTTAACCACCAAAAAATACTGCTATCCACCATTGAAGGATCACAACTAATGATGTAAAATGGTCCATAGGAATTCGGTTTCAAGAAACAGAAGCTGAGGCACTCTATAGCCACTTGTTGGGGAGAAGGAATAAAATAAAAGCAGCAAGGGAAACATTTTCCTCCTGCCAAGAAAATATTTCCTTTCTTTTTTGTGTGTGGGGGAGGGCAGTGAAAATAGCATTTTTTTTCCCTGATTCTTTAAATCATGCACATTCATTGTAAAGTATTCACACCATTCATAAAGATGTAAGGAAGAAGGAAAAGATCCACTGAAATGCAAGTCTGTGAGCCAACCACCATGAACAGTTTGGACACCAACCAACCTTTCATACATCTCTTTATATATGTATGTGTGTATGTGTATATATGTTTTGGGGTCAAATATTCATTTATAGAATGAATATTACCCCCCATCCTGTCTTCACAATTGTATTCCACTCCTCTACCCCACACCCCCCACTCATGGGAATAGCCATGTTATTCACCTAACGCATGTTCTCCCCTACAGAGGAAGGCCTTGGAAGGACACAGACAGGATTGAGGCAACCACTGAGTGAGAGTACGTGTGGGTCAGCATCTAAGGGTGCATGCCAGCTATGTTGCATCCAGCCTGCCTGGGTTTGGCTCACTTACCAGTGCTCATTATCCAACTTCGGGCAATGTGCTTAATGCCTCATGGTCTTACCTTCTTCATCTGCACAATGGGGATAAAAATACCGTTTACGTGGATGAGTGATTTTGAGGCTTCAGTGAGTCATTGCACTAAAACTTTGTGCAAGAGGATATTGTCTGAGTCCGAAGCTGTGGCTATTGTGTTGCTGTCTGGCAGTCCCATTGGGCACCCTTCCTCTCAACGGGTAGGTCCAAGTCATGTGTAAGTGGTTCTTGGGTGATTGGAGACAATCAGCAGGAGAACCCAAAGTCCACCTTCAACCCCAGCATATTAGTAACATTGTCTACATTTTATTTATAAAGGACAACATTGTTCCAGTTTCAGACTGTATGAATATACAGGTGATATAAGTCATAGGACTTACACAGATTTGTTTTTGGGAATAAAATAATGCATATCCGCATGAACAGTCAATTTTATAGTGAGGGGGTAAAAAACATCTAGTTGGGTATTTTGATAAAATAATTTTTTTCAGTTATTTCATTTCTATTTCTCTGACTAGAAACTTGTTTAAAAAAAACCAATATTTTAGGTCAGTCCTACCTCTCACTCTTAGATTTTTGTGTGCTCCAGGGTTGGCCAGGGGCTATACGGACCAATGCTTTTTCCTAATTGCCGTCAGATCGTAGTTGAATGAGTAAATCACAAAAGAGGAAGTAAAACTAAAGGAAACAAGGCATAATTTGTTAGGTAAGATCGTTCCACAGCATTCTACCATTTTGCAAAGAATCCGAGCACTGGCAGTGGTTTGATCAGGTTTAGTGTATTATGAGAAAAGCATGAAAGGAGAGATGTTACAGAATTCTAAGGAAGATATTTACTCACTAACTAAAAGAGGTTCACACCTGTTTTCACTTGATCTGTGAGCCTCATTTAAAACGTGTTTTCATTACAAATCTGGAAAATGTCAGAGAATGAACTTGGAAGGTAAGAGGGTTGGAAACTATTCTATTCATTAAAATAGAAATGGATGTTGTATTCCTGGTTTTTTAGTGATGATTATATTTTTGGCCCCTATAAGTTCATAGGCAACGAGTGCCTTGAATTTAGTGTTCATTGTATAATATACTTATTTTTATTCATCCACGATGTCTCCTCATTGAGCATTTAGTGTGAAAGCATATTCATGACTTAATAGACTTCAAACAAATCTCTTCTTGGCCTCCAAATGTTACATACCACCTCATGCAGTGCATTCCATCCCCAGGAGCATGCTGGCTGGCCTGCTTCACTTCAAAGCCATAAGGCTTTTCAGACATTCAGTATTCCTGAGTTGAATATTTCTCAATATATCAGCATCTTCCTGTTCTCAGTGGTACATTGAACTTCTGTCTTCAGAAAACAGGCATTAACGATTCCTGTGTCCTTGTTGTGAGTGGCAATTGATCACTTTAAACTGTATCATCCCGTCAGCTTGTAAATATGGAATACATTACTTTTCACTAAATACATTATCCTGTCCATTTCCGCATTGAAACCTACCTCCTGCGTTTCAACCTGTTAGCCTTTTGAAATTGGCCTGTACTTTATTTCCCTTAGATTTAGCACTTCGTTATTTTAAAGAGTTTATACCTTCTCTAAGTTTGGAAATTACACTTCTTCTGGATCCTTTTTTAAAATACCCAACAAGGTCTTTCTTGAGACTTATCACCGGAGGATATGTGTATACATATATACATATATACATATATATACATATATATGTATGTATGTATTATTATTACTCCATTTTACCTTAATGTACTATTTCCACTGAAAGCCACTTCTTAGTCATCTTAAGAAATTACGTGTGTATCCATGTCCTAGAGTTACAGTTTTATTTGCAACAGTGATCATTTAGAAACAGCCTAAATATCTAACAATAGGTAGTACTCACATGTGTTATGGTATTTTCATATTGTGTAACAGTCATGCCGCCGAAGAGCAAAGTTTATGTTTTAAGAAAAGTTAATGGAATAGGAAAACATCTGATGTATTTTATTAAAATAAATAAGCAGATTATAATGTGTGTCAATAGTAGGATTACAGGATAATATTTAAGGCTCTTTAGGTTGGCAGAGGAATTAAAGGGAATGAAGTATATTAAAATAGTAATAATGGTTACCGATCAGTGCGGTGAGGTTGTGGGTGACAGATTCTGTTTCTATGTTGTTTTGTTTTTCTTCTGTATTGTCAACATGTATTGCTGTTGTAATCAGGAGCAACTAAATTAATAAACAAATCATTGTCCAGAAGCTGACATTTCTTTCCTGCATTCCTTCCCCAAATTAAGTAGTTTGGTGGAACCTAGTCAAACGCAGTCATATTCAGTGAACCCTCTGATTAAATAAACAGCCAAAATTCTTTCAGAATTCCACAGAATTTTCCCTTGAGAACAGGTCAAAGCAAGAGAACAAAAGCAGGGAGTTGCAATATTGGGTTATAAAAGAACAAGAACTGGAAAGGTATAGGGGGTGTGGGGGTGGAGAGGGTAAGAATGAGGGCCAGGGTGGGGAGCGAGGAGCATGTAGCCACAGAGCCTGGCCTATGGGCAAGGGCCAAAGGAAAGAATCTCACCTTGGAACTTAGCTCAAATTCTGTTTTTGAAAATATCCTGATCTTAATTGTTCATGATCACTTCCAAGTTAAAATATGGTGAGATTCTACTGTGTTCTTTTGCTGGGTATTTTGTGAAGGACTAATGTTTTAAGTAGACATGAAAGCATGAAAAGTGATTTTAAAGATTTGTATTGGAAATGGAGTATGTGGATCTGAACCAGAGGTTACATAGTTGGTTATGTACCAGAATGACTTCCAGCTAACAGAGAAGAAATAAGAACCATTGTTCCTAAACCGATAGAAGAGCCCCATGCTTTCAGCAAAGGGGAGCCAATCTTGGAGGCATTTTTGGCTTTTTTAATAACCCAAGAATTGATCATTTCTCGGTGAACAAGCCCTTGCCTGGCTTGCCAACAAGTAACAAGGGAGGCTCACTGGACGTTTGACTGAAATCTAATCTTGCTCTACAGTGTTTTAGAACGTCCTTGTGTTTTATCTCACCCTTCACTGTTTGGGGAAAATAATATGCTACTCATGGGTATATGTTTACAAGTAGAAGACATGGTTTATTTCTCAATTCAGAGCACTTCTGGATTTATAATTAGTTTCCGGGAAGTAAATAATGGTATGCTTTATTTTGAATTAGCATAGGTAAATGGTAACACGAGATATATCTTTTCTATTCTTGAAAGTGTCTGTGCATGACAGTTCTTTATCATCACACTAAAGCACACATCTGCTGGCCATCTCAAGGAAAAACAAAACACTATGAAAGACAAATCTAGCCCGCATCCCCCCCAAATCCTCACAGTTTGCAGAAGGGAAGGTGCCCCCAAATATGATGGAAATTACTTCTGTTGGAATGGTAGTCTCGGGCACCTGGGTGGCTCAATTTGTTAAGCAACTGCCTTCGGCTCAGCTCACGATCCCAGGGTCCTGGGATCCAGCCCCACATCGGGCTCCTTGCTCAGCAGGGAGCCTGCTTCTCCCTCTCCCTCTACCTGCTACTCCACCTACTTGTGCTCTCTCTCTGTCAAATAAATAAATAAAAAATCTTTAAAACACAAAAAAAGGAATGGTAGTCTCTTTGGATATTTTAACATGATTTTTAGTTTTTAAAGCGTCTATAAATTTATAAGCGAACAACAACAACAAAACCCAAAACTATTTTCAAAAGGCAACCTCCCTCTATTGGTAGTGTAGAATTCAGGAATAAAAAAAGGATTCAATTATAAATTACAGGTACACTTCTTGTCATGTCACATAATATGACCACATAAAATAGCTTATGAATTTACTAAAGGTCATTAATCATGTTGATTAATGACCTGAATTAACTTGCTAAGATTTAGTAAAATTTGTTGAAATGGTCCCAACTTAGGTTTGTAGTTTATATTCTGTTTTTTCATTAGTAAGTATAAACTGAAGACACTTTCCATATTGGAAGAGTGAATACTGTGGATTGTTTGTAAACTAGCCAACAATGTACTTTAGTCAGTTTTTCTTGGCAAATTCACATTTAATGTCATCCATCGCCAGAAATCTGTTCCATAATGATGTCATCAGCAGTTTGGGATGAGAAAAAACTACGAGAAAAAGCTGAAAGAATGCAGATGGGAAAGTAATTCCTGCATATTTCATTGACCATATGTCTCCCCCTCCCTGACTTATTGGGCTAGCAAACTAAAATCCTCCTTTGAATCTTATAGTCTTTAAGTTTACTTTAAATTTTCCCCCATAATGAATTATAATGGTAATATTTTCTTGTTAGGCTGTTTCATTAAACTATTGATTAGGTCCTATAACTTGTGAGAAACTTATCATTATAATTTTAGATAGAAGTGCCAATAAGTTTAACTGCATCCCTGGCATCCTGTATCCTGATGTCCGATGGAGTAGGGGATAATCAGATTATTTGGTTACCTATTGTCATGACATGAAGAAAACAAAACCACAGATAAAACTTATGCTTGGAAAGCAGCGAAACCCTCCTTGACCTTGGAATGGCATTTATGCTAAAACATAGGGCTAATGCCATGTCAATATAAGTGTATGTGACACTCCCATTAAAAAGTACTCAGTTACCCTAGAGACCCACTGACTCATAGATTCTCTGTGACATTAATGGGGTTATCAAGATACAGTCTTTGAATTTCTTTGTCCATCTAAATTTAATAAGCTGAACTATGTTTAAATATCATGTGTGGGAACTAAACAACTGGGTTAATTATATGCCCAAATATATGCAAAATTATATTTTATATGTCATTCAAGCATTTATTTCTTTAAGGTTGAGAAACATTCTTATGTGGATAAATGTGTAAATGCTTTTTTATAATATGGATGTTCCTTTAGTAAATTATTATACACCTATTGTGTATAAGGATGAGACCCCTAACTTATGTCTTCAGTGAGGATACCATCTATAGGGGAGATAAAATACTTGCTGAAATGTCTACAGTACAATGTAGAAAGTGGCTGGCTTTGTGAAAAATTTAAAGGAATAAAAAAGGAGCTGTTGGTATTCAGAAGGAGATGAGGCTTAGCTGGGGAAGATTATTACAAGGAACTCATGGGAACTTGGGGATAGCCTTGGTGCTGAGGCCTGCTGAGACTAGGTATAATTTAGGATGTGGACGAGCTGAGAGTTTTCTCTCACCTGGGTCATCTCACTGTGCTCTGAGTCATGAGTGTTCATGGGGTCCTTCTCATCATGGTTACTAACATTTAATCTGTGATTCTTCCATTACTGTCACTTCAGTTCACTTACTTCAAGTCACAAGTTACTCAAACTTCAGTTTATTTAGTATTTCAATTCACTAATGGCCTTTTCATGCTCACCTTTCAGTTTCAGCTCCTAGGACCAATAACCTGGCTCTCTCTGTCTTTCTTTGTTCAAAGTCCTAAGAAACAATTGCATGGGCCAACTGGTCACCCACCCTGAGTGGGCAACCTGTCAGTTGGTGTCCTTGGGTCAGATGCCCATCTCTGGTGCTGTCACCTCCAGGCAGCGATAAGAAAGCAAGCATCTTACTGCATAAACATGGGCCTCATTCCTTGGGCAGGGAGCATGAGGAAGAACTCCTTCCCAAAGGTCCTATGGGTATGTTGGCACCTATCTGAAAAGTGGTTCAGGGAAGGAATTATGGAGGAAAGGATATATAACTATCCTCATCAACACTCTTGCCTCCTTTCTTTTTTTCTGCTAAAATGGCAGAGGTGCCCCTTATATACTTCAAGGTCAACCCATTCACCTGTGCCCATCCCCTCCCTCCTGATAAGAGACCCTGCTCCTTGGATTCTTTTTCTTTTTCTCTTTTGAATTCCTGATAGGATCTAAGTTGGAGCAGAACAGAATGGAGATGGAGCATGATCTTTAAACAATCCACAGTTCCACCCGCTAAGAGAGTTCATGGAGCTCACTTGTAATCATATATGATAAATGGATAACTCGTCTCATGTATCTTGTTGAAATAAAGTTATTGAAGAGAAAAAGAAATGAACTTTTGAGTGTTGAAGTTACCAATGTATAAGAATGAAGTGATGGGGGCGCCTGGGTGGCTCAGTCGTTAAGCATCTGCCTTCAGCTCAGGTCGTGATCCCAGGGTCCTGGGATCGAGCCCCGCATCGGACTCCCTGCTCGGCGGGAAGCCTGCTTCTCCCTCTGCCACTCCCCCTGCTTGTGTTCCCTCTCTTGCTGTGTCTCTCTTTTTAAATAAATAAATAAAATCTAAAAAAAAAAAAAAAAGAATGAAGTGATGGCAGATTTAATATAGTCATAGAGAAAATAAGGAAGAATTCTCGTTACTGAGCTTATAACATAAAATTAGCAATATATCCTGGAGTGAAAGTGATGTGTTGGGATCATCTGTGATTATCTTTGGCCTTGTTAAGCTGACACTTTATTATCTTTAAACTGAGTCACAGATACTTAATGGTGTCTACACTTACGATCTGATATAAACAGTGTTCTACATAGACTAATAAAAAATGTTTGTACTACCACAACCTAGCAGATAGGATCAGTGCATAAGCTGCTGACCATGGTATTTTATATTAGACCAGGTCAGGATTCCATTTACTCTACTTCAAGCATTAATGTTCATTAAATAAATACTCCATGTGTTACTTTGTAGCATACACCTAGATAATACAGAGTCACATGATTGAAAGGTACCCAAAAATTGTGTAGTAACAACACATATCTAATGTCTAATCTGGCTCTTGATGTCTGTGGAGCTTCTTTTGAATCTCTTCATTGTTGGAAAATACAGCACGTAAAGGCTTGGTCCCTGTTCATGGAAAGATAAATTCTGTAAATGATTTTGTTCTTGATTCGGGCATCATTATTTTTCTTTTCAAATTTTTTTAGAGACCCCGTACTTGTATTTAATAAGATCAATAGTTGATGAGTGACTTTAGCCATCTCTTTCTACATAATCACATGACCAAGTAATATCAAGTTAAACCATATGAATCTACTGTTTTTGTGGGTTGAAGATCATCGTATGTCAGCAATTTCATATGGTTTAATGTAGTATATTTTAAAAGTTATTTTGTCCAGCTCTTTTCCTTAACTTCTTTTTTTATGAACACTAGTATTTAAAAGGGTTTTAGCTCATTTTCTGAAATAGACTGTAAATCAAACACAACTCATGGTATTTTTTTCATTTGAATGGGTATAGACAATCTATAGATTGTATTTTCAGATGTCATGAAAAGGTCTATGGAAGAGTGGTGAGATTATGATTCCCTGCTGTTTATGACAATGGTTAGACTCTTAGGCCAATTTAGCTTCTGTTAAGTTTTATGAAATTTCTCTTTGGCTTTCTTCCTTAAGAACTCCAGAATTATTCTGGAATGCAGATGAAGTACCACATATGTATATAGTTAAAGGCAGCTGTCTGCTTCAGTTAAAGAATCCTGGCTCATTAAGTTTATGTACACCAGAAATCTATTATTATAGGAAGAAAGGGAAGCAACTCCTGTCATGTGGTTGAAATGCAATATTTTAAATATTCAAGATCTTTTGTAACTTTATTTCACAGTACATTATGGGTTTCAATATCTACATATAGTTTGGTGACTAGATTCCCATATTTTAAGATTTGCATATATTATCTTCCTTCAAATAAAATAATGAACTCTTCAGGAATAGATATTGCAGTGAAGTTATTGGCTTAGAGAAGGAAAAAAGGAAATAAAAATACTTTATGGGAAATTCATATTTTTCATAATTTTCAAGAGTCAAATTATCAAATAATTGGATCCCAAAACTTTTGCTGCTATGCTTCAAATACTCCATACTAAATCTTTATTTTTGGCTAAGATCTAAGGAATCTGAATTGAAGTAAGGTAATATGTTTGTCCAAAACCTATAAATATAGTTTGATTGTCCCAAGTAGATTTTAATAAAACAATGTGAGAAATGTTATGGATGTATCTACATAATAGGTTTCCAAAATAAAGACCCTTACCATTAGGCTCTTTGCTCAGAAGGTAACTGAGTTTCAGGAATGTCTATTATAGACTTCATAGGAAATACCTTGTGACTTAGTGAAGTGTCAAAAGTATCTCATTCTGATACAGCCAAACCTTAGAATGAGCCTTCCCTGTAATCATACTCCCCAAAGAAATGGAAAAAAAAAAAATCCGGAGCTGTGAATTTAAATGTGTAATATATACTATATTCGTAAGTATATATACTATATATAAATATGAAATATATATATGTACACTTTGTAACACAGTGGGAAGACAGGGAAAATAGAGGCAGAATTCAGTTTGATGGTAGAAAAGAATAATGTCAAAGGCTGTATATCCATAGCAAAATTCTGACCATAATTTTTGGAAACAAGTCTTTAATCAAATCCATTTTCCAAGACTGTCCGTAGCCACTGAGTACTCAGATGAAAGGCCACATATGCCTGTTTTTTTGTTGTTGTTTTTTTTTTTAACATTCCTAGTCAATTCAATAATTGGTTAGGGTTAATAGACATCTTAAGTATCTTAAGTTCAGTCCAAGTACTTGAACGCATAAAAGATTCATGAGTGTACCTTTGGATGATTGTATTCTGTTCTCAGGCCTGCCATCATTTCCTTCAAAATCACATTTTTTTTGAACCTGCTTCTGTGTACTCTGCTAATACGCTGGCAACACTCATAATTGCAGGTTAGCAGATGTTCCTGCTTTAAGACTTCCTTGGAAGATGTGCATTCATAAAGAAGTGTTAAGTATATGTGAAAAAACGAAAGAAGGCTGCAAATAGTAGAGCTTTCTTCAGTGTCTACATCTCAAGAGCATGTACAAACTCAGGAAAGGCCACTCACAAACCATTTTTAAGTCCACGCTGCGACATGTTTTCTGTTTGGTCAAATAAGGCCCAGGATGTTTGCATGAGATATTTAAGATGCAGAAAATTATTCAGATTGTTTTGTTAGAAAGTCCAAAACACCTGAAGCTTTTAAAATCTATCGGTAGGGTTCCCTTCATTTTTTTTTCATCTAGTTATTTTAAGAAGTAAAGAAATGCTTTGTAGATTCTGAAAGTTTTGCTTTGTAGGTTTTTTTTTTTTTTTCCTTTAAACAAAACCAGAGAATTTATTGAAAAGAAAAGAAGCCTGTCTGTTTCAAGAAATGGCTAAGCTTCAGGAAGGTCAGTGGTGTAGATAGGCCTTGCACCCAGGGACTTAAATGTCACTTTTCTCCTGTGCTACAAACTCGCTTTCCTTACAGCATTTAAATCATGGCTGCAAAGTCCTTTTGACTTATAGTGGACAGGTTCAGCTACCAGGGAGAGGCAAATGACTGCTTCAGAACTTCATTCAGAATTCCCTGAACATAATCCATACAACCACAGACACTCAGCTCCTTCTCAAAGGGACACCATCCAGACTAGGCCTTGCATGTGGAAGCAAGGAGGAACGCCTGTCTTTAATCTCTCTGGGTGCTATCCTTGCCCCACCTGTTCAGGCCAGACATATCAACATCCTCCAAACTAAGGGCTAAATCAATGGTTCTCAAATCTGGCTGCCCATTAGAATCACCCTGGGGAGCCATTAACAAATGCCAATGTGTGTACTCCATTCCAGACCAATTAAGTCACAATCCTTGGGCGTGGGGCCTGGACATCAGTAATCTTTAAATGCTCCCCAGATGATTCCAGTGTACAGCCAGGATTGAGAACCACCAGGCTAAATGATAAATTTAAACTTAATGGAGGAAAAGCAATATAACCACCATAGCCACCATTAAAACCCCCGTTTAAGAAAAGGAAAACCATAGAGAAGTCCTAATTGATCTCAGACATTTTAAATCTGTTAGAGTTGACTTTTTCCAATAACTGGTTCACAAGAAACAAATTAACAATACATTTTGCCTCTTCCTGTTTGTCTAATTTATTTTATAGAAACACCTTAATATATTTTCCTGTCTTGTTTCTCGTCCATGCTTATTGATTAGCGGTGAATTTCTTTGTAAGATTTCAATATTTGGTTGATCTCTTTCACAAGGTCATGTTAATACATCGAACTCAACAGTGATCCCACTGTAGTCTCCACAACAGATTTGTCTTGCTTCTTTCCCCACAGTCTCCCCCACTCCCTAGCTTCTGCCAGCACACATGCATAACCTCACAACCATTACTGAACCAAATAACAGAGTAAGAGCCTGTCCCTAAACTCAGCCAATATATTCGGGTATGTTGGGTATCAAGTGATGTTTTCTAACACACTTGTGGGAAATTTAATTTCCATAGAGTGGAAGGAGGAAATGTGGCTTTGAGTTTTCAACTTTCCCCCACCTTCTGTCCTTGAGGGAGCTCTGTATAGGGAAGATGGGCCCTATATTGTCTTCACCAAGTTCTATAGGAAAAACTGGGTTTAAACTTCCAGAACTGATTTGCACTCCCTTCCCCTTCAAGCATTTAAACTAATCTTTTTCAAATGACACATCCTATGTATGAGTCAAATATGTTGGCACTAAATATATGTGCAACAATATGGATATTTTTGTTTGTTTCAGGAGATATTTGCTAAGACTTTGAATATCACATTTTGTGTATATGCTAGAACACTTTATTTGACTTTCAGTATAAAAATACATCTGCCAAAGGGAATGATTCTACTTGGAATAGTTAAGCTATTTTAAATTTAGGTTAGAATAGCCTACTTTTAAAAGTATAACATTTATGTTTTTTTATATGCAACTCATAATATTCAAGTACTTAAGGGAAAATGCTAGAATACTGACTCAAGACAACACACAGATATCTAGAAATCGTGTCCATACACCTGGCCCATTTATATATAAAGCTGCATCTTTTAGAGAGAAGCAGACACTTAACTTAGGCAGTTGTCAGAATATGATGAATGAGGTCAGTGGTCCGCTAACCTCAATCGCTCTCCCTTGGGCACCACAGGCTTCTCTGAAAGTATCCTATAGTTATCAATATCATATGTGAATTTGTCTGTTCCTTGTCTGTGACATCCTAGCATGTAGTAGGCCTCTAGAAGAAATCTTGTAAAATAGAAAAAAATTGCACGTGCAATTATATTCTTCCCCAGATAAGGATATACAGAGGTCATGATAAAGAAAAACGAATACCAGGGCAATGATTGAACTCTAAAAAACAAGTATGCTAATGAATCTTTGTTTCTGGCAGCTCATCATGTCATTCCTCATGCATGTTTTCATTTTCTTAATACTGAATAACATAGGTATTGCCCTGAGTACTTTATGTGGAATTTTAAACATAATGTTCTCAATTCTGTATATGGTTATATATATTATATATCCAATATACATGTTGTAATGAGTATATATTACATAGGAATAAATATTATATGAATAATATATATGTAAGCATGCAATACATTATTCATATATATACACACATACACAAACATTTTTCTGATGCAGAAATAGATTCAAGGAGGTTAAGGAAATGAAAGTTTATTGTCAAGTAATACTAAGTAGATTTAAACCCAAAGCACCAACTTAGCTTCTTTTCGGCCTTAGGATATCCAACTCCCCCAGGAACTATTAGAGGATCAGAAGTTGGTAAGCAATAAAAATAATTTTAGTTACTTGTAATTTTATCTCAAAGACGTTCACAAAGGTAAGGCACTTTACATTTGGACAGGCCATTGAGAGATGGTTTTCTATTCAGGCAACATCACATTTTTACTTGTCTAGAGGAATGAAACTTTATTTTACCCTGACACCCATCCCAATGTTTAACTACTATCACAGCCTGGAAAGAGTGCATTACTAATGCAAAATTTGCATTTCCCATGTTGTTTCAGCTCATTTATCCTTTTTATATGTTCAGAGAAAATAAAGGTCAGATGATATCATTCTTTGTACTTTATATGTAGGACCTCCCTTTTAAGTTTTTTTTTTCTTTTTTTGCTCAGATGCACAATTTTCTTTTTTCCTTATAGTTCTCTGATTTCCTCTTAGCTCTGATCCACCAATGATTGTTTTTGTATTTTAAGTAATTATTTTTAAAGAAAAGGAGGTCAACCTAGAGTTCTATAGTTGGAACACCTCGGATTCCTAGACATGGCAAATGTGTTAGGTTAGGTAACTCTCCAGTTTGCTCTCCCAATTAAAACTTAAAAATGAACAGACATGCTTTTGTTGTAAAATGAAGTCTGGGATATTTCCTTAAAAGCAAACTGCCAAAATGAATTTTGAGCCACCATCACAACCAGATAGTTTATCAGCCAGTGTGAGTTAGAAATCTCATGCCTCTGTGATTGAATAACAAGCAACTGTTTCCTTTTTTACCCAAATATATGAACACAAGTGCTTCCGTCTGCCATGTATACCCTTGGCCACAGTTAGATGACTGAATTATAACTGAGTCATGCGTGTGCTGAGTTTTAGCAGAGTATTCCTACAGGATCCAACAAGGATAAAAATTGATGTCCCTCTTGAAACAGAGTGGTACAGATGGTGCGGCTTTATAGCTGTCTCCAAATACCAAATGCCAAACTGCTCCTTTGATAAGGCAAAGCTGTGTAAAGTTTTAAATATAGCCTCTTGGTGGAATGTCAGTGAATGATCGGTCCCAGTTACAAACATACCAAAATGTTCTCTGTTTAAACATTTTTTACAACCATGGTTGTGGAAATTCTATATCAAGGAAATTATGCACAGGGGAAGGAACCCAAGACCTACCTTAAAAATCTATGTGTGTACTAACAAATCAACTAAATTTGAAGGGGGGGGAAATGACACACTGGCAGCTAGTGAAGTCAGTATTTTTGCAAACACCTGCCATAAGTGGAACCTGAAAATGTTATGTTAAGCCTATAAGACTGACCTGTATGTAGTAACAACAAGGGGAGTATGCTCTCTTAAATTAGGTTAGTTATCTTTTTATGGCAAAGCTTCCATGCGAATGTTTAATGCTGGCCTTCTGGTATGAGACTTGCATTTATGTTATAGAATGTTTAATTTGATAATTTTACCTTACTGTGTGTGTGTGTATGAATTTGAATATATATATAAATTTGAATTGATTTATTTTTAATATAAATATATCATATTCCTTTAAAAAATTAAGCGGCTGCTGATAGTGGTATCTATCTTCATTATTTATGCTAGAGAAATGAACAATAAGAAATAGAATTTTAAAGTATCTGAGACCTTGGTTTTTTGTTGTTGTTGTTCTTGTTGTTAATAAAACTGGCCACGGAGCTATAAGGAAAAGTAGAATTATATAGAACAGTAGATGCATATAAATAGTTTAGCACCTTCCCAGAATTAATTCACTAGTGAATTGATTAAAATTATTTAGCTAATTTTGAAATAATTGTGAAGGGAATATATTAAAAAGAAATTTAATATGTACAGCATCAGCAAATAAATCAATACAAGAAAGTTATCAAATACTTTTGAAAGCTATATGCAACTGTTTTTGATTTTTATAGGTAAAATAAATGATTACCAAATTAAAACATTCTTTTATAGTGGACTTATGGGTATGCCAATGAGAATAATGTAGAGAAAGGAGTATTCCTTTCATTACTACACTACTGTCTCTCCTATATCTGGACCACTGAAGTGGTAAACTCACCAGAATGTTCCAGGAGAAGATGATATTGTATTTCCATATATAATCTGTATTCTATTCAGACTGTTGTATTTTCTCTAATTTTTACTTCTTAGAAGCCCAATAACCTAATTTGTCACAGTTTTGACTCATCTCTGCTTTATAAATCACATTGGCTTATTGATTTCAGTGGATATGGATATCAGGGTGGACTAGGGAGGGTATATTTAACACTTGCAATAAGCCCAGCCAAATAACCCCCAAGTTTGTGGGGTTTTAAAAACATTACTTTATTGTGGTTTAATATATGTAAAAATACATTTTAAATATAACATTTGATGAGTTTTGATAAATATTATCACTGGTATCACCATAATCCAAATCAATATTTAGAATATTTCCATCACCCCCAAAATTCCTTCATGCCCCAATTTTAGTCCTTCCTCTCAGCCTTCACTTCAGCAAACCACTAGTCTGACTTACCTCACAATGGATTGTTTCTGCCTATTTGTATAATTGGTAGCATGTAGTATATGCTGGTTCCTCTCATTTAGCATATTGGTTTTGAGATTCATCTGCACCATTGCATAAAACAGTAGTTTGTTCTTTTTAAATACCTGAGTAGCATTCTACTGGAGCAATGTATCATAGGAAGTTCATTGAGTCACACTGATTTCTGGTGATATCGTAAGCATGTTTAACTTTACAAGAAAAGGCCAAACTTTTCTTAGAGTTTGAACATTTCACACTTGTACCAGCAATGCATGTTTTCAGTTGTTCCAAAGCTTCATGAATGTTTGGTAATGTCAGTTTTTGGCATATCTTGTTTTCACAGTTACCGAGATGGCCGTATGGTTCTTCACTTTTACTTTGTTAATATGATGGGTTCCATTGAGTGAGTTTTAAATATGGAAGAAATCTGTCCTTCTTGGATAAACTCTACTTTGTCATAATATATGATCATGTTGGTATATCTTGCAGATATTTTATTGAGGATTTTTGTGTTTCTGTTTATGAGGGAGACAGGCCTGCAATTTTCTTTTCATATGATATGGTTGTCAGATTCCTGCATCAGGATTATGCAAGCCTCATAAAGTAAGTTGGAAGGTTTTTTTCTCCTGTATTTTCTGGAATATATGTATAATATCATATTAGTATTATTTGTTCCTTAAAAGTGTTCTAGAACTAAACAGTGGAAGCATATGGCTCTGAAGTTTCTCAGTGGGATGGTTTTCTTTTTTATTGCAATTACAATTTCTTTGATAGACACAGACTTTTCAGATTTACTGTTTGCTTGCTTCAGTTTTCACAAGTTGTATATTTTAAGGAATTTATCCATATCCTAAGTTGCCAAACTTGTTAACATAGAATTGGCCATAATAGCCCCTTATTTTTCTTTTAAAATCTGTAGGGTCTATAATAGTGTTTTCTCTTCCATTCCTCACACTGATAATTTATGTTTTTTCTCTTTTTCTTGATTAGTTGTTATCTTTGTTATTTTATTTGATGCTGTCCCACGGTTTTTTTGGTACCTGCTTATTTTACTTGCCTTTACTGTATCATTTTAGAGATTGAATTCTTTCTGTTGACCTGTCTTCAAGTTCACTGATTTTTCTCCATTATCTCTAACCTGCTGTTAAGCTCAGTTGGTTTTGCTTTGCAGAAACTCATTTTTTTCATTTATAGAATTCCCATTTGCTCTATTTCTCTCCTGAAATTCCCTATTTACTTAAGAACTATTCAGTAATATTTATGCAACATTAAATACTAGAGTAGTAACCACAAACAACAAAAAAGCTGAAGTTGAAGCAGTTTTCAGCCAGCAGTCTTTCTAGGAAAGATCTGGCTTAATAAGAGGGTTTGCTCTTAGAGGCTAGAGAAATTGCCAGTGATGTTATTTCTAGTTCATGACCATGTAACAATAGTCAAAAGACTAGATTATTAGAAAACTAGATTATTTTTATTTCCTGTGCTTCCCTCCAGGGTGCTACTCTTTTCCTATCTTACATAGGGCCCAACTCCTGGTTTGTCTGGGAGTTATAGACCAGCAGTTTTAGTCCTGAAAGTACTGAGTCCCAGAAACGTAGTTCCTTAGCTCACAGTGACCTGGAGGATTGGTCATCTGATTTATATGTGACCTGAATTGAGTCATTCAGTAATCAAATTATTAGCCTATAATTCTCTTAGTTGATAGAATATTTTTTAAAGTACCAGTGTGGGTTAATAATAATAACAATATACAGCCATTTATTTTTTTTAAATTCTCACACAAACTTAACCTCACTTTATCAATGAGTTAATTGAGGTGCAGAGATATTAAATAATTTGACCATGGTCTTTCATTTGTGAAATAACAAAGCCAGAATCTCTTTAGGTGATTGACTACATTACCTGTTTAATTACCTTTCCCTTTCTGTACTGTCTTAGGAAGTACCTTATAATAAACTTCTTTTTTGAACTTCAAATAAATTGTACAAGGATATGTGTGTGTGTGTATAAACTATATAATATATAAAATTAACAGTGCACATTAATACTGAAGGTATGGGATTGTGTTGGAATAGAGACAGGGTTATCCATTCATTATACATTAGAAACTTTGAATTCCTACAGTTAGCATGGCATTGCTTTTGTAATTCAAAGGACAGAAATATGGAAAATAATAATTTTCCCTCTTGAATATAAAGTATGTACCTATTTATATTATTCTAAATAAAGTTTTCTATGCTGGAAAAATATGCAATCAAACATTTTCAAATACACTGAGTTAAAAATTCTCATTTCCAAGACAATTTAGGAAGTAAAATAGAGCTTTTAAATTACTTATAAGCCAGTTCACCATGCTGTCAGAGTTATTTTTCAATCCTTGACTTTCTTCCATATGTATGCTTTAAGGGCTTGTTGAGGTAGGAATTTAGAAATTTAACTCCTTAGTGAAGACAAGTAAATCAGGGATTAACATGTTTGTGGAACCACAATTGTGTGGCAGTGGTTAAAGTGTTAAATTGCTTAATATCCCCTCTAACTGTAGTAAGACACGACATAAAAATACTTGCAGAAAATTAAGATTTAGTTAATGTAGTTTTACAAAACCATGGTTCTGTGAATCTGGAAGGATATATAAATTCATGCTTTGTCCTTGAGAGTCAATCTGTTTGTTCAATCTGTTCACATTTTATAGTCTTTGCATACAATTTACATCTTAGGATTCACCTCTAGGAAACTTCTGCTCCTCTTTAGCACTGTCTCTAGATCTGGGCTTTCAGTGAGAGATGCTAAGGAAGAAGGTGAATTTGACTATCATTGCAAAACTCTTTGAACTCATTAAAGACAGTCTTCTAGGAGATCACCTTCATTTACATTGGGACTTTTAGAGGGAACTTGACAGGTGCTACTTCTATTTATTCTTCTTCTTTAAAATGAAGCACTGGCAGCAGGCTGTTATGTTCTATGACAGCTCATGACCCACCTGAGATGAGTAAAAATGGAAAGCACCCTTTCTCCTATGGGAGCAAGTGTTAGGTTTCAGTGGTGGAAACACAGAGCATAGTAGTCTGCAATGAAAGGACTATGATTTGATCTTCATTCTCCATATACTAGCTTAAAAATAATATTGAATTTCTCTGACTTAGTAAACTCGTGGTTGAACAAAAATACCCACATGAGAGAATAGTGGTCAAAGATGATATGAGATAAAGCACAGGACAAATGTTTTGTGATGGTAATGTGCTGTATTAACTAACTTTTCCTTTCATCAGCTCCATTTGAAACAGAGGAAAATGGGACACACTAGAGTTATATAACTTATCCAAAGAAAGTAGCTTAGTAGGGACTGGGACCTTGGTCTTGCTACAAGGCTTCATGGGAGGCTGGGTGAAAGAAAGTCTTTTTTTTTTTTTTTTTTTTTTCTCAATTACTGAATGAGAAATAAGTGCAGGTTTAATGCTGTCTTTGGGAAGAATTGTGTTGAACTGTGGTTTGGAGTGAGCAGATTTTGTGAATGGCATAAGAATATTCTGTTCAAGGATTTATGGGGGGTTGACAATCATTACTATGGATTGATCCCCTTACAGATGTTACACATTGGCCATGGAGGAGTATGCCTTGTAATGAGTTGCTTTAGAATAGGCTTGTATGGAGGAGAGTGAGGGACCCTGTATTTTTCAGATAACCCCAGAGGCTTTTCCTGTCTGACTAGACATTTTTCACTGACAATGAGACACATGGATAGTGGCCATAGTTAGTTGCTAATTTTGAACTTTGTTTTACCTACCAAAACTGTTTGGGATACTGCCAGTCCTCAAAGGTATTCAGAAAGCCATCCTTGTATCTTCTCCTTACTGGCCTGAAGCATGTATATGAGGTAGAAGTCATCTATCCAATTGTGAGTCTGCTCTTAGGCCCCAGGCTTGTGCTCATTTCTTCGGAATTCAATGTATGTTCCTTTTCCTTAATCCCTTCTCAGATTTTTGGTCATTCATAAACACTTAAGTATTCAGAATGACCCAGGCTAATGAATTATCACCAAAAGCCAGTGGTACCCTATAATGGGGAGTAGGGAGGGGTGGAGGAAAGAAAGACAAATATTAAAATACTTCTACATCTAAATAACTTTAACTTGAAAAGTTATTTTGAGTATATTTACTGCCAAGTATATGTCTCCCAGCAGCAATTCTTGATTTGCTTGAGTCTGGTCATATCTTAAATATGACATCTGTATAGGAATATCTCCTTAAGAGACACCGAGATAATAAAGAAATAGAATCAAAAAGAAATTAAAAATAAACAAATACACACACATGAAAAAACCCTGAGGCACATGCCCTGATGAATCAAATGCAGTTAATCAGAATTTCGGTGGAATCAGGTGAAGGTATCATGATTTTTAATGTTAAACAGGTGATTCTAATGTACATCCAGGGCTGAGACCACTGTAATAGAACAATATTAGTTAGGAACTATTCATTCATGTAAGCATTAACAAAAGTTTACTTAGAAAATACTCTATGCCAGGGACTGGTTGCAAAAAATACTGTATCTTTAAGGAGCTCAGAGATGGACAGTATTGGCAGGACAGAATAGACAGTAAGTCCATGTATAGGTTTCCAAGACTTGCTGTGATATTTTTCCTGGTGAGCTTTATAAAGCCATACAAATTATAATAGGGAGCTCTTTGACTCACTCTGATGAGATGAGTGATCTCATCACTCCTTTGCAGTAGCATCTTTGCTTTGAACTGGAATCCCATGTAGTTCCCAGCATTGCACTTTGGGCAAAAGAAGAATTTACAAACTATTTGCCAAGGAAATGTCCATATGCAAAGTGATTTTCTTCACACCAAATTAAAAAGAAAATATTTTTAGTACCTGACAGTTACTGAGATACATTAATAAAGAACCTATTAAGCACATGTACTTAATTTTTGTTGAGTCTTTCCACATAACTCTTCTTTGTCTGACTTGATAATCTGCTTCTAAGACCGATCTGCCTCTAAATAATATTAGACTTCAAAGTTAACCTAAATCATTCCTATATTTGGGAATTCAAATGTAATCACAGACGTTTCTTTGGTCAATGTAAAATTGTATTGTTCCTTCTTTTTCTCAAGTGGTGAACACAGAGGCACTGACTTCATGGTCATGGAACATGGTCTGGTATCTGCTCTGCTGTAAGTTGTGTGGAAATGGACAAGTCACTTCATCTTATAATTAAGTAGAATTATCCACTAGTGGCATGGACTGTGCTAGATGTATAGATAAAAATACTTCAGGTGAGGTGTTTTGCATCTGTACAAGAAGTAGTTCAAGCCAAGAGGCTGTAAATTAACCCCTTACCAGTGCTGACATTTTATTTTATTTTATTTTATTTTATTTTATTTTATTTATTTATTTGAGACAGAGAGAATGAGAGACAGAGAGCATGAGAGGGAGGAGGGTCAGAGGCAGAAGCAGGCTCCCCGTCGAGCAGGGAGTCCAATGCGGGACTCGATCCAGGGACTCCAGGATCATGACCTGAGCCGAAGGCAGTCACTTAACCAACTGAGCCACCCAGGCGCCAGTGCTGACATTTTATTATCCTAACACTCTAGAGCTAGAGAAAGCAAGGGAAAACCGAGGTCCTAATGGCATTGTTGCGGTGTCCTCTTTGCTACTTTCTGGATCTGTCTTGAGTAACTACTGTTTTCTCTAAGCATTGGTTGTTCTTTCATATAATATTGGATTAATAGTAGACAGTATTACTTAGTATTCATTTTGAGGATTTCTTGAAATGTTTGCAAATCATATAGGAAATAAGTCATTTGAATAAACACTCAAAGTGTCAAGTATTTTGGGAAATGTCAATGTATTTTAACTTACTCTCAATAAAAATACCTACTTTGAAATAATATAATTTCAGGGAGCATTTCTCAAACTCTAGAGGATTTAAGAATCACCTTATACGTTTATTTAGGTATATGGCCTATATTTTTATTTTCAAGAAGGATGTGGTTTTAAAAAGCCAAAATACCCAGCAGTAAGGCTATAAAAAGCACGTAGGAATCAGCAGCCTTTTTTATTTTTATATTTTTTAACTTAATTTTTTTTAATTTAAGATTTTTTTTTAATTTAAGGAAATATGTAGGTGTTTGTTGTCGTGTAGACTCTCAGGTGTCAGAATATCTCCCTTCTCATGAGAAATTGATTTGGCAAATATAGTAAAGATGGAAAGTTGCCACCATGTGGTAGTGGTAAATCAGTAAAACACCCAAGATATTTCAGGTCTCGTTACAATGACAGATTATTTCTACCATTGTTGCCATTTTCAGTCACTACAGACTATACTCTGCCTCTTCTCAGAAAGGTTTTCTTTTCACTTGGATTGGGTAATACCTGGTATTCTGAATTCAAAGTTTCTGTTAACATCTCCTCAAGTTATTACAGACATTAAAACAAAAAGGACAATAATATGCACTTTTCATCTGTTATATTGGCAACAATTTAAAAGTTGTTATTCTTAGTGTTGAAAGAATGTGGAGAAACCTTCCTGTGTTATTCTTGGGAGTGAAAGCAGTATCACTGTTCTCAGAAGGCCAATCACTATCAAGGTGGAACACACACATGTTTATTCACACACATACTCTTGGACTCAGGAACTCAACTTCAGGAATTTATCAACTCTTAGGAATAATAATTCCTAAAGATAAGTCATCATAATAATCATTATTATTCAACTTTCAGGAATTTTGGTGTACACGTGCCTGAGTTTGCAAACCTTTAAGCACTGGAATGTTTATTGCACCATTTGTAATAGCAAAACCTAGAAACACCTAATTAATCAATGCAGAGAAGTATATAAATTATGGTATATCCATACAATGGCACGCAACCATGAAAAAGAATTGTGTTGAATTGAAACAAGGTTCACATCATACGGAGAGACATATCCTGGACTTGAACAGTATACCATTAAAAACTTTGTTGAGGCATTTAAAGCTATTCCCCAGGCACTGGCAGAAAATTCTGGAGTTAAGTCCAATGAAGTAATCTCTAAACTTTATGCAGTACATCAAGAAGGAAATAAAAATGTTGGATTAGATATTGAAGCTGAAGTTCCAGCTGTAAAGGCCATGTTGGAAGCTGGTATTCTAGACACTTACTTGGGAAAATACTAGGCTATCAAACTGATTATGAATGCTGCCGTAATTATACTTAGAGTGGGTCAGATCATCCTGGCAAAGCCAGCCAGTGGGCCCAAATTGCCAGGTGGGAGGACTGGGATGATGACCAAAATGATTGACTGGCTTAGTTTTTACTGTAGGTGAAGACTACATTTGTGGTAGTAGTCTAGGAATTGCCTGATGTTTTCATCTTTTTCTTAAATTAAGAAGTGTTTTATGTTTATATCCTCAGCTGGATGATATAATAAATGTGTTGTTGCTTAAAAATAAATGAAATGAGATTCAAGATATATTGATAAATATGAAAATCAATTTGCAATGAGTATTTGTCATATAATCCCATTTATGTTTTTAAGTCCGTGTGGGTGTACATATACATATATATACATATATATACATATATATATACATATACATATATATAATCATAGAAAAATACACAGAGATATACTTGTGTACATAAACATTTCTGGAAAAATTTGAAGAAAGTGTGTGTGTGTGTGTGTGTGTACAAATGTGTTTGTTTAGTAAAGGATTTTCTGCATTTCTTCATATTTGTTTTGTAGTTTTTCTGATACTAATGAAAGAGACAAAGAAGATAGAGCATAGAATGTTAATAAAGAAATACTGGCTTGAGGTAAAGAATGGCATTTCTTATAAGCTATGATGAGAAAAAAGTAAGTTCTAGAAGAACTAGAAGAAAAGGAAATAGGTGGGAAAAGGTAGTTATTTCCATCTTGGATTGTTGGAGAATGCATACTATGCTTATGATATAATGATTTGAATCTTGTCATGTATGTAAGCTAATAACTAAGGGGCAAAGATGTTTCTTTCTCTCCTGAATCACTTTGATGATCTGTAACATAAGTCAAGATCTGCTGCACAATGTGGCTAAAGATCATTCACTTATTCATTCAGTCAATATTGAAAACTTACTACATGCTCAGTACTATGTCCTTAAGTCAGGCAGTGCCTAATAATTAGGCAGCAGGCTTACTCTCTAAGTGTAGAGATTAATTAATTTAATTTTTTTTTGAGATTAATTAATTTTAAAAAAAGAGAGAAAGAGCAGAGCACTAAGTTCAGTGTATAATATATGTTGAATAAGTTGTAGCTATTATGGTTTTTGGCTTTTGCACATGGCTTTCCTTGTTGATGACCTCTGGATTTGGAGTTGGGGATCAAGTGCTACAGAGAGGGGGGAAGGGCAGAGGGTGAAGGGGAGAGAGAGAGAGAATCCTGAGCAGGTTTCATGCCAAGCACGGAGTACCTACACTGGGCTTGATCCCATGACCCTTAGATCATGACCTGAGCCGAAATCAAGAGTTGGATGCTCAACCAACTGAGCCACCCAGTCGCCCCAAGAACATATTTTCTTGATTGTACTTTTTGAAAGACTCTCAAGTGCTTTATGTAAATGGATCCTCAATGATGTTATAAGTTGCAAGTCTTTTCATGAACCTAGAGATTCTTGCCACCAAGTTTTCCCAAGTATTTTTTATACCTAATGGTTTTGATTTTCTGAGCCTTTAAATCTGTTTTTCAATTTATACCACGTCCTTTTAGCATTTAATGCAGAGTCGGTATTTAAGCAAGATTTTTATGGCTGTAGTTGCTAATATTTTTTTAGATCAAATGAATTCTAAGTGGAAAAACTGGGCATTGGAATCCCTTAGTGCTAGATTTGAAATCTATTTGGGAAAGTTAAAATCCTCTGTGAGCATTCATTTTATCAATGGAGATAAAAATGCCTACTTTATACCGTGTTGTCATGGGGCAATGTCCTTCTATGTTGTAATGTATTTAAAGCATCTAGGAAAATGCCTCACAGAGGAAATATTTAAAACTGATAGGCACAGGATGCCTGGGTGGCTCAGTTAGTTAAGCGACTGCCTTCGGCTCAGGTCATGATCCTGGAGTCCCTGGATTGAGTCCCGCATTGGGCTCCCTGCTCGGCGGGGAGTCTGCTTCTCTCTCTGAACCTCCCTCCTCTCATGCTCTCTATCTCATTCTCTCTCTCAAATAAATAAATAAATAAATAAATAATCTTTAAAAAAAAACTGATAGGCACTATAATGACAGTAATGATGATTTCTGAAATACATTTTGATTCATGAAAAAAACACAATGCCTTCTATTTTATAATGTGTTATTTTCATTCACAACCAAGTAAGAAATTAGATAATTCTCTCCACTGAAATCAGCATGTCAAAGTTAAATCAGCATTATGTTAAAGTGATATACACTATCAACACTGACACATTGTACATCATTTTTAGGGGAATTCTGACCCAACAGAAAGCGCCAGCACATTGTGGGTTTATCCTATCTGCCGACCTTGAACTCTGTAAATTTAACTGTGGAAATCTGACTTAAATTATTCATATTCATTTCTTTTAATAACCTATAATAACATAACTTCCTTTCAAGACATTAGAAATGGAGAATGATGTAGTCACGATATTTAAAGTAACTTTTTTTGGAGTAGTGCTACATGTAAAAAAAACAAACATGGAAACAGTTTATAGGCACTCAATTTTCCATTCTTGGCTTCTATTTTATGTATACACCAAGCATAAAAACCGACCAAAAGACATTTTTGGTCAAAATATCATGCCTATTTTAGTATATACCGAAGAAGAGCTTAAATAAAAGCTACTTTTGTAACTATAGCTAAACATTTCTTATCTCCTTGAGGATTATTGAAATATATACTGGGTATAAATACAAAGAAAAGGTAGAATTTTTTTTTTCCAAAAATCATGTTATGTAAAATTATTGCTAAAATACCTCAAATTCTTAATGATGAAGCCCAGAGTATTCCAAATAGCCTAAATCAAAGACAGAAAAAAAATATCAGTTATCTAGGAAAATATTATGCAGAGTATAATCATATATTATTATATATAAATATATATATATTATTGAGCAAGTTCTTACACCAGCAGTTGAGTTTTCCCTGATATCGAGATATTATTATATGTATAAACATATATATATTATAATATATGACTATATGATGGGTGAGTTCTCTTTGCTGGAAGTTCTGAATTTTTTTTTTTTATCATAGAGTATTTATTTTGACCATTTTCTGAGCATTGCTGCCTATTTACATAAATAGTCTAAGTCACCTTATCTCAATATCAGGGAAAACTCAACTGCTGGTGTAAGAACTTGCTCAATTAAGAAATTAAGAGACTTATATAAAATTGAGTTCTGTCACTTTTAATATTAAAAACAAATTCCTTCCAGTTCAAAATCTTATCTAGACTCTCTGATTCTAGAATACATAGAACTCTTTCCCTGTTGAAGATATATGCAGTGTGGAAAATCAAGAGAGAGAGCATAAGGAGTTATAAGCCAGCAGTCTGTCAATTAGCAATTAATGTTCACCCAGTACCTGTATGCACCAGGCACTGTGAAGACAAGTATTCGGCAAATCACTGAGAATAGCTCTTTTTTTTTTTTTTAAAGATTTTATTTATTTATTTTGACAGAGAGAGAGACACAGCAAGAGAGGGAACACAAGCCAGGAGAGCGGGAGAGGGAGAAGCAGGCTTCCCGCTGAGCAGGGAGCCCAATGCGGGGCTCAATCCCAGGACCCTGGGACCATGACCTGAGCTGAAGGCAGACGCCCAAAGACTGAGCCACCCAGGCACCCTAGCTTTTTGATAATTCTAAGTGTGGGGGCGCCTGGGTGGCTCAGTCGTCAGGCATCTGCCTTTGGCTCAGGTCGTGATCCCAGGGTCCTGGGATCGAGCCCCGCATCGGGCTCCCTGCTCAGCAGGAAGCCTGCTTCTCCCTCTCCTGCTCTCCCGGCTTGTGTTCCCTCTCTTGCTGTGTCTCTCTCTGTCAAATAAATAAATAAAATCTTAAAAAAAAAATAATTCTAAGTGTGAACATGGAGGAGGGTAGGGTGCACAGGAAGGATAAGGTAGTGGGTGGCAAGAGCCCAGTGTCCAGTACAGAACTTTGCTGAGCGAGTGGCGAAGCTGGGACCTGTGGAATGGGCTGGAGTTGGAAGGGCATTCCCTGAGATCCGAGAAAGGGAATACAATCAACGGGTCCTCAAGACTTGAGGTTAACATATGTTCAGGAAAAAGAGCTGTGGCATCACTCATCCCAGCCTACTCACATTAAGGCAGGATTAAGGACTGACCTAAAGCAAAAAAAAGAAAAGTACGTATTGATTAGTTTATTTAGGGGCTGTTTCAGATGTTAATTCACAATTAGCAAGAGATGTCTACCTACTCAAAAGTATTTAGCAACGTATTTGCCTGCCTGGCTGTTTTTACTTTCCGAGAGGAAAGGCTGTGGTTACCTGATTTGTTGCTCTCAGCTTCAGTAGTTTGAGCACTCTGTTATAGTTCACACAATGAGACTAAATTGGAAATGTAACCAACAGGTGATCCATTAAGAACTTGAGTGCAGTTAAGTCTTCCTTGGGGATGTATACTTTTACAGCCAATAAACCTGGCCTACCAGCTCCTAGTCACTTTGCTTGCCAATAACAAAGCCTTGTAATGTAACAGAGTGACACCCGGAAGAGCCACTCCTCTTAGATTTCCACCCTGAATATTGACTCCGGAAAGCCTCCCAAAAAGTCATGGTATTCGGTATTCCCCTGGATGCCCTATGGGACTTGGGAAGAAGGTGATGGGGGATATGATACGCCTGCCATGTTTTGGTGGGTTTAAGGCAGGTTCTTGCATATAACATTAATTTTAAAAATACTTTGATCATGATCTAAAATGAAAGAGAGTCACTAAATACTTTAAAATTTGTTTTCAAAAGTATTAATTGTCTGACATGATGGTATGTATACTGCTGGAAGATACAGCTGTGACTTAGGCCCTAATCAATTGATTGCAGGGTCATAAAAATTATGTCTAGGAGTGAGGATGACATTTGCCCGCAAGATATACTGTTGCATAATAGGTTCAGACAGCTAACATGAAAGAACAGTGATAGTAATCGGTATGAGAGGTAATTCAACATTAATATTTTAAGTACAGGGTAATTTTTAGGGAAGCATCCCCAAATGTAATAAATGCTTGAAAGCGCTGTATCTCAGTAATGGTTTTATAATCTCTGCTTTATTAGTCGAATAGCTCAATGTAAGGGATGCCTTTAAAAGGACTAAATGCACTCAAAAGATCAAAATATTATTCATTTGTGGCAGTAGTTTCTAATGATTATGAAACCAATTTTTAAATGATTTAATTTTTAGTATCATGGGATGCTGACCATGGAAGGGTCTTAGAAGCCATCCCTCTGCCTCCCTCAGTTTATAAAGCAAAACCTTTGGCCTCCCTTCCCTACCTATGGTCTTGCCCCATTCCCATTCATTTTCACACTGTTGCAAAGCAAAGGATCCTTTAAAGGCCTCCACCTAAAGTCTTTCAATGGGTCTCATTACCTGCAGCAGCATTTGTCCAAGTGTTACAGGATTTTTGTCCCCTTAGTGCCCTGGTCCTTGGTCGCGCCGCTTCGAAGAATGAAGAGGTAGACCAGATGAAGAGTGGTGTTTATTGAGCAAGAGTATAAAGCTCTCAGAGAGGGAGGGGGCCTGAGTGGGTTGCCCCCAGAGTTTCTAAGTTTAGGGGTTTTTATGAGCTCTTTTGCAGAACGTTCTTAAGCAATCAGGGTGTGTTGAGTCGTGCCAATCAGGGCTTTGGTCCACTATCTGTCTACCTATTAGGTTCATGTTCATGTGCTGATGATCCTTTTTCTGCTGACATCTGGGGGCTTAGGTCTTAATTGCCCCTTGTGTGTGATATTGACAAATGCTTTTGTGGTGAATTGTCTTATTTTAGGATATTTTACAGAAGTCATTTCTGCAAAGGCTGCAAAACAGGATGTCAGTACTGTTTTATTTTAGCTGTCCTGACTCCATTTTTCTTGTTGGGGACCCTGGCCCTGACTACCTAACTGTCCAACTCACTCCTAACACAAGTGTGTACCGTGAACAGCTAGCTCAGCCTGTTGTAATGCACAGCATGTGAAACACAATCCTATGTGTTTGCCAAGCTGGCTTAAGCGTAATCAAGTGGCTATCTTCTTTTTTATTTGTTTTTTGTTTTTGTTTTTTTTTTTTGCATTAGAAACAGAATGAATTTATCTATTTTATCATGACAAATACTGTTTGGGTTTTTTTTGATGTACTGTTCCATGATTCATTGTTTGCGTGTAACACCCAGTACTCCATGCAGAACATGCCCTCTTTAATACCCATCACCAGGCTAACCCATCCCCCACCCCCATCCCCTCTAGAACCCTCAGTTTGTTTTTCAGAGTCCATAGCCTCTCATGGTTCGTCTCCCCCTCCGATTCCCCCCTCCCAATTCTTCCCGTCCTGCTATCTGTTTTGCAAGACTTCTCAACACCTTTAAAAGACAATGTTGACCAAACTTGTTTAGGCATAGAAGCTTTTTTTTTTCCTCAAAGCATCTCAGGAAACTTGTGAGCCAGGAAAGCTTTACCTTCTGACAAACACTGGCCTGAAGAATATGCATAAAATACCATTCCCTCAAAATTTGACTCCTGCCTGGGGCATCTGGGTGGCTCAGTGAGTCGAGCATCTGCCTTTAGCTCAGGTCATGATCTCAGGGTCCTGGGATCCAGCCTAGAGTAGGCTCCCTGCTCAGTGGGGAGTCTGCTTCTCCCTCTTCCTCTGCCCACCCCCCCGACTCGTGCTCTCTCTCTTTCAAGTAAATAAACAAAATCTTAAAAAAAATAACTCCTGCCTTTTTGTTCAACTTCATATCTCAGAATTCCACTTTTAGACCCTAGGTTATAGTTGTAAGCAACTAAACTTACTTTTCTGTAAAGTTGTTTTGCTGTGTCCCCTCTCTGGGGTGCTTCTCCTGCTTTGCCAACTTATCTCCTATGTGGCCTTCCCAGATTTAGCTCAAGGATCACCAGGAGGAAGCCTTTGTTCGTTTCCTCTCCTATGTTATCTGACACACATGATGGCCTATAGCATCCTACGCTCAGCTCTCATCGTAACTGTTATCAAACTAGGCTGACATCCTATTAGCGTGCAGGTCTTCCCTACAAAATCCCCCGATCCTTTGAGTCAGACTACGTTTCATCATTTTTTACAGCACACTTCCTGGTATGTTGGTGGTGCTAAAGAAAGAACCATGGATATATCGGAAAGAGGAAAGTTTGAGCGCACTTTGCGGTTGTTATGGCTGCATGGCATGTTTCTTTGGCCAACATGGCATCCGCACTGACCTATAGACATTCAATCTGCAACTTACCTTATAGAGATCCAGTAAAATGGCAGTACGGTTAATTCAATTAGTTTAATTAACCCTATGATTAATTGAGCAATGCCCTTAAGGCACTAATAAAAATGTCTCTTGAAGAGAAGGGCAAGGGACAAACAATATAAAAGATGAAATATTAGAGATGATTTTTGCTTTTAGCTAATAGATGTGGGTGCTCAGTGTTTTTATTTTAAAGTAGCTGATGGTGAGCCAGCACTTTTTAGCAGCCGTATATGAGCTTAAGGGAAACTTCAAATATATCCCAGCTAATATTTGGATATAACTATTCAGTCTGTAGTGTCTGGGGCTGCTTTTTCATGAGTCCAAGAAACATGGGAATTGATTTTAGCATGGATGTTAGTTATCTGGCCTCTGCTGGTAAAGCTGCTATTCAGTTAAGTAAGCATGTCAGATCACTGAGAGACAAATTAAGGTATGTTTTTTTGATGATATGGGGAAAAAGAAAGTAAAATAAGGAGAGTGAAAATTGGATTTTTCCTCTAAAAATTGTATAGTGTTCCCTGCGTTATCTACCTCTTTTATATGGCACATTAAAATTAGAAATAAAAATTGAATTGGACCGCTCTCAAATAGAACATTCTTAGTGTTGATATATAGAAAATCAGAGAGATAGAAAATCAAATATATATATTTGTATAAACATAATATTTTATTTTTATACACATATGTATGAATATATACAGTTTCTCAATAGATGGTGGCAAAATGATATATCAGCTCCTAATATTAATGTATTCTAATAGAAATGAATCATATAGGCTCATGACTAATGTTCTGCTTCTGCTAAAATGTTGACCCCAAGATATTTTCAGTGAGGTAAATTCATTAGATATCTCCTCAACTTCTTTGCCTTGTCTTCCCAGATGTTCCTAGAAAGAAGTATTGGGGAAAATGGAAAAATCTTTCAGTAGTTATTATTAATTTTTCTTAAAATTACATATTCTTGGGAAATATGAAAATATTTTTGAAAATTGATTATAGCAAAGGTTTACCAACAACAAATGTCAAGATGTGGCACATGGACTGGAGAGCTGGCAGTGAGTGTGAGGAGTACAGATGCAGTGAGCTGGGGAATCCCCAACCAACAGGCAGAAAGTTCCAGGGTTAGTGGGTCATTACACCAGGGCTGAGGGGTCAGACTCCAGTTCTTTAAGGAAAAATGCAAGGAGAGTGGAAGAGTCTGAATTCTAGTTCATTTCTTCCCTGAGTTGTGAACAGTCGTTTTATTTCATGAAACCACATTGTGCCTGATCTTTTAATTTTTCAGCTTGAGATAATAGAGAATGAGGGATATATGAAAGATTTTAAAAGGAGGACAGGTTGGGTGCCTGGGTGGCTCAGTTGGTCAAGCGACTGCCTTCGGCTCAGGTCATGATCCTGGAGTCCCAGGATTGAGTCCCACATCGGGCTCCCTGCTCAGCAGGGAGTCTGCTTCTCCCTCCGACCCTCCTCCCTTTCATGCTCTCTGTCTCTCATTCTCTCTCTTGCAAATAAATTTAAAAAAATCTTAAAAAAAAAAAAGAAAAAAACGAGGACAGGTTGATATTTCTTCTGTACTATTTAACATTGCCTTGTCCTATGCTCAGCTCTCATCGTAACTGTTATCAAACTAGGCTGACATCCTATTAGCTTGCAGGTCTTCCCTACAAAATCCCCCGATCTTTTGAGTCCGTCTGCTTCTCCCTCCGGCCTCCAAGTGGCTTACTGACCTCTCAAAGTTTCTTCTTATCACATATCTCCCATTTTTACTATTCTAGCCTAAGATAAAGCAAATTCTCACTGAGTATATGTATATATTTTTTACTTTAAAATTCAAACATGGTCATGAAAGAGGAAGTCTTCCCCATATTCTCTATAAACTGAATATAAAAAGAATTAATGAAACATGTCAGAGTTTCTTTTGGCTTTTTCTAAATGATACACAGTTGACTTTTCACTTTGTAATTTTTATGAGAATTTTGTTCCTCCCACAACAGGGGAGCAGTTTGATTACAGCTTGGACTTGGCAAACAGTATTGGAGTATTCCAAATCCCAAAAATGTTACATGGAAGCATGTATGATCGGCTTGCTTTTTAATTTTTGTTCTGCTGATGCAGATAGAGTGTTTAAGGTCAGAGGATGGGGTTTGTCGGGCAGGTGAATTATAATAGAGTAGGAGGAGTGGGGGTTGGGATCTGGGTTGAGGCAGGAAGCTGGAAGGAGACCAGCATTAGTGATAGCCAGGTGAAGGGTGGAGAATGGAAGGAATGAAACATTGTGGTCGCCTCTAAATCAATCAGGATTTAGGTCATCAGGTTGAATGTGGTAGAAAAAAAGATTTATATGGCAAACACCAATTTGTGGGGGGGGGCGGTAAAGACCATCTTTAAACAACGTCATACCATGATGTCTGTAATAGAGCCGTCTCACAGAAGTCCCAAATCAAGAAGTCCTAACATGCATCTTAGGACTGCATGTTATTGTATTATTTCTAAAATAGGTCGATTCTCATCAACTCAAGATGGACCTAATTTTATGTAGGATCTTTGGATTTAATTTTTGTTAAGTGTATATAAACATCACTGTTTCTGACAAAATGAGCAATCAAGGAAATGCAGTCTCTTTTTATCTGGTGCTTATTAACTACAAACCACGCTGGGTTAAAATATGAAGTGATTTATGGGACAGTAAACTGAAACTATCCTGGCTAAAATACATTTGAAAGACACAACATGGGCATGTATCACTTTATTTCCATTTCCAACTGTCAGCAGAAATTGGAGGCAACACTCTTCCTTTCTGTTTGATTATTCTATTATCGACAGAATGAGAGTGTTGGAGACATACATGCTGATTTAATGTTGCGCTGATGAACCCATTCAGGTTGCATGATGTGTCATTTTTCACTGCTGCCTTATCAAGGTGTTTCAGCTGTGCCCAAACCAGCCCTCGTAATTGCTTTAGTTGCTTGTGGCAAAGTTATGTCAATGTCAGTCACTAAATGACTTTTGACTGCTTCATGTCAGATGTTCCCTCTAAGAAAGACAGGGTAGGGGAGTTTTTATACCCGGGTATGGGTGTTAATCCAATGTCTACATAGGCAAGTTCATTTATTTTCCTAATCAGAACTTAAATGCAAATGCTGACATTTTATGTTTTAAAATGAAGGGAATATAATTAAGTTTATGATTCACTTCAAGTGTAATCTTCTCTTGTATTGATCGCTTTCTTTCCTTGGTCTTAAGCATAAATTCAAGTCAAGTACAGCTGTGAACATGTGCAGTGTAATAATGGTTATCACATAAGGTGTACAATATCTGCATAAAACATCCTTCTAGTTAATGCACCTTAAGTGCCTTCTCCAAACTCTTTAAAGTCTCCTAAAATTTAGGTTTTTTTTTTTATAGTTATGATTTTCGGATTCAAGGGAGATATATAATTAAGATCGACAAAGAGTTTGATTATGAGCACTAAGCATCTACAACTTCAGTAATTGGCTTACATGTTCATGTTGACTAAGATTCAGAGGCCTTAACATATGTATATATACCCCCCACGCATCACACATATGGACTGTGCACTGTTCTATACACCAGTCTTCACAATATGGTGTCATCTTTCTATATTGCTATATTTTAATTTTTATAAGGTAGACTATTGTGTGTCATAATTTAGCCAATTCCTGTTATTGGGCATTTATTTTGTTTCCAATCTGTGCTATTAAGAAGGGTGTTGTGATCATCCTTGTACATACATCTCAGCTCACATGTGGAACAATTTATCTCAAAATTTATTTCTAGAAATAGATTTATTGGATCAAAAGGTACATCCATTTAAAAATGTTTAAATATCTTTGTAAATATACCCCCCAGGATATTTCTGCCAATTTATACTCTCACTTAGTTGATTCTCCAGTAGAACCCAAACTGGAGATTAGACTGCTTTCAAAATCTTACTAGTACAATAAGTGGATAAACTGCATCTAATAACTGTTTTTCTTTGGATACAAATGAGATTGAATGTTTTTTCTAAATATTGTGTCTATTTCTAGTACTGTTCGATTTGAAAGGATATCAATGCAGGACAAAACAACGAAGATTTGAACTGGGCTTTAAAGCATGGTGCCAGGATTTGAAGTAGGGGTAGAAAATTCAAATGCCTACATAGGCTGTCAGAAGATCATCGAGAACTTGGGAGCACATGTGAGATATAACTGGGGTAGCGTCATAGCCCAGTGTTGTCAGATCTGTCCAATTTCAAAGAGAACCTTGGGATCTTTGTACTAAACATCCTCTTAGGAAATATGCTGTTCATGTTTTGTCAAAATCCATCTCTTGGCTAGATTTGGCTCACAGGCCACCTCTGTTCAACCCTTGATTTGGAAAGGTCTATCTGGCATTTCAGATCAAGAGGACAAAATAAACCAAAGCTGAGAACCCTGGGAGAAGTTGGATTATAGAATGGGACACCTGGAAATCTAGACTGGAGAATAGAAGGAGAAGATGGGAGGAGTTGTAGGGAAATCAGGATAGAGGAGTTGGTTTGTGGAGGGCTTTAGGGTGTAAACAGAGAAGTTTCTGTGGAAACTAGTTTAAAATAAAGATAAGATTGTTCCTTCAAGTGTGTTTTGTTTGGTTTTGTTTGTAGAGGAATAACATCAATATTAAGGTGTTAGATAGAAGGAAGAGAAATCCAGAAAAGTTGCTCGCATATTCTAAGCAAGCGGTGATGAAGTACTAGGAGGAGGTGATGGTCTTAGTACTTTGGGAATGGGACATGAAACAAAGCCTTAAAGGAGAGTCAATAATATGTGCCAAGTCACTGCATGAAACATGTCCTTCACTCTTGCCTCTTGTGTTTCTACACTTGTACAATTCAAAGTTTATAATTTTTTATCTTAAAAGCCTAGGTATCCCTGTAGGGGCAAATCTGTCTGGGTGATGGCAGACATTGATAAATGCATAGTATATTCTCAGCCATTTATATAATTGTACTGTGGGGGTAAAACAGTTATTCAGGTTATATATGAATGTTAATGACTAAAGGAAATCATAATTTGTACTACTAAGCCTTTATAAAGTTACTAATAATACATAACAATTATCCAAGGGTTCTCCAAATAACTGAAGATCTTGGTAATCTGGGAACCGTAGAACATTGGTTAAGCATGAAATAATCAGGTGAGACTTACCTATGCTTCAACTGTATAAACAAGTCGTTAGCAGTAGCTAAAGAGGGCTAGGGGAGCCACATAAATTACTTTTAGTCTCTCAAATAAAGCATCTGTGATTAATTGCAGAAAACAGGGCCGGTCATAAGAACAAAAGAGATAAACGGTTAATACTATCTGAGTTTTAAAACTTTTAGAGACTAGGATAACTTATTTCTTAGGGTGAGATAATATGTTTAATATATATCAATTTGTTGAAAGGTCTCTGAATTGTACGAGTCTCATAGAAGAAAATGGATAATTCTGATACAGCCAAGTGCATTAGTTGTAGTTTTTCAATTCAAATTAAATTTTAGATTTTTATTAGATAACTTATCTACATGGATCAAAAGTTAAAAAATAAATATCAGAGGTATAAAGGGAAAAGTCTTTCCCACCTCTGACCCAAAATTGTCCTGGACCCACATTGCCTCCTACCGCTGTCTCCAAAAAGGTGGCCTTTCAAGTTTCTTTATGCATAGACAGACTAATATAAAAAGATATGTGCTTGCTTTCTGCCTTTTTTTCTGGTTTTACAAAAAAAAAAAATAGCATAATATGCATACTCTTTCACTACCTGGTTGTTTTGTTTGCTCATTGGTTTTAACATGGCCATGCAATAATACATAGAAGGTTTCGTATTCCTGTTTACACATGTGTCCTATAAATGTATCGTACGAATGTTGATGCAGACCTTGTTATTTCCAGCATTTTGCTGTATAAACAGTGATGCCTATGTGTGACCATAGCGGCAGGATAAATTCCAAATGCATTTTGAGTAGCTATAACACCTGCCGTGTGTGTGAAGTAATCTTAATGTGTCTGACTTGGTCTAAATCAGGGCAGCATTTCACCATAGGTCTAATGTGTGGGACTCTGATTAGTACTGGTATATTCCATGACACTTAACACCCAGACAATTTGGCAGTATCAGCAGAGACAGCTCCCTGCAATCAGAGCCCAGCAGCCCTTCCCTCGTGTAGACTTCCTGATCATCTGGCCCCTGTCATTGGCCCGATCCTTCCCACTCACCTGCAACCTTTTGAGAAGCTCTGCCAGCATTCTGACATGATAGTTCTCTAGTTACGTATATCAGGTGTCCCACACACCGGATTTAAGGTGGAACAGAACTCTGTGGCACAGCTTCTTATATGTATTTTAGCAACATTTTCAACTGCTGAGCATATCAGACCCAGAAAGGAATGAATGACCTGGGTCCACCCAGGGTCCATGGGGGTCCAGCTCTTGTCTCCAGTTGAAGAGGGCCTTGACTGGCTAACTTCAGTAATGTTATCTATCCCCTATCTTCTGACCCTTGCTTCATTCCTGCAGGAAGTTGCATTAGAGCTCAGACCTGGCAAAATTCCTCTATGCGTCTCCTGGAGGACTCTATTCTGATTTCTATGTTTGATTCATAGAAAATGCAGTGTTTGTTGGGAAGAAATTGAGAACACCATTTTGTAGCTAGTGTTTCATGGCATGCAGATGGAGTGGGCAGTATCTGTATGGATAGATATTAATAAGAAGAATTTGAAAATGTTATATATTATGAGGCTCCTTTTTGTTAAATGGAGCCAGGAGAAAATTCCTCTTTAATGGTAGATAAATACTCGATTCAGCCTAGTGACCTGTGGGCCAATAATGGGAAATTCAGAAGTTTAGATCCATCAAGAGAAATAATAGCCAATAGACCATGGAGTGATGGCCACAGTTAAGCTGATTTATAGGGAACTGAATGTAACTAAATGTGTACTATTCTGAAAGAGTGAAAAATTTGCTGCTGAGTCCATACCAAGATATGCCATAAGAAGAGAATGTTTATTTTTATAATGATGTAACTATCTTGTTTGTTCATGTTGGTTTCGACCTGGATTATCTCCAAAGGTCATCTCGTTATCTAGACATATTGGTATCTAAAGTGGAGCAGATAGTAAATTCTTTCTGGCAATTATGTAATAGCCATCATGATTTCGTCACTAAAGGCATGTCCAGTCTCAAACCCTGAAATCTAAAGGTTTATGATCTTTCTGAATATTTGACATTCCCTTTACCTCAACAGTCTGTTTTGTGATCAAAGCCATTACTAACGTGGATGGTGATTTATTAATTCCACAGATATTGAGTGTGCATTGTATACTTTTTATTGTGCCAGGTGTTGTGGTAAAAAAAAAAAAGTTGCACAAGATAATGTCTTTAAGGATGATGCACAGGGATCATTATTATGAGAGGTCAAAAGGTGATTCACGCCCACAGTGCAGACATCTCAAGGAATAGAATGTAGCTTCCAGATGAAAGGTAAAGAAAAGTGTTATGGGAAAAGATGCCCTCTGATTGGCCCTGGAAGTATATGTGGGATGTGGATGTGAAGAAATGGACATATGGGCAGTTGTGGGTTGAATTTCGTTCCCCCCCAAAGACTAGTGAGACAATACATTTCTGTTGTTTAAGCCAACCGGTCTCCAGTACTTTGTTGTAACAGCCCTGCAGACTAGTACAGAGACATTCTGAACAAAGGGAACAGAGTCAAGGAAATCTGAAGAGAGTAAGAGAAGAGGAGCTTGGCTGACCTGTGGAGTGCCTAAAGGGAACCAATACACAAGTGACTGAAAGGGATATTGGGTGAGATTGTGGAAGATCTTGCAAGCCAGTGCTTCAGCATGGAGAGGCAGAACAGTGGCCAAGCGATACGTCACAGATGACAGTGATAATGATTACGGGGTCCACTGAGGTCACTGAAGGAGGCTGTTCCCAGTTGAAGATAACTGACCTAAGCCCTTCCTGGATTCCGTAGATCTACCCTATAGTGACAAGAACTGAGGAGATCAATATCTCCAAGTTCCAAGTATCTGTTTTCCATTTGTGGTCACCCTTTCAGAAAATTCGCTGTAGGTAGCAGGGAGCCATTGAATATTTTTGACCAGTAGTATGATATAGAAAGAGCTGTGCTTCAGGGTGATTAATCTGAATGGATTGAAAGGGTGCCAGACTGGGCAAGTGACCGGGAGGCAATCACAATAACCCAGGTAAGAAATAATGAGGTTTTGAATTTGGGCAGGGGCAGGGCTGTGTCTTATCCCCACCTTATTTCATTCACTGACCTTTGGTAGCTTTGTTTCTGTGACTGTTAAGGTGTTTCTTTCTATCTTTTCCTTTCTGTTGAGTGTGGGATGAGATGGTAGAGAAGAAACCTAACTCCTTTTTTTTTTATGGCACTGTAGTATACTTTCTGTTGAAACCCCTAGAAGCAGAGGTTCTTATAAAACTAAAGCTAATTTGGTTATAGATATTCTAATAGATACTTGACAACTTACAGAACTTCTGTGAATAGATGTAGGACATTTGGTAACTTTTCATATTTCTGCTATTTGAAAAGTGTTTACTGCTGATATAGGCAATTTAATTGCATAACATGGGATTTTTCTGTAGAAGTTTGTGAATGCTTGTCAAACTGATTAAGGAAGATGTGGGGAGAGCCATCAATAAAAACTGGAGGCAATAATATACAGAAATCAATTTGGATGTCCTGTGGTAGTAAATAAAACTTCATTATATTACGTGACTGGAAGAACTAAATTCATATATCTATATATGTTACCTAAAGTGGTAAAACATGCTCATGGAATCAATGAGAAATTGATATTTGGTAATTTATCATAGCAATTTCAGTGTTTCTTCAGGGGATGTTATGAAAGCAGTCTGTTTTAAAAATATTTCATAGGGCAAGAAATGTTCCAAGTGTGAGCTGACTTACTGGAAATTATAGAGAATGCTTAATTTTCTTGAACTTGTAACTTACTATTACCTAAAGATACCATGATGCCTAGTGCTGCTAACCAGATTATTTTATTGCCTTTATCTGTTGATATATGCTATAGGTTTCATTGATTTTTAGCTGAGCTGTCCCTGCTCAATGCATTTTTCTATTTTCTTTTGACTTTAACTTTTAGTACCCTTTTTGACAGCCACTTAATTGTATTGATTTTTTTCTAAGTCGGGTATAATTTAGAGGAGAACATTTTAGTATATTTTGTTTAGAAAATACTGGCCTTATTGGCTTATAACTGGCAATACTCTGAAAAGTTTAGCTACAAATATTGCTAATTAAGTGAGTATACACCTCGAGTAATGGGCAGGAAGGATTAAAAGGGTTATTCCAAACTTATTATCTTAGGAGGGTGTCCCCAGAAAAAAGAATGATAAGATGAAAACATGTTTGCAGTAAATGTAATGGGCAGGGTCCTCGGAACCAGTGCAGGAGTTGAGCTGTGATCGGCCTCGGGTGATCCCATTGAATGCTCTCAAGTCAGGATGGCCCTTCCAGCCTTGAGGAGAGGGGGCTGAGCCTTTATACCTGCACACCAACCAGTCATTGTGCACCTGCTTCTCCTAGCATGGGGTCCTGGCCTTGAACATGCAGCTTCCAGTTGGATTTCAGCTGTCCGCCTTCCCAGCAACAGGGAGAAAGAAATACCTCCATTTTAAAAGGTGGGTCTGGGTGGCATACCACAGCATCCCCGACATTCTGAGTTACATACGTCTAAAAAAACAACTCCTTTCAGAAAGTGTATTCCATTTTAAGTATTAAAAATTCCTTCTCATTTGAAATATTTGCTATTCAGATATCTATTTGCTGGCAGAATTTGCAGGTTTTCTTTGTAAAAACTTACCTTCGAAAACGAGAGGAAAAGGCATTGTCTATAAATTAAGTTTTTAACTGCCATATAATTCTGAAACATCACATTTAATATTACTAAGTGGTCCATAGCAGTACATCAGGGTAAATATCAGAGTTAGTTTTCTTACTGGCAGCCAAGAGAAAGATATCTAGCTCTGTTCATTACCAACCAGGTAAAGATCACTGGTAGTTAAGAAAGTAAATATAGGAAATACTCAATATAATATCATTTTTTGGCATTTCCTCTTTAATATTAAATGCATAACTTCTCTTTCCAAAGTTTTCTTTTCAAAATTAGTCTTGTCAAAGAGGTTCTTTATGTACATTGTCATGACGCAGAATTTATATTTTAGGCATATGAATATTTAAAAGGATGAATCACTTTAATTGGGACTTCATCTGTATTTAAGAATTACCTTTGATATGTAGCAAGGCTAATGTATCTATCCTTGGAGTCCACTGGTGTGCCACTCAAAACATTAGTCATCAAAAGGCTTGACTGAGTTCTGTCCACATTCAATTCTGAGTTTCCTTAACTATCAGAACACTATTTGTACTTTGCCTTAAAGTGTTATTTATATTTTTTACATGCATGTTTTATTTACCAGGTTAAGCTGTATATTCCTTTTGAGTAAAATTGTGTCTCCTTTGTAGGAACACGCTGTTGTACACCTTGGATACTCCATAATTATTGTTGGAGGTTTAAGATGATTTGGGTTTATTACTTCAAACCTCTTTACACTCAATTTTCTACCTCAAAATTTTTAAACGTGTTGTATACTACTCCAAAGGATTTTTATAAAGGTTAAAGTGGATGACATTTTCCCGTCACTTAGATGTTGTTTGAGGTTTGCAGAACAGAAAAGGGAAAGGACCTAAGTTCTTTATAATGTCACTGAGTCTTTTAGGGGACTTTATTTTCTTCACTGATCTATGTCTAGCTCCTAGAACAGTGCCTGGTTATCAGTTAGCACTTAATAACTATATGTTTTCTAAATAAAATTTTTATTGGAATATAATAGAGTATTTTGCATCTTAAAAAAAGAGTGGCATTTAAAACTTCCAACTGAGTTATTCAATCTGAAAATATCAAGTATGCCTAAGTTTAAGGAAGCATAGGTAATTTGTCTACATGATGGAGAAATTAAATCATAAAATATTTTATTATTTCTCCCATTCAATAACTAGCCATAAATGATGACAAAGATTTTTCTAGTGTTCCAAACTATCGATTTATCTTAATTGAAAATGCATCCTGTATCTGGTAGCAAATAATAAGTGTTTTGAAATTGACTAGTTATAATGAATCTAGATTGTAAGATGTCTTATCATCTTTTTAAGCAACTACCACCCGTTTACAAGGCACTAAAGTGAACTATTTTTTTTAAGATTTTATTTACTTATTTGAGAGAGAAAGAGCAAGAGAAAGAGAGAGCACACGGTGGAGGGACAGAGGAGAAGCAGACTCCCTGCTGAGCAGGGACCCTGCCCACACGGGGCTCGATCCCAGGACCCTGGGATCATGACCTGAGCCAAAGGCAGACGCTTAATGACTGAGCCACCCAGGCGCCCCTAAAGTGAACTATTTTAATCACAAAACTGTATTTTCTCCTTCATTTGAGACTACTCACGTACTATATATTCATTTTGAAAATGGTCTGTCAGAGACAGCAACAAGGCTGCAGGCCGTCCAGTGACTTGAGTAGGGCTAAGTGCCACAAAGCTTTGGCTGCCCCAGGTAGCGCCATCAGGTGCCAAGAGCACTAAGAGGCTGTTGTCCAACCTCCCCCTTGGAGAGCATGCCCATTGCCACCTGCTTGCCAGCTACCTTAGTGCTTAACATGGTTCCAGATAATCAAGGTGGACACATTTCAATTTTGCTCTTACCCTTCTCCACATGGAGTGCCAGTTTTTTTGTATTGTGTTATTTCTAATTTCATATTGGCACTATCGAGCATGAAGTGCCAGGGAATGTATAAGCTTCACCTGCCATTTAAAATTAATTATGAAACACCTCATTTAACATAATAAACACATTACTCTGTTTCATGCACTTGAAATTTTATTTTGAAATGTCGGTGTCCTCTGCCACTTAGCTTAATGGGTTAGACTCTGGTGCTGATGAGCCTGGAGTTGCTAGTTCATTTTCCATAAGGTCAAATTCGTTCCCCATAGATAAAAAAAAAAAAAAACCAAACAGTATTTTTCTATACTTTTTATACATTTTCTAATTAAGTGACATTTTGTATGTTATGAAAAATATTTTCTCAGGCTTTTTTTCCTTGGGTTTCACAACAACGCCAGGAGAAAAGGCTGAAAAGTATTTTCATTTCTAGTGTCACCTTACAGGTGAGGAAATCAATGCTTAATGGGATTGATTGACTTGGCACAGCCAGGAATTTGCTAGGCCAGGTTCTCTGACTTTAAATCCCATTCTCTTTCTTCTCTAGTCTATTAACACAGCAACGCAAAAACTGCAGTCTGATTTTCACATTATTTATTTGTCCCGGAAGTGGCAGACATTGGTTACTTTGCTTTCATTGCCAGCCAATTTGAATAGCAATTTGACAAGTTGCTGTTTATCACGTATTGTGCCCTAGAGAAGTGCGGTGCTTTCTTAAGCCCCCTCCCCCCTGACTGTATTCCATTGCATCAGCTTTAATACATGCAGCCAAGTTTCTTCACCATCTTTATTTATGGCACGTAATCAGGATTAAGAATCAAAGTTCGGATAGTGCTAAAGAATAATGGTTCCGAATCAAGAGAAACTAGTCTTCAGATTTAAATCATCTAGCATTTCATGGTCTCTTTTGAACATCAAAATAAAATAAATGTTAAGTTGTCCTGCTCTCATCTTGACTATATTCTTTGGCTAGCTTGAACTGAAGGGTGCTTGGAGTTTCCCTGATCCCCCAAGGGGAAATGGGAGATGGGTGGGGGCCCAGCTTTTCCTTGTGCTCTGTGCCTCCCTGATAACAGTCTCAGGGGGTCCAAACATATCTGAAGCTATTTCAGGCAGGTAATATTGGCTCAGCATAAATGAAGTTGCTGGAAAAGGAAATGGTTTTACCTAAAATATAATGGCATACATGAGATTTGGTGAAAGAATACTATGTCCTCTGCTCCCATCAACTATGTAGAACATTTTCTTTCTTTTTTTGGTCAAAATGGGTGCATCCATTGTAAATCACTCTTTTTCTTTTGGTTAGGAATTGTTAAAATAGTCACGCATGACTAAAAACTTAAATTTTCAAATGTTTTATTCAACTGTTGCATCCTTCATTTTCATTTAAAGTGATGAATATTAATAGTTTGAATGTTTAACAAAGACACTTTAGAAAGTCATCTCTTTCTGTCTCTCTCTCTTGCAATTAAGTGAAGTGTGATAGTTTTGATGAGTAACTCCTGTTTCCAGCCGTCAATCCTGTATGTTCACTAACAAATTGATCTAAACTTTTTTATGTGGAGAAGAACTGAGCATCTGAAGCCATTGCTGATTTTACAGCATGTGTAACATTTTATTTCTCTGAGGTCATGTGCAATAAATCAGAAGAGTGTGACAAATATCTGGATAATTCAGGCTCAAATGTGATTACATAATTAATCGAAATCATTTCTATGAAGCTGGAATTCTTTGCTGAAACTATCCTCATTCCTTAAATTTCAATTTCTTGCTAAATAGGTGGAAAATTAATTTACTTCAATAAGGAGATGTTTGCTAAATGTATGCACTGAAGTGCTTTTCCGCTTAGTTTCCATTTTTTTCTGATAGAATTGTAATTATTTCCTTATTTGTTCTGCCCTCACCTAGGCACTCATCTTTTAATCTTCATTCTTCATTGTCTGGTCTATAATAGACATTCAAGAAATATTTGAAGGGATCCAGCTTATGGCTGAGTACTGCAGGTCAGTGAGTCCCAGCACTTAAAGCATGTATATCTGGAATTGAAAGGTCAGACCAACTGGTTGTCTGAAGTTTGTTGTACTTTATCAAGAAGTGCTTATCAACAGTCTCTGCAGCAGTATAGTTTGAGTTTAAATGCTAGGGCCATTGCTTATTGGCCATGTGGCCTTGACTAATTTATTTAATCACTCTGTGCCTCAGATTTCTCACCAGAATAGTTTTTGTAAGGCTTAAACAAGTTCATGTATGTAAAGTACTGAAAATGCACTTCATAAATTCTAAAGTATTAATATTACTTGTTATTATTGTTAGATAAGCTGGCTTTACCTAACCTATCAAGAAGATCCAAACCTACTATGTATCAGGAGAAGGGCTTGGCTATACAGATACATTGAGTGGGCTTCTGGAGGCCTGTTTGCCCTTTCATTCCTTCCATATACGGTGGAACATTTCAAAATCTTAAGATTTTTGTTTGCTTATTTGTTTTGGTTTTGCCTCTAATTTTTAGAGTAACTCATTTTCTCAAGAAGGTCCTTAGTAATATATATAATCATGGATGGACTAAAAATCCATTCCCTAGAAGTCATTACTTGCTGTTAATTTATCAGTTTATCAAGCAATTGGGATTGTGAGATAACTTTGTTTTGAGAAGAGTGAAGATGCATAGATTAGAGCATAGGTGGTAGATCCTGAGTAACCAGAAGAAAGAACTGAATTCGGCAACCGAGACAAGGGAAAAGAGAGACAAGAAACAAGCCAAAATTGAGAGAAACAGGTGGATTTTCTTAGTTCTTAGAAGGCCCTTTCTCATGTCATCATTATAAAAACCAAAGAATCTGGCAGTTTGTCAACAGGTTAAACACAGAATGACCACATGATCCAACAATTCCAATCCTAGGTATCTATCCTAAAGAATTAAATGCAAGACTTGAAACGATGCTTGGATAACTTCATAGTAGCAATATTCATAAAAGATAAAAGGTGGGGAAAAAAACAAGTGTTTGTCACTTGTGAATAGATAAACGAAATGTGATGTATATACATGCCATGGAATATTATTTAGCCATAAAATGTTACTAAATTTTGCTACATGCTACAATCCAGATGCATGTACAGATATATATGCCATCATACAAATGGAACCAGACACAGAGAACAAATATTGTATGATTCCACTTATTTGAAGTACCTAGAATGGACAAATTCATAGAGACGGAAAGTAAAAGAGAGGTTACCAAGTGCAGGAGAGCAGGAGTGTTGGGTGGTTATTGTTAAATGGATACACAGTTTCAGTTTTGGCAGAAGAAACAAGTTCTGGAAATAGTGGTGATGACTGCAGAACACTGTGAATGTATTTAATGCCACTGAACTGTAGGCTTAAAAACGGTTAAAATAGTACATTTGATGTTGTATATATCTACTACAATTAAAAAAGAAATCCGGGGTGCCTGAGTGGCTCAGTCAGTTGAGTGTCCAACTCTTGATCTCAGCTCAGGTCTTGATCTGAGGATCGTTAAGTTTGAGCCCCAAGTTGAGTTCCACACTGGGAGTGGAGCATACTTTAAAAAAAAAAAAAGGAAATCAATGAGGTTTGCTTTTTCTCCATTGTACAAGAGTGTATGGGACTTGCCAAAGGGTACCTAGCTCATCTCTATTTCTGCTACATTATGAGCTTCTACTCAAATATCAGATTCATTTCAAAGATTTCCTTTCCTTTTTTCAAGTTTTTTATTTAATTCCAGTTAGTGACCATACCGTGTTACACTGGTTTCCCTATACAATCTAGTGACTCAACAATTCCATACAACACCCAGTGCTCATCACTATAAGAACACTCCTTAATCCCTATCACCCAATTCCTCACTCCCACTTCCTTCTGGTAACCATCAATTTGTTCTCTATAGTTAAGAGTCTGTTTCTTAGTTTGACTCTCTCTCTCTTTTATTTTCCCTTTGCTTGTTTGTTTTCTTTCTTAAATTCCACATATGAGTGAAATCATATGGAATTTGTCTTTCTCTGATTTATTTTGCTTAGCATTATACTCTTTAGCTCCATCCATGTCATTGCAAAAGGCAAGATTTCATTTTTTTGATGGCTGGATAGTATTCCATACACACACACACACACACACACACACACACACACACACCACCTCTTCTTTATCCATTCATCAGTCAGTAGACATTTGGGCTGCTTCCATATCTTGGCTATTGTAAATAATGCGTGTATCCCTTTGAATGAGTGTTTTTGTATTCTTTGGGTAAATACCCAGTAATGCAATTGTTGATTGTAGGGTAGTTCTATTTTTAACTTTTGAAGACTCTCCACACTATCTTCCACAATGGCTGCACCAGTTTGCATTCCCACCAGCAGTGCAAGAGGGTTCCTGTTTCTCCACATCCTCACCAACACCTGTTGTTACTTGTGTTGTTGATTTTAGCCATTCTGACAGGTGTGAGGAAATATCACATTGCCGTTTTGATTGGTATTTTCCTGATAATAAGTGATGATGAGTGAACATCTTTTCAGGTGCCTATTGGCCATCTGTATGTCTTCTTTGGAGAAATGTCTGTTCATGTCTTGTCCCCATATTTTAATTGGATTTTTTGGGTTTTGGGTGTTGAGTTGTAAAAGTTCTTTATATATCTTGGATACTGACCCTTTATTGAATATGTCATTTGCAAATATTTTCTCCCATTCCATAGGTTGCCTTTTAATTTTGTTGATTGTTTCTTTCACTGTGCAGAAGCTTTTTATTGTGATGTAGTCCCAATAGCTTATATTTGCTTTTGTTTCCCTTGCCTCAGGGGACCTATTTTGAAAATGTTTCTATGGCCGATGTCAGAAAAGTTACTGCCTGTGCTCTCTTGTAGGATTTTTATGGTTCCAGGTCTCACATTTAAGTCTTTAATCCATTTTAAATTTATTATTGTGTATGGTGTAAGAAAGTGGTCCAGTTTCATTCTTTTGTGTGTTACTGTCCAGTTTTCACAACTCCGTTTGTTGAAGAGCCAGTTGTATATTCCTTCCTGCTTTGTCAAAGATTAATTGACCATACAGTTGTAGTGCATTTCTGGGTTTTCTATTCTGTTCCACTGATCTACGTGTCTATTTTTATGCCAGTACCATACTGCTTTGATTACTGCAGATTTGCAATATGATGTGAAGTCTGAAATTGTGATACTTCCAATTTTGCTTTTCTTTTTCAAGATTGCTTCAGCCATTCGTGGTCTTTCGTGGTTCTGTACAAATTTTAGGATTATTTGTTCTAGTTCTGTGAAAAATGCTGTTGGTATTTTGACAGGGATTGCATTGAATGTATAGATTTTTCGGGTAAAATGGACATTTTAATGACATTGGTTGTTCCAATCCATGAGCAAGGAATGCCTTTTCATTTTTTGTGTCATCTTCAATTTCTTTCATCAGTATTTTAGAGTTTTCAGAGTACATGTCTTTCACCTCTTTGTTTAAATTTATACCTAAGTATCTTTATTATTTTGGGTGCAATTTTAAATGGAATTGTTTTCTTAATTTCTTTCTGCTGTTTCATTATTGTTATATAGAAATGCAACAGACTTTGGTAGATTGTTTTTGTATCCTTTGATATCAGTTTTAGCAGTTTTTTGGTAGAGTCTTTTGGGTTGTCTATGTATAGTATCATGTCATTTGCAAATAGTGAAAGTTTTACTTCTTTCTTACCAGTTGGGATGCCTTTTATTTCTTTCTCTTGTGTGATTGCTGTGGCTAGGACTTCCAGCACTGTGTTCAGTACTAGCGGTGAGAGTGGACATCCCTGTCTTGTTTCTGATCTTGGGGGAAAGACTCAGTTTTTCCCCATTGAGAATGAGGTTACCTGTGGGTTTTCATGTATGGGCTGTATTACGTTGAGGTATGTTCACTCTAAACCTACTTTGTTGAGGGTTTTTTATCATTAGTAGATATTGTATTTTGTCAAATGATTTTTCCTGTATTTGTTGAAGTGATCATATGGTTCTTATCCTTTCTCTTATTGATGTGATGTATTACCTTGACTGATTTGCAAATATTGAACCACCCTTGCAACCCAGGAATAAATCCCACTTGATCTTAGTGAATGATTCTTTTTAATGTATTGTTGGATTCAGTTTACTAGTATTTTGTTGAGGATTTTTGCATATTTGTTCATCAGAGATATTGGCCTGTAGCTCTCTCTCTCTCTTTTTTTTTTTTTTTTTTTTTTGGTGCCTTTATCTGGATTTTGTATCAGGGAAATACTGGCCTCATAGAATAAATTTGAAAATTTTCCTTCCTTCTCTATTTTTGGAATAGTTTGAGAAGAATAGGTATTAACTCTCCTTTAAATATTTAGTAGAATTTGTCTGTGAAGCCATCTGGTCCTGGTTGTCTGTGAAGCCATCTGGTCCTGGACTTTTGTTTTTTGAGAGTTTTTGATTACTGATTCAATTTCTTTGCTGGTAATTGGTCTGTTCAAATTTTCTAATTCTTCCTGTTTCAGTTTTGGTAGGTTATATGTTTCTAGGAATTTATCCATTTCTTCTAGGTTATCCAATTGGTTGGAATATGGTTTTTCATAATATTCTCATGATTGTATTTCTGTGGTGTTGGTTGTTATTTCTCCTCTCTCATTTGAGATTTTATTTATTTGAGTCCTTTCTATTTTTTTCTTGATAAGTCTGGCTAGAGACATCAATTTTAAATGGATTTTTTTTTTAAGATTTTATTTATTTATTTGAGAGAGAGAGACATAGCAAGAGAGGGAACACAAGCAGGGGGAGTAGGAGAGGGAGAAGCAGGCTTCCCCGCGGAGCAGGGAGCCCGATGCGGGGCTCAATCCCAGGACCCTGGGATCAGGACCTGAGCCGAAGGCAGACGCTTAATGAATGAGCCACCCAGGCGCCCCTAGAGACATCAATTTTAATGATTTTTTTTTCAAAGAACCAGCTCCTGGTTTTATTGATCAGCGTTTTTTTGTGTGTGCTTTTTGTTTTGTGTTTTGTTTCTATATCATATATTTCTGCTCTAATCTTTATTATTTCCTTCCTTGTGCTGGTTTTAAGGTTGTTTTTCTTTTTCTAGCTCCTTTAGGTGTAAGGTTAGGTTGTTTGAGACTTTTCTTGCTTCCCTAAGTAGGTCTGTATTGCTAAAAGCATCCATCTTAGACCCACTTTTGCTGTATCTCAAAGGTTTTGAATCATTGTTTTCATATTCATTTGTTTCCATGTACTTTTTAATTTCATCTTTTATTTTGTGGTTGACCCATTCATTGTTTAATAGCATGTTATTTAACCTCCATGCATTTCTGCTCTTTGCAGGTTTTTTTTCCTATAGTTGACTACTAGTTTCATAGTGTTGTGGTCAGAAAAAAATGCATAATATGACTTCAGCCTTTTTGAATTTTTTGAGGCTTGTTTTGTGGCCTAACATATGATCTCTTCTGGAGATTCTATTATGTGCATTTGAAAGAATCTGTGTTTGGCTGTTTTAGAATGGAATGTTATGAATATATCTGTTAAGTCCATCCAGTCCAGTGAGTCATTCCAAGCCATTATTTCCTTGCTAATTTTCTGGTTAGATGATCTATTGATGTAAATAGGGTGTTAAAGTCTCCTACTATTTTTGAACTACTATCAATTAGTTCCTTTATGTTTGTTTTTAACTATTTTATGTATTTGGATGCTCCCATGTTGGGTGCATAAATTTTTACAATCGTTATATCTTCTTATTGAATTTTCCCTATTATTATTATTATTATTATTATTATTATTATTATTAGTCTCTTGTTACAGTTTTTGTTTTAAAGTGTATTTTTTTTAAAGTGTATTTTGTCTGATATAACTATTACTACTCTGGCTTTCTTTTGACATCCATTTGCATGGTAAAATGTTTCTCCATCCCCTTAACTTTCAACCTGCAGGTGTCTTTAGGTCTAAAATGAGTCTCTTGTAAGTGGCATATAGATGGGTCTTGTTTTTTTATCCATTCTGTCACCCTAGGTCTTTTGATTGGAGTGTTTAGTCCATTTACATTCAAAGAAATTATTGATAGATATGGATTTATTGTTATTTTACTGCCTCTTTTGTGTTTGTTTCTGAAGATTTTCTCTGGTCCTTTCTTGTCTTTGTCTCTTTCATGGTTTGCTTCTTTTCTATAATGTTATGTTTGGATTTCCTCCTCTTTATTCTTTACATATTTATTAGTGATTTTTGATTTCTGGTTACCATTAGGTTTATATATATAACCTCTGCTGCATATAGCAGTCTATATTAACTTGATAGTTGTTTATGTTGAACCCACTCTTTTCTCCTCTCCTCCCCACGTTTTAGGTATGTAATATCATATTTTACACCCTTTCATTTTGTGACTTCCTGGACTGATATTTTACATATATATTCATTTTTATTGCTTTTTGTGTTTCCTAACTTCATACTGTCACTTTTGATCTTTCCTTTCTACTCAAAGTCTCTCATTCTATTGTGAATGGTAGCCTTGCTGGATAGAATATTCTTGACTGCAGATTTTTCCCAGTTGGCATTTTGAATATATAATGCCACTCCCTTCTAGTGGAAAGTTTCTGCTGAAAAGTCCTCTTTTAACCTTATGGAGTTTCCCTTGTATGTAACTTTCCTTTTTTTTGCGTTGCTACTTTTAAAATTTTATATATATATATATAAAATTATATAAAAATATATATATATAAAAAAATATATATTTTTTTAATTTTGTGACTTTAACTACAATATATCTTTGCATGGATCTGCTTTGGTTGATTTTATTTGGAATTCTCTGTGCCTTCTGGATCTGGATATCTGTTTCCTTCCCTAGATTAGGGATGTTTCCAACTGTTATCTCTTCAAATAAATTTTCTGCCCCTTTTTCTCTCTCTTTTTCTTTTGGGACTCCTATAATGTGAATGTTATTACATTTGATTGAGTCACTGTGTCCCCTAAATGTATTTTCATTTTGCATAATTCTTTGTTCTCTCTTTTGTTCAGCTTCTTTCCATTACTCTGTCATCTAGGTCACTAATTTGTTCCTCTGCTTTTTCCAGCTTGGTGTTCATTCCATCAAATGTGTTTCTCATTTTATTTATTGAGCCTTTTATCTCTGTTATGTTATTTGTTATCTTTGGGTTAAGGGTCTCACTCATGTCTTCCACTCTTTTCTCATACCCAGTCAGTACCTTTATGATTATTACTTTAAATTCTCTATGAGGCTTGTTACATATGCTTGCTTCACATAGATCTGTGGCCATGGGCAAGTCTTGTTCTGTCCTTTAGGACAAATTCTTCTTTTTTCTCATTTTGCCTAAATCTCTGTGCCTGTTTATCTATTAAGATAATCAGCTTCCTCGGGTGCCTGGGTGGCTCAGTTGGTTAAGTGACTGCCTTCAGCTCAGGTCATGATCCTGGAGTCCCTGGATCGAGTCCCGCATCGGGCTCCCTGCTTGGCAGGGAGTCTGCTTCTCCCTTCCCCGCTCCCCCGTCTTGTGCTCTCTCTCTCTCTCACTCTCTCTCTCAAATAAATAAATAAATAAAATCTTTAAAAAAAAAAAAGATAATCAGCTTCCTCTCCTGTTCTTGAGAGTAATGGCCTTATGAAGAAGAGGTCCCATAGTTCCCTGCAGTGTAGTGTCCCCAGCCCCCAGGTTCTGGCACTTCAGGGAGTGTCTCCAATGTGTACTCAGCTGTTGTGTCCTGGCCATTTTGTCCTTTAGGCCAGTTGTCTGCAGAAGCTCTTTTTGCCTGTTGTGGGCAGTGTTTGGTCCCTGGCCAGAATGTGGCATGTTTGAACCAGATAAGTGATTGTGAAATGAGACCTGTCACCACTGCCATCAGAATCAAGGCCCTGCAAAACTCCTAGGTCTGGAGACATGGTATTGGCAGGGTTTGGAGCCAGTCTACTGATGGAGGGGGGCCCACCACACTGGGACTGAGGCACGTATGACTGGGAAGGGTAGTTACACCAGAGGCCAGTGGAGGTGTGGCCTGGTGTAAGACAGTTAGTTAGTGAGTGTCCATCTGTGCTTGTTCCTGCAGGTAGTCCTGTGCATATGCTGAGACAGGGGAGGGAAATGACATCAGCCATTTCCTTTGTTCCTTGAGGGGTCTATCCATGAATACCCCCTCTCAGGGACATGCTTGGAGATGAACAAATAATTTCCCCACTGTGTGCCCCAGGCATTCCTTACATTGCTATTTCCACACTGTATGTTTGCAGGCTATTTGCTCTGCTTTCTCTCCTATAGTAGTGTAGTACCCTCCGGGCTCTCCCCAAGCCAAGCCCACCAACCTTTAGAACTCCAGGCTTTAAGATCCAGCGTTTGCAAGAACTCAATGAAATTCAGCCTCCCTCACTTTTCAAACCAATTGCTATGGGAATTCATCTTCCTGTCAGGGCTCCCCTGTGTCTTGGTCTCTTTCTTTCCTTTCTATGTGACTTCAGCTTCCTCCCCATCACAGTGGCCATGATCTGTTTCTCTCCCAAACTATGTCTCTGCACTTCCTACCTTCTTTGATGTGGCCTCTTCTCTACCTCTATTTGTGGAGTTTGCCAGTCTTCAAGTTGGTTTCTGGGGTATTTAGGATGATTTGATAGTTGTCTAGTTGTATTTGTGGGACAAGGCGAGCCTAGGGTCCTTCTACTCCACTGCCATCTTTCCTCTCTCCTCAAAGGTTTATTTTCTTTATAGCTTTTTCTTTTCTTTTCTTTTTTAAAGATTTATTTATTTATTTGACAGAGAGAGACACAGCGAGAGAGGGAACACAAGCGGGGGAGTGGGAGAGGGAGAAGCAGGCTCCCCGCTGAGCAGGGAGTCTGACATGGGCTCGATCCCAGGACCCTCGGATCATGACCTGAGCTAAAGGCAGACGCTTAACAACTCAGTCACCCAGGCACCCCTCTTTATAGCTTTTTCTAATGCTAGTCTTGCTCAGTGAAACTCATTGAATTCTTAGGTTGCTACTTAATAATACCTAAGATCATCATAGAAAAGAAATGAAAATGAAAATTATTTTCAAATAAATGGTTTGTTGAGGGAAGCCATTAAAAATAATTCCCAAAACTTTTATTAATGACTCTGATGTACCAGTATTAAGATATGCTTTGGGTCCTTCAGCAACTTAGAACTTGGTTGGAAAGACAGACATAGAACTTAAATGATTATCCTATAAATACATGGCCAAAGATATATAAGCAAAGTCTTCTGTGAGTGCAAAACACAGTATAAATCACATTAGGAAGAACCAAGATGCTTTTAATAGGAGCAGCTGTACACAAAGTAGGACTTGGGGGGATGTATGTAATTTCAGTAAGTATAACAACATGAGAAAGGTATTTTACTTCATGGAAATAGCACAGGCAAAGGTCAGAATCCAAAAAGAAAAAATCTGTGGTATGTTTGGAAATGTTATATAGTCTTATTTTCTGTTTTTCTCTGCCTATCAAGAAGGTCAGAGCTAAAAGCTTGTCATAGTGATTATTTCCTCAGTATTTAATAGATTTTCTTTCTGCTCTTTACTAAGTATTTTTTCCTTGTTCTAATTCAAAGCTATATTGCATATGTGTCTTTTATTTTAAATCATCTACAATCATTTTGGAAGTACAGTGGATATTGATTATAAATGTGTTTAAATATAATTCCAGTTTGTCTTGAATCAATGGCTTGCTGCCAGCTCAGCCTAAGCATACCTCATTTGTAGTAAAAATGGCGTTTTTGAAATTGCTTAAGTATTTCTGTTAGAATAACACCAACTGATCTTTTCTCTTGAGTACCATGACCATCTAATTTCTTTGAAAATCATAATTCTTTTTTTGACACTGACCTTTACCATACAATCTTTCATAAATTATTTTTACTGTCCAAAAGATTGACTAATCAAATCATCTATAACCACTGTATATTTGCTTTTACAAGACTCTATATGCTCTGCCAAGGATAGAAGTTGTTTCTAGTTAGATTGTGACTATTCAGGGAGTTTGTAAGAAAGTGCATATGCAAATGCTTTTTTTCCAATAATTTTACCAACCAATCTATAAACTTTAATTATCTGAGGCATCTGTGTGCTAGTTCAGTGGACTTTCTACTACAACTATTGTCTGTTTGTCCAGATGATCATAAAAAAAGCATTATTAAAAATTCAGTACATGAAACAACATGATGCCATATAGTCTTACCTTGAAACCTACAAAACTTGGATTTAGTGTTTGGCTTCTTCTTTCAGTGATAGCCTCTCCTCAGATTTACTTGATAGCTCACTGTTTAATGTTTTAGACCATCTAGATCTTGGCTTGTGTCTTTGAAGTAGAACCTTAGCTTCCAGGCAACATTCTACTTTAACAGATGTAGTCAGCAATTATTCTGACTTTATTCTTATTGTTCCTGAAACTTTACGTTAAAAAAAAATCACTGTCACACATAATATCCTATTTGCTATGTATATCATCCTTACATCTCACTAATTTTGTCAGTGAAGAAGCCAAGGCTTAGAAACTTCAAGTGATATCCCCAAATCTAATAAGTGATGTAGACAAACCTTACACCATAGCCTCAAATCTTTGTTCTCTGTGTTGCTTCTTGGCTACTTTTTTAAGACCATGAAGTGGCTAAAAACCATTGCTTTTACTGAATTTTTCTTAATAGCACAAGTAGACATTTTCCTTATAGGTGCTGAGGACTGGAAAATGTAAGGGTAGTTTATATAGCTTAGTTCCGTTGGTAAGGAAGCATCACTTTTGGTTTGTTGTAAGTGATATAACTCAAGATTAGTGTTTTACTTAATCCACTGTAAATGTTGGATTGTCTGTGCTTTTATTTCATCTTAGACAATATAAACTATGTGGTGGGGGTCTGGGTAAGTTTCTTGTCTGGTTAAGAAGCTGAATCAAGGTGAGGGTGAAGTCATTTGATGCGGATCTGGGCATATAATTGACCTACATAATAAATGAAGTCCGATAACATTGCATTTTTGATAACTGCTGTGAGTGATGTTTCAAGAGGGCAAAATGGATTCAAAGGGGACTGTTTACTAAATTGCTGCGTGAAGGTTCAGCACCACGGGCAGCTCCCAGCAGAAAGGCCACTCTGCTATTCTTACTTAATCAGTACTTTTATCTTACTCTTTTTTCATATCACCTTTTCATGAGGAAATCTTTTTCATTGTTCAGTTAGAATTTAGGGAGATTAAGTTGGAGAAAATACTTGAAAATGTGCATCTAGTTGGAAATGTGGATACTGGGATGCCTGGGTGGCTCAGTCGATTAAGCGGCTGCCTTCGGCCCGGGTCATGATCCCAGGGTCCTGGGATCAAGTCCCACATCGGGCTCCTTGCTCAGCAGGGAGTCTGCTTCTCCCTCTCTCTCCCTCTGCTTGTGCTCTCTCTGTCTAATAAATAAAATCTTTCAAAAAAAAAAAAAAAGAAATGTGGATACTATGCCCAAGATACTAGTTTCTCTGTATTTATGTAATCTGTAGTACATACAGTTTTTTTCTTACATCTGCCTTAATTTTAATTCTTTTAGCATTTAAGTGAAAAAAACCCATATAAATAATTTTTACTAAAAAGCAACTTTTTATCAGTCACTTAGTTTTTAAAAACAAAGTTATATATGAGTCTAATATTTGCTTCTAGCCTGGTTTCCATAAATACTACTGAACAATGATAAAGTTTTTCTCACTGAAGAGTAGACTTGGAAAAAAATAATAGAAAAGTATGTAATAAAGAGCAAGATAGGGGAGGGAAAATTTCTGGCTTCTCTTTCCTTCTACATTATTAGTACCTTCATGGTCAGGCATACATTTTTGGGATAATCAATAGTGGATAGAGTGATACACTAGTTTAAACTCTCAAGTAGTTTTAAATAATTATTAAGAATTGTGTTTCCATCATTAACTTAAATTTACATAATTCTTTACTTAGTGCTTTCACATAAATAACAATTAAGGTAATGAATGTGGTTAAAACAGTAAGATAATTTTAAAAATTCTGCTCAGCTCTCTTTTTACCAGATAGTCATCAACGTCTATGAGAAGCTGTTGGTGAATATTTGGACATGCTCTTTTAGGCCAATCTGCAGTTTATTCTGAATGTATGACCCTTAAAAAGAACAATTTTTCTTTATTACTTAAGAATTAGAGCTTTGTAGTACTGAGAATTATGCCTACTTTAGTACAAATTAGCTAAGGAAACTTAATTGTTTTATTGTCCACCTTCTCTAGATTTCTAGTAAACTTCACTACATGTACAAAAATTCAGTACATTGTTAAGTAATTGAATAAGCCATTCTTCTACAACTCTCATTTTACTATCCATAGATGTTTCTGCATGCCTGATGTAATTTTATATCATTTATGAATGAGAAATTGCAGTGCCTACCTGATTTTTCCCATTCTCTCTGCCCCACCTCCCATTCTCTTTAATCTCTTAGAAATAAAGCATGCAATATTCCCACCTGAGGGCTCTCTAAATTGTTCTGGATTCCTTTTACTTACTATCCTATGTTTCTCTTGATTTGCATAGACAGTGCCCTGAAATGGAAGTGAGGTGGTGAATAGAGCCCACGAGACTCCTGTTCATACATTTGCTGGGTGAGACATTTATCTGAGTGAGAAATTGGTTTCTGAAAATAAGGCTTTCCTTGTAGTTCATTGCCTATCTCAAAATATATTTTCCTATATGGCTTATTACATGTTATTCAAAAGTTTCATATCTCTTTCCAACAACAACAACAAAAAAAAAAAACTTGAAAAATTTTTCATGAGCACAAATTGAAAAGCAGCAATTGCTCTTGATACTCGGTTCTTACACCAACTGTGGAAAATGGTTAAGGCTCACAAAGTGCATTACTCTGGCCAGACAGCATAAGCCAAGGCTGCCCAATGTGATTAAACTGAATTGAACACAAAAGGCGGCCTGTACCAGATACAAACTTTAGGAAAAGAAATTGAGTTGTGTTACTGTTACCACATGACTTTACTGCAAACACAACAGGATCAGCACCTTTAGGTACTACTCCAGAAAAAAGGTGGGGATGACATTACTTAAGCTAGTGTTGTGTTTATTTCTTTGACTTAACACTTCATTCCCAGCTATCAGCCTGAAGGACATTCCCCCCCAGCTTGTCATTCTCATTGGGCCCTCTGCTAAGATCTCCGTTGTTCTGCATTAAAATATCGTAAAATATTTTTTTCACATCTCCTTCCAGCAAATGAAGAAAAGTCAGTCTTAAATTTCTACTCATGAAATTCTGCTGAGAATGAAATCCCATAAATATTAAAGAAACTTCCCAAATGTTCTAGAACAATGCATATTCAGTTAAAATCAGCACTAAAATAATGATCAAGCTCTTCAGTTAGAAATGAGTGATAGTTTTAAGAGTCCCTAAATAAATGGGGATTTCTGACATATTTAGGAATTAAAGCTTATGAAAAAGTTATACAGGCTTCCCCTTTTATTATATAAAAATCACTTCCTAAAACCACTCTAATGTATGTTTGTATTTACTAACAAAGTGAAAAATTGATTTACTACCTTTTTAAATTTATATTCCTTGGATTGACAAGAGTAGGCATAATACCAATTGCTAATATTAAAGCTTTTTAATTTTTAGCATTAAAAAATAGGCACTATTATTCATTTTTATGTCAGCAAAGCAGACAATTCAAAGGAACTTGAAAGAAAGCATATAGAGTCAAATGTTAGAAGTGTTAAATAGTATACTTTAGACATTATTTATTTATTTATTTTTCTTTTTTACTTTTAGAGAAAGAGAGAGTGCAAGTACAAACAGGAGATGAGGGGAGGGGCAGAGGTAGAGGAAGAGAGAGAATCTAAAGCAGACTCTGCCTAGTACAGAGCCTGTCTCGGGGCTTGATCCCATGACCCTGAGATTATGACCTGAGCCAAAGCCAAGAGTCAGATGCTTAACTGACTGAGCCACCCAGGTGCCCCTAGATATTATTTATTTTTAACATGAACTTTCAAGCATGATATATTTACCTGATCTATAAAAGAAGGATCGTTTTGAAAATACATTTAAACATAAAAGTATTTATGATGATTAACATAAGATAATAAAAAATTAAAAAAACATAAAAATATTTATTTTAGATATTGAAAATTATCTTCAGAGTAAATTTTCTTTCAAAACGTTTAGTGGCATATTTCTTAGATTACTTAAACATATCTTAAAATATTTCTATTCCAAAAATGCAATGTATTTTAAAATAAAGAATGAAATTGAGATTTAAAGATATGTTCTCATTAATTTCCTTTTAGTTATCAACTCATGTTTTTCAACCTATATTAAAAATGATGAGCCCCACATTGGGTTAAGGATTACTTAAATAAATATTTAATAAATGATGAGCACAAAAAAGTTGAGGAGCTGATTGTGACATTGCTCATGTTAATTGATGTTTTACCTTTACTTTTATTATGCTCTACAGATTTTGAACTTGTTTTCCACTCATTTTTGTTCTAAGAGTTAAAAGGTCATTGAAGAACAAAGTTGTTAATGAAACCTTATAGAATCATGAGTATCATCTAGTAGTCATATGAAAAAGCTATACTGGAAAGTATCTTGAAATTCAATTGAATATGAGAGTGTTTGTAAATATAGAAGGTACTAATGCCTTGAAGAAAGACTTTTGATATTTTTCTCTTTGAAAATATATGCAGATACATGAAAATACACATTTTTAAGTTTGAGATAAAAATCTTTCCAAATGTGTTGTAATGAGATTATAACTCAAGAAAAGGCTACATTTCTATCCTTATGATCTCTCAAACGGCTTTTTGACTGGTAAATTATAGTTAAATGTGCTGGATAAGGCAGAATGATCATTTCCAACTGATATGAATTTCCTTTTCCCTACCTCACAACCTTTGAATATTAGAGTTTTGGCATTGTTTTTGAACAAAAGTTAAAAGTTTAACAACAACAACAAAAAATGAACAGGACATAATAATTCATGCACTAAATAAAGATATAAAATGAAATGTAAGAATCTCTCCTCATTTCTAGTCTGCCTACTATTTTGACTATTTTTAATACCCATCTTTTGTTTCATCTATTTTTAGCAGCAACTATGAAATATAAGCAATGAACTCATTTGCATTAACCACTTTTCCTTCTTCCTTCTTTCATTTTTTTAACTTGTATTGTTATATTTTTTCTTACACTGTTTGCCTTCATAGCTTTAAATGCATATTGGAAACTGTTCTTGAGCAACCAACTTTTGACGGTATCTCTTGACTCCCTGCCGTGTACCATAAGAAATTCCTTTCTTTCTTTTTCTTTCTTTCTTTTTTCTTTCTTTCTATTTTTTTTGTTGTTGTTGTTGAGAGATTTATTTATTTATTAGAGAAGTCGGGAAGGGACAGAAGGAGAGGAAGAGAGGTAGACAGAGAATCTCAAGCAGACGCTCTGCTGAGTGCAAAACCCACTTGGGGCTCGATCTCATGACGGCAAGATCATGCCCCCACCTGAATCAAGAGTCATAGGTCTAACTGAATGAGCCACCTGGGCACCCTAGGAATTCCTTTCCTCTTTTCCCTCTTCCAGCCCTCAATTGGTACAGGACTGCTCAGCTAAAATCCCTGAAGTTCTCTTCATCATATTCGGAAGGAGATCCAAAGCCCTTACCATGACCCCCAAAGCCCTATGTACAATATCTGGACCCAGCCTTCCTTTCAGACCTCAGCTCCTACTCCTCCTCCCCCATTCTCTCTTCTCTGGCCTTGGGTTTCTTTCTGGAATTCAAACATGACCAACCAGTACCGGAGGCAGTCGTCATTGATATGATTCATGCTTGTTTCCTCCCTGAGAGCACTTGCTTTATATATACCCTTCTAAAAATAGCTACACACTCTCATTTCTCTTTGCTATCTATTCTGCTTTATTTTGCAATAATATTTATCATTATCTCAGTTTGTACTATAAATGTATTACCATATTGATTGTTTTTCTTCTATAACATAAGTTTCAGGAGGTCATGCCTTTTTTTTTCTGTTTTTGATGTTGAATCCACTGTCAAGAGAGTAGTATGTGGCATAGAACAAACACTTAGGTATTTGCTGAAAGAATTCATTTGTATGGTTTATAAAATTTACACCCTGTTATATACTATTAATTAAGTGTCCAGTATTTTGTCTATAAGTTGATTCCAAAAATTTGAAAACAACAAGTAGTGTTTATAATATTATGAATATATAAATAGTATGCATTGTAGGATCCCTCAGTGTGATTGGGTCTACAGAGAAGAATATAATAGTCTGGAGCTAAATGCATGCTGTTCAAAGGAGAATGTTCTAAGCATCAAGGTCAAATGTCCCTTTTTTAATAACCCATCAATTGCTCAAATGATAACATACTTTATATTACTTTCATAGATTATCTTGTCAGTTTTTATTTCCCATGGAATTTCCAACTTTCATTTATCTTGACAGATATAGTGAGTGTGGTCTTCAACCACATCTCTAGAATAAGCTGGTTCCTGATTATACTGCTTGTCAAACATCCGGAAGTGGGGGACCTTCTTAAAAGCATATGCTGAAGTTGCCATCATTGATTTACTTCCATTGAATTACAGAGTTACGTCCTCTTCCTGGGTCTGACTCTTTCTCTTTGTTGGATTATTTGGGGTTTTTTAGCCAGAGTGCTCATGAGATATGCTTTGAGTGTAAATACATCTAGTAATGTCTTTATTTTGCCCTGATACATGGTGGATGGTTTGACTAGGTGTGGATTATGTGTTGAAACCCATTTTCCTCCAGACATATTCATTGTCATTAAGCATCTTTTGTCACCAGTGAGAAGTCTGACACCAGTCAAACTCATGTCCCTGTGGAGTTTTTAATCCCACACTATTTTTTTTCTTAAAGATTTTATTTATTTATTTCAGAAAGAGAATGCACAAGCGGGGTTGGGGGGGAGTAGAGGGAGAGGGATGAGCAGACTCCACACTGAGCACAGAATGAGATGTGGGGTTTGATCCCATGACCCTGAAGTCATGACCTGAGCCGAAACCAAGAGTCAAATACTTAACCGACTGAGCCACCCAAGCACCCAGTCCACATTCTTTTTTATCCCAAAAAAACTTTTTGTTTGTTTTTATCTTTGACATTTCATGAACATATTTCTAAGTGTATTCTTTTGTTTGTTTGTTTTTGTGTGTTTTATCTGGTATTATGTGGGTCTTTATTTTTCCTGCAGAACAGAGTATTTATTTCCTTTTTGAAAATGTTTTCCTTTTATTTCTTTATTTCCTCTTCTTATTGCCCTTTCTCATTTATTAGATGAAGTAACTTCAGACATTTCTGGATTGATCCTCTACCCCCTAATAGTTCTATTAAATTTTTTTGCCCTATCTTCTGAGAGAAGACGTCTTATTTGTTATTTATTCATTTATTTTTGCTTCCTACAAATTTCAGTAACTATATCCTTAACTTTCACAGTCTTCTTCCCCTCTATTTCTTCTTTTTCTTCTTCTCCTCCTTCTCTTCTTCCTCCCACCTCCTGCCTCCTCTATACCCCTCCCTGCTTTTCCTCTTTCTTCGTCTCTATATGCAATTTTGGAATCGGTGGTTATATATCTTGACTCATAATTGGAGCCGAGCTCTCCGTTATTGGAACATTTCAGAGTGTGGGAGGGGGTTCCTGATATATTGTATCATGCATTGACTCCGGGGGAGTAGTTCTGTACTTTAAGTACTAGGGACTTGAAAAGTTAAGCATCTCAGCACAACTTTTAATTGGGGCCAAATAGAACATCCAGCAGTCCATGAGAATTGAGTGTTCAGCCAGGAGCTTGAAAAAAGTCAAAGAGTTAATTAGAATTTAGGAAAGATTGGCTCAAGAGAAGGAGCCCAGAAGAACACCATGCACTTTCCTGCGCATGAGAAAATGCTGACCCAGACACTTCAAACCTAACTTTGTGCAGCCAGGATTGAGAAGTTTAAGTTGGCACATTTACCCTTGGATAATAAATTTAATTCAAAGAAAAGTAAAAATACACAGGAGGAGATTTGAATATAAAAAGTAGCTTGTGAGGAAAGATCGAGCCATAGGCTATATGTAACCAAATGCAAATATGTACCCTGGGCTTTCAGAGAATGGAAAAGGAAGAGGGGGGATGCACATAGCTGTAAAGGAACAGACACGCTTATTAAGCCACACGATAACAGTGTACGGAAATGTCTGTTCATACACAGAATTAAAGGATCATCTACTTGGATCCGAAGTTCTAAATTATTTCTACTTTCTCATTCCCCGTATAAATATTATTAAAGCATATTAGGAATATATTTTGTTGTTTAGAAAAATAATATTTTCGTCAGCTTCAGATATTTTTCCTCAGAAGTTTTTTATAATGGATATTATCTACATTAGCACAAGATCCTATGTTTTCTTTAGGAATTGTGGTGAATGAAATTATTTAAGCAAGTATGGAGAAAGCCTTATTCTGTGTGGATGTATACAGTGTAGCCTCTACTGAAAATTCCTTTTTCATTGTTGCTTACAAGTGGAAAACAAATGCTCCTATCTAGCACAGTCCTGTTTTCTTCTTAAAGAAATTTTTCTCAGTGATATCCTTTATTTTTTTCTAACCTACTTTTCTCTAGGATAACATGAGATGAACAAACTTGTTCTATTATCATTATCAGATAAACCTGTAAAATGCACTCCTGAGGGTGAAAACATTTCTCAAAGAAATATTAACATAAACTTTATTTAACCAGTTCACATCAGTGCTCTTAAAAATCAAAGGAGGGGCGCCTGGGTGTCTCAGTCTTTGAGAGTCTGCCTTTGGCTCGGGTCACGATCCTGGGGTCCGGGGATCAAGCCCCACACTGGGCTCCCTGCTCATCAAGAAGCCTGCTTCTTCCTCTCCTACTCCCCCTGCTTGTGTTCCCTCTCTCGCTGTGTCTCTCTCTGTCAAATAAACAAATAAAATCTTAAAAAAAAAAAAATCAAAGGAAAGACAAAAGGAAATATTATATCCATGTGTCTAAAGATTATACTGCTCTTAAAACTGTAGTTCCTCTCAGAAAAAATATGGTGCACAATTATAAATACAAAGCTGCCAAACTAAACATGCCTCTCTGTCTGTATAATGAAACCACTTCAGTTTCTGTGTTTTGTATTGAGGATTTAGCTCAGTACACACGCCAGTACATTATTTTATGATGGCTACTATTACTTATCTCTTACATCCATGGAAAATGCCCATCTTTCTTAGAGAGAGCAAATTGTTTCCAGTTAAGGCAGTAGGACTTCAAAGCAGAGAAATTGAAAACAGAAATGTTTGGGTGTCATACAAGAACAGTCTTGGCACCAGCATAAACCCACTCTGTCCCTCAACCCCTGCTCTTTCCTCTGCCTTATGGAAAACACTAACCATGATCAGTAGGACATCAAGACATACCGAAATCTCCTGGGCTGCCTAAAGTGGGGCCTAACTGATTCTTGCTGTTCCTGTATGGCTTTTTTAAAATGAGGAAAAGATTGGGAGTTCTCCTTTTTGAAGTATAGAATTAATACATTCCTTGGTGGTGTCATATTCTTTAGCAAGGCTTAGAGCTCATGGGGTTGACCTTCCATTGTCCTTATAATCTTCGCACTTTTCATGTGTATTACCAGTTTATCATACTCTGAAATCTAGAGTTCAGTGGATAATTTAGAAACCTTGATATGGAGTATTTGGTGCTCAAACAATTGTTCCATCATAACGAGGGGATCATTAAGACCTCGGGTATTGAAGCTTCTCTATCACTAACCATGACATTTGCTTGGAAGGGAGGATGGAAGGGCAAGACTATGTGAGACAAAATACTCATTTTGAGTAATATTATAATTATATATGAAATAATGGTATTCGTTTATATTGAGCCTTTAAGTTAAGAGTATGCAGAGATTCGGGGCGCCTGGGTAGCTCAGTCGGTTAAACAGCTGTCTTCAGCTCGGGTCATGATCCCAGGGTCCTGGGATCAAGCCCCGCATTGGGCTCTCTGTTCAGCGGGGAGCCTGCTTCTCCCTCTCCCTGTGCCCCTTCCCCTGCTTGTGCTCTTTCACTCTCTGTCAAATAAATAAATAAAATCTTTAAAAAAAAAAAAAGTGTATGCAGAGATCAAATATAAACAACTTGCACTTAGATTAATTAGAGAAACAAATGCAAATATTAGAAATTGAACACCAAAAAGGAAATACTTTAAGAAGTTCACAAAGAATAAAAAATGATTAAGAACCTTGAGAATTTTCTTACAAAGAGATCCTATAAAATACGTTCACACCAGGGACTTTTCTGCATGCAAACACAACATTTTAATTCATGAACAGAAAACCAAAGAGGAGTGTAGGTTATTAGAGTAAACAATATATGTTGTAATGGTTGAAATGCATTCTGAAAACATGAATAAATTTAGTAAAAATACTATCTTTTGTCCTGTTTTAGTGGCAAATGAGGAGTAGTAAAGCTAACTAAACTTATGACAAGGTAAAAAAAAAAAAGCTGGAGTGGGGTGGGGGGTTAGGGATGCTACAGCACTCTTAGAAATATTTGCCTGATGACTTGAAGTTGAAGGGGTGGGGGTTGGAAATGGTATTTTGAAGACTTATCCCTGGGTCTATGATTTTATGGAACAGATGAAAAGAAAATCTCCATTTTTAGCAGCCAACTGCTTAATGTCAGACAGATGTTATAACCATGATTATAGGATTTTATTTAATTCAAAACAAAAGTATTTGGGTCTTATCTTGGCATGAGAGTTGGCTTTGTAATGATGACAGAGCACAGTTTAAACATTACGCTAAACTATGAATGGTCAACCAAACAGAGTACTTAATTAAACAATTACTTAGGGAATTTCTGCTTTTAGTATAGTTTTTAAAAAGAGTTTATCCTTTGCCTGTTTAAGCTTGACCCCAACATTGCCTTTATTTATTGTTTGGCTCTGTTACAAATTGTCCTTGGTGCCCATCTGATTAAGTTGAAATTGGGCTTTCTTTTTTTTCCCTTTTAATGGACACACATATGGAAGCATCTAGATTTTTCAGGATTCTGGTATATCTTTATATGTACATTTGAACCAGCTATGGAAAATAAACCCAAAATTAAGGACAGGACTTGTTCTGCATGACTTCTTTTTGAGCCACAATACAAAATAAAAGCTAGCAAAGGAAGATCATATTGTAATTAACTGAAATAGTATGTTAAATGATTAGAGCAAAAATAATGTTTGATGGTCTCTCCATAGGCTTTGTCTTCTACCTTCCTTTGAAAAATCCTTTTATTTTAATATATTTGTATTTTAACAGTATTAGTTCTCTCTTTTTTTTTTTAAGATTTTATTTATTTATTTGACAGAGAGAGACACAGCAAGAGAGGGAATACAAGCAGGGGGAGTGATAGAGCTTCTCGTGGAGCAGGGAGCCCAATGTGGGGCTCGATCCCAGGACCCTGGGATCATGACCTGAGCCGAAGGCAGACACTTAATGACTGAGTCACCCAGATGCCCCAATCATATTAGTTCTCATAACTAGGTTATTTTGGAAAAAAATTATCATTGCAGTATAGCATCGAACGGTGTGTTCCCATAATCCTCTTGTTTTTACTCATGGAATTCAATGCAGGATAAAAGAGATCTATCCATCAAAAGAAAATACTCAGTTTTCCCTTGAAAGTACTCATTTTTCTTATCCACTTTTCATTTGTATTCTAGATCATGTTGCCCATACAAATGTGATTACAAACTTAATTAATTTAATTAATCTACTCTTGGTCTACATAAGTCCTACTCATGTATAGTCTGCAAACCAGTGCTATTCCTCAAACTGTTCCTGGTCCTTGAGGAGGTAAGAACAGACATTTGAGAGGCAACGTTTAGGAAATTTTATAGCACTTTAACAGAGTAATTTTTATGTCTGCTGAACTAATAATTTAAAATGCCCTTATATTCTATATCTTTTTTTCACATTGTATTTTTATTGTATTTTACAAGTATAATACTGGTTTGTGACAGATTGGGGAAAACATTGGACTTAGAGTGTAGAAAACTTGAGAAGTACTAGGCTGGATTCAAGGCAGCTAGCATGAGAGGAAAAGGAAGATGTGAGCATTTTGCTATAGATGAGCCAGGGTAGAATTAAGCAGTGATTCAGATAATAATGCATATCGAGGATGAGAATTCCAACATAGTCTCTGCTAATTCGTTAGCAGTTGCATCTTGAACAACATGGATTTGAACTGTGTGGGTCCACTTACATGCAGATTTTTTTTTTCAATAAATACAACATAGTACTGTAAATGTATTTTCTCTTCTTTATGATTTTCTTAATAACATTTTTTTTACTGTAGCTTAGCTTATTGTAAGAATACAATACATAAACACATATAACATCCAAAATATGTTTTGGTCTACTATTTGTGTTATTGGTAAAGCTAGGCTGTGCAGTTTGGGGGGGGCAAGGGAGTGAAAAGTTGTATGCAGATTTTTGACTGCATGATGGTCATTGCTCCACTGCCTGAATTGTTCAAAGGTCAGCTGTACCTGTAATGGACTCTCCCAGTATCCTCTGCCAGTCACACTCACATGTGCTGTGGTGTGCCCTACACCCCACCAGTTGGCGTACTTACTAACAGTGAGTTTTTATTCCCAAATGCCGTTATCCTAGTCATTTTCTTGTAATTATGTAATTTAATTTAATGTTATGTAAAGCAATGAAAAATGAATACATAAGGGAAGGATATCTATTGTTTTCAGGATAAATAAGCTGAATGTTTTAGGAAAATTCGATAAAATCTAACTGCAAAACAAAACCAAACCCTATCCACTTCCAAAAAATGAAGAACTCGAGGCTGTTTGATAGTTATAGAAGTTTGACAATACGTGGTATAAAGCTATCTGGATTTTGCACATGATTTTCTTCTCAACTGTCTTTAAGTTCCTTTTTCACCTTAAAGAATTAAAATTGGAAATTGTAGGCGATGTACTATTGATGTGGATCATAAAGACTAATCAAAGCCATAGTTATTAGATATCTACTTTAGATGTTTTAAAAAGGCCTCTTCCTACATAAAAAGGTTAGGAAATGAATATTTCTATATAGATATTTAATATTTAATATAATTAATATATATTTAAATATATATATTTAAATTTGCCAGTAGCCAACTTTTTCATTTAATTAACCTGTTCACATCCAATTCTATTAGATGAAAAAACTTCTATAATTGTACCAGGTGTTTGTACAATTTTTTACAAACCTTCATCAACATATTTAATAATTAATAATTATTTGCTAATGACTTCAATAAAATATTTATTTTTGAACTGGTTGCAAAAGAAAATTAGGTAGAAATCATGACAAATTCTCTTGGCTCAGTTAATCACTGCCATGGAAAGCCAATTTGTTGAGATAAAGCCATAGCTTTAATTAAACTTTTGGAATTTATAGTGTTCTGCAAGTATCATGTCAGGAATAAAGAGGCTTGTGGAGAAACAACTGGACTTGACTACCACATTGAGAGAACACAGGAGGTGGTGCTCATTGTTCATCCATTCAATAGTGAAACAAACAAGAACATAGTATTTGCCAGTCACTATAATTGGCTTCATATACTTAAGGGGGAAAATATGCCGCTTTTCATACTGAGTAGCTTATAGTCCGGTGGGAGAGACAAATGTGGTAATGGACTAGTTAGAATCCAATTTGGCAGGATACAATGTAAATGACATTTCTTCAGAACATGCTTTGAGAGTACACAAAAGCAAGACAGAACTGTACTCATTTTGTGTGGTTTATTGCCTTCTCTAGTGAAGTAGGTAAGTAAGTATGGAGTGTAATGAAGATGTGGCCAGGAGCTATACATTTTTTCTGCTGTTGTTGTTTATTATCTCTTAACATTAGTTCCCTGGTGATAAGCTTACAAATAATTTTAATTTTCTCCTTTATACTTACCTGTATTTAAAAATTTTTTTTTAAATATATCCATTATTTTCATAGTTAGAATTAGCTAATAATGCTTCTTTTCAAATATGGTGAATATTACAGATTTAGCAGCAGTAGATCCTATTCATGTGGTTGGTGTTTCAAGAGGCTGGTACAAAAAAAGTCTCTAAGGATGACAATTCTAAAACAGTGCTTCTGGGGCGCCTGGGTGGCTCAGTTGGTTAAGCGACTGCCTTCAGCTCAGGTCATGATCCTGGAGTCTTGGGATCGAGTCCCACATTGGGCTCCCTGCTCAGCAGGGAGTCTGCTTCTCCCTCTGACCCTCCTCCCTCTCATGCTCTCTGTCTCTCATTGTCTCTCTCGCAAATAAATAAAATCTTAAAAAAAAAAATTTAAAAATAAATAAATAAGTAAAACAGTGCTTCTGCCTCCTGAGAAACAAAGTAGACTAGCCTGTCCACTTGCCAAGACAATCTCTGGGTTGCAAATCCAGTTGTTCCTAAACCAGGAGAGCGGATTGCTGTGCACAGGAAGGGTTTACATGGTGTTGAAAAACTTGCACTAATGATGACAGGAAATCTGACATCTTCCAGTAGATACCTTCCTTCTATTTCTTATTCTTCTTCCATTCTTTAATATGTAAAAGTGATACACTTATGGATTCTATTTTATTAAATGGTGATTTTTAACAAATTCTAGATGATCAAGTGTAGAGAGATTCATATCTTGGTGGTTTCTCCCAGCACTCTTTGGTGGTCTTTGATGTTACTCTAACAAGACAGAGATTTGTAGAAAAGAAAATAATATATGGCATGCAAAGGATGAAGCAAGTTTTTTTGGAAGCAGTATGTGATATGGTTTAAGTCCAAATCCTGTTCATTTTGACATTAGCTAGCATATCTTAATATTAGACAGAAATATTACTCATAAATAATGTTGAAGAACAAATATCAAGCAACACATTTATCACTCATTTAGCAGAAAGCATTATAATTATTTTGAACGTGTGGGTGAAATTACCCTAAGTTTGTTTTATGTGCAAGTCTTTATTTACCAGTTTTCCCTTAATTAGATGACATACTTGTGGGTGCTTCACTGTGTATATATAAAATATCCTATTTTATTTTTTAATTTTTTTTTTAAGATTTTATTTATTTGACAGAGAGAGACACAGCGAGAGAGGGAACACAAGCAGGGGGAGTGGGAGAGGGAGAAGCAGGCTTCCACCGAGCAGAGAGCCCAATGCGGGGCTTGATCCCAGGACCCCGGGACCATGACCTGAGCCGAAGCCAGACGCTTAACTACTGAGCCACCCAGGCACCCCAAAATATCCTATTTTAAACACAGTACTAAACAAGCATAAGAATGTCATATTTTTTATCTTAGTTTTCTTCTAAAATTTTAATACTCCAGCATATCTCTTTTTTTCCCCCCCTTTCTTTTCTTTTCATTCATTTTGTTTTTCTTTCTTTTTCTTTTCCTCTTTTCTTTTTTTAAATCCCTGGCCTGTTTTAGAGCCTGTTTCTGGCAATTACCTGCTGGATGAGAATCACATTTCCTTTACTTCAGCCCCTCAGGAAAGACAGCAAATACTCCAAATGTCTCAAATGGCAATGCGCTCAGTTTATTAAGTTTTCTTGTGTTACCCCTTAGGGAATTCTAGCAGCAATGGCTTTGGACTTTTTACCAGCATTTGAGATTTTTGCTGCTTTCCTCTGATATTCATTTATTGAAGACTTTTTGTTAAGTGACATTAATTTATTCCTTTTTATAAGTACCTCATTCACTGTGTGTGTATGAATTTCTTTCCTCAAAATCTATTTTTCATAAGTGTTTTTGGGAGACATCCAATGACATGCAGTTTTACTAATGTCTTTATAATGATGCCAAGTATTTAACATGAGTTCAACACATATTTATGGTGCACCAGTCCACTAGGCTTGACAACTCAGTAAAAGATGCTATTACCCTCATGAAATCCAGTCTTTTGGGGCAACCAGCTTGTAAACCAGTGATAGAAACTCCTTACCCTTGCAAGCATTGTGCGGGGATCATTACTAACATTTGTGCTGCTAGTCCTCAGAATACATCTTCCGGGTTAAGTGTTGTATCCTAGCCAGAGTTGTAAGGGAAATGTCAAGTTTGAGTGTACAATCTTCTGACTCCAGAATAGATCATTATATATGTTGTTTTGAGGCGCATCATGCCCTCTAAGTGACAGAGTGGACTGAAGTCAGATACATGGATTGAGTGGGAAAGTTATTTTATAATGAAGAGAATAATTTCCTTTGTCACATTTAGTGTATTACTATATTATTAAAGTGAGCACTGTATAAAAAAAGAAAGCAAAATGGCTATAAGGAAGATACATGTAATCGATCCAGCCTGCTTTTCTTCCAACCTAAAGTTTCTTGGATAGGTGAAATTTAATTAATCTTGAAAGTACTTTCACATCCTTATTCTTAACCTTTCCAAGACTTAATAACTTACCGCGTGTTGCTGCTTTGCCTTCTATCTAAGTTATAGACATTCTTCCCTTATAGAGATTGAGAGCATCTGGTTAACACCTTCTTGGTAATAACCTTTCATATTTTCTTGATTTTAAAGTAGACTTGGACGCCATTATTCTTGGAAAATGACATTTTTATATTGGAGTTCCTTTTGCTCCGTGCCTGTTGAATATACACTTCTTCTGTGGCTCATAGACATTTCCTTCTCAAGAGGTTTTCATAATTCTGAAAACATTCCTTCTTTTTACTGAAATTCTGTTGTCAATTACTTTGTTTGTGCAGCTGAGCATAATTTGTCCTAAAATGAAAACAGGAAATTCAGAAACAAATTTATGTTCTTAGGTGTTTCATCTTTATTGGAACAAATACACTGTGTATTTCCAAACTGTGATTTTGGGTTTGCTCAACAGTGAAGTGTAAAAAGTAAATACAGTCACGGAAGTGCCTTCCAGTGTCAGGCCAGCTTTGGATCTGAGTCATTTTACTTATTTAACAGAGAGGAGATATTAACAAGATTCCCATCGTAAGGTGCTAGCACATTTTCAAATTATTAACAGAAAATATTAAAATTAACCGTTCAGGACTATGAACAAGCATAATTGAAAACACACTGCAAAAAGCTCTATAAATAAGATCCATCAATTACTCAAGGTTTACACAGCTTGCTTCCTCTTGCTTGTAAATTACCATTATATATAAATGTTTTCAATTTCTTCTTGAGTGAAAAGGCTTCCCTCTAGGACAGAATATTCTAGGAAAATAAAGAAGAGGGATGTGTTTTATGAAGGGGCTTCTTTTCTTGAATTCATATTTTGAATTACATAAACATTTTTGAAGCAATTAAAATTAAGCTATTTAAAGAAGAAAGTTATTTTAATAGTCTTGAACAAAAGTAAATGGATTTCTAATATATTTAGTGAAATCAACACAAGGTTACTGACAAAAGATGGTACATATATTTAATTTAAAATGTGACATCTTGGGAGAACATTAAATAATAGAAGAGGGGTGTCTGGGTGGCTCAGTTGGTTAAGCATCTGACTCTTGATTTTGGCTCAGGTCACGATTTCAGGTCATGGGATCGAGCCCTGCCTAAGGCTCTGTCCTCAGTGGGTCTCTGCTTGGGATTCTCTCTCCCTCTGGCCCTCCCTCTGTACATGCACACTCTCTGTCTCTCTCTCAGATAAATAAAAAAAATCTTTAAAAAAAAAGAAAAAAATAATAGAAGATTATCATGGTACAGAACACACATATTTGGGGAATTTAGTTCATACATTTGGTGAAAATTTATCCTGTCAAATATATAAGTAATCGAGCTTTCAAAGATATCACACCTTTTTTCTGGTGAATTAGGCAAATGTGACCTTTGTGATTTACATAGAAACCAATACTGATGTGTGTAGAAGGGAAAAATACCAACAGTGGTGAAGAGACAGTGCTCCCCTATCTATTAGGATCATTACCCGTCCATTGGTTTATTAAATTTGCATTCTAAATTGTTTTTTTTTCTTAAATATTGATTATTCATTAGATTTTTTTTTACCTTATATAAACTAATGCCATATTTAAAGTTTCCTGAGGAAGTTTTTTTCTTTTCCTTCTTCTGAAAGATTTAGTTATTTATGTCAGATGCAGAGAGAGCGAGCGAGAGAGGGTATGCGGGCAGGTGCAGCCGCGCGCGGACGCGTGAACACATTTTCAGGGGAGGGGCAGAGAGAGCGAGAGAGGGAAACAAGCAGATTCTCCACTGAGTGGGCATTCGGTGGGGCTCTGTCCCAGGAAATGGAGAGCACAACCTACGCTGAAATCCAGTCTGTTGCTCAACCAACTGAGCTCAACCAGGCACCCCTGCGGAGGAAATATTTGATCAACATGAGGGAACTGAGTTTCTTAGAATGTTGAACTTCCTAAAGCGGTTGAATCACTCTACTATTTTACTGCATAGTAGCTTCTATTTTTGAAATTTAATGTAACTGTTTTCCCTAAAATATGACAAATACTGTGGATAACTCCACTAGTCTCAAATGTCAGCACGTTATAAGTCATAATTGAATATACTTCAGGATAAACAATATAAACATACACTTCAGTATTAAAGATAAATTACTTATTAGGAAAGTATAGACACATCTGTTCATAACTTGTTCATCTTTTTTTTTTTTTCTCTGTCTTACCTTAAAATGATTGCAATTACCTGAAAACAATAAAGTGCTTGAATCCATTGCGTGTGAATGAAATGCAGCTACATCAAGATGGCTGCAGGGGCGCCTGGGTGGCTCAGTCGTTGAGCGTCTGCCTTAGTCTCAGGTCATGGTCCCAGGGTCTTGGGATCGAGCCCCGCATCGGGCCCCCCCGCTCTGCGGGAAGCCTGCGTCTCCCTCTCCCACTCCCCCTGCTTGTGTTCCCTCTCTCACTGTGTCTCTCTCTGTCAAATAAAATCTTAAAAAAAAAAAGATGGCTGCAAAATTATATGTAATAAGCTAGAAAAAGAGAGTGAAGTCTTCTAAGTGCAGGTGACAAAATGATACATCTGAAAGGAGAGATATCACCAGAACACTAACTGAATGTTTTCAAGGTCTTGCATAGGACAGAGCTGACCTTGAATTTTTTATGACTTCTTCAGGAATATTTAAATTGTCTGTTTAGGGGCATCTGGGTAGCTCAGTCAGTTGGGCGTCTGCCTTCAGCTCAGGTCATGATCCCTGGGGTCCTGGGATCGAGTCCCGCATTGGGCTCTTTGCTCAGTGGGGAACCTGCTTCTCCCTCACACTCTCCCTCTGTGCTTTCTCTCTCTCTCTCAAATAAATAAATAGAATCTTTAAAAAAAAATAAAAAATAAATTGTCAGTTTACCTAAATGTGCCTGCAGAGATCCAGAATGATAGACAGTAGGAGTGAAATCAAACCTAAATGTGTCTTCCATCCAATTTTTTTTTTACCTATGAATCTTCAGTTTTCTTGTGCTGGACACTCTTGGATTCTGCCTCTTCTCGTCCTATCCCACCTTTTATTCCAGCGACCAGGTGAAGGTAAAATAAGATACAGCTTACCCTGGCTGTCCCGTTTCTCCCTAATTTTCTGTTCCAAAGTGTCTCTGACACCACCATGGGACACTGGCAGGGAATCTCTGCTTGCGCTCACCCATGCATAGCCTGGAAATGTGAAGGATTTAGCATTCTTAGCATGGGCAGCCCTAATTACAGGAATTAGTGAAGGAATGCCCCTCTCTTCTGTTACTCCATTAGAGAATTCTTAAGAACATTATGCATGGGGGCACCTGGGTGGCTCAGTTGTTAGCGTCTGCCTTCGGCTCTGGTCATGGTCCCAGGGTCCTAGGATCCAGCCCCGCATCAGGCTCCCTGCTCAGCGGGGAGTCTGCTTCTCCCTCTCCCTCTGCTGCTCCCCTTGCTTATGTTCTCTTTCTCTCTCTCTCTCTCTCTCTCTGTCAAATAAATAAATAAAAGCTTAAAAAAAAAAAAAAAGAAGATTACGCATCGTTCTTCAGAGGGTCATGGTGGAAACAATCCAGAGTTGCCCACTGTATTGACTCACTGAAGGACTGAATTTCCCTCTCTAGTGATGCTATTTTCCTCACTCTGGTTTCCTGGCATCACTTCCCAAGTTAAATCCCTGCATGCCAGTCTGTGTTCCAGGCACTGCTTTCCAGAGGGATGGGCACAGAAGGAGACATGACTCACATTATTTATGCAAAAGTGCATTCTCTCGGCTGGTACATGGCAACACTTCTCATACATAAATTCCCATAATTTATATAATTTGTTTTCCAACTTCCTTATTAATGTGTGTCAATTTAGGGGCCAATATTTTACATGTGGTATAATCGCCATGTTATAATATGGTTTAATCTGAAAGCAAATGCTTTTTGTCAAGATTATCTTGTCATATTTGCAAATTTCTCCATATAGTATTTTGGAGTGATCTAATCAGGTATCAGGTATGGAAAATCTTGAGGGATTTTGATTGGGATATTGTAATCCCAATTTATAGATTTATATGAAGAGAAATTAATTTCATAATTTTGTATTTTCTCAACCAGGAACATAAGATGTATCTTGGATTTCTTACATTGTTATATATGCCTCAGGTTAATTTTATTCATATTTGCATACTAGTTGCTAATTTTGTTTCTATTTGATTTCCATTTTTTTTTAAATATTTTATTTATTTATTTGAGAGCGAGAAAGAGAGAGAGAGCACATGAGAGGGGGGAGGGTCAGAGGGAGAAGCAGGCTTCCCGCGGAGCAGGGAGCCCGATGCGGGACTCGATCCTGGGACTCCAGGATCACGACCTGAGCCGAAGGCAGTCGCTTAACCAACTGAGCCACCCAGGCGCCCCTGATTTCCATTTTTGTGGTTTTCTGAGATACTTTACTTTTTTTTAAGATTTTCTTTCTTTCTCTCTTTCTTTCTTTCTTTCTTTCTCTTTCTTTCTTTCTTTCTTTCTTTCTTTCTTTCTTTCCTTCCTTCCTTCCTTCCTTCCTTCCTTCCTTCCTTCCTTCCTTCCTTCCTTCCTTCCTTCCTTCCTTCCTTCCTTTTTCTCTCTCTCTCTCACTTTCTCTCTTCTCTCTTTCTTTCTTTCTTAGAAATAGGTGGGGAGGGGCAGGGGGAGAGAATCCCAAGCTGACTCCTCACTGAGCACAGAGCCTGAAATGGGGCTCAACCTCATAACACTGAAATCATGACCTGAGCGAAAATCAAGTGTCAGATGCCCAACTGAGCCATCCAGGTGCCCCGAGATACTTAACTAAAGCATTATATATCTAGTTAAGGTCAATATTCAAAAGGCTAATGATTTTAGATATTTCCATGGTATATCCAACTACTTTCTAGAAAGTATTAGTTCTAGCATTCTTTAGTTTATTCTTTTGGATATTCAAGGAAGAGAGTTATATCCTCTATAGATGAAAGATAAATTTCATCTTCTTTTCTAACATATGAATCTCTTATCTTTTATTCTTTTTAAATTTTATTGACTGAAACCTCCAGAAAAATGAGTAACACCGTTAGTATTGTCTCTTCCTGTCTTTTTTTTCTGATGTTAATAGAATGCTGGCTTTTTACCCCCACTGTTATATTATTTCTTTGGGGTTCTGATAACTACTCTTTATCATGTTGAATAAATTTCTTGGCATTTCCAGCTTACTAAGCATTTCTGTCAATCATTGCTGGATATTGTCAAATGCTTTTTTTTTACAGAGAGAGAGAGATTGAGAGAGAGAAGGAGAGAGAGAGAGAGAAACCAAGAAACAGACTTTTAACTATAGAAAACAGTTATCAGAGGAGAGGTGCATGGGGGATGGATTAAATAGGTGATGGTGATTAAGGAGTGCATTTGTCTTGATGATGTATGGAATTGCTGAATCACTAAATTATACACCTGAAACTAATATAACACTGTAATGTTAACTAACTGGAATTAAAATAAAAACTTAAAAATTAAAAATACCTTTTTAACAAATCTGTTAAAATGTCCATATGTTATTTCTACTTAAAACTGTGAATGTTGTAATATTTACTTATAAAGTTATTAATATTGAGTGATCTTTGCAGGGCTGGAGTAACTCCACATAGTGATAGCTATTATTTCTTTAATATAACTTTGTGTGTCAATATTTTATTTTGGTTTCGGGTACCTAATTTCTCAAGTCATAATTTGATCTAATGGTGATTTTGCCTATCAGGATTGTCTATTTTTTTCTTATATGAACACCTTGAGTAACATAGGAAAATGTGCTCATTGAAGACTGATAAAAATCACCTATAAAAATTACTCATTTGTGATCCTACCTGGAGGATAATTTTCTGTCCTGTGCTCCTAATGTATTTTGTTCTGGTTGGTCTTTCTATTTCAATTATGCCTTCTCAATTTATGTCTGAGGAAAAGTATAAATTCCATCTAAGCTTCCCAAAGTATTAGGACAATTATCTGCCCATATTACGTATTCCAGATAACGATAAGACATTTATAAAAATTGCTTATATATTAAGCCACAAATATGTATTTTTAATTTCCTGTAAGTAGGAGCATACAGAATGCATTCTCTGATCATAATGCAATAAAAGTGCATATTCCGGGCGCCTGGGTGGTTCAATCAGTTGAGCATCCGACTCTTGGTTTCAGCTCAGGTCATGATCTCAGGGTCATGAGATCAAACCCTAGGTGGGGCTGTACACTCAGCATGGAGTCTGCTTGAGATTTTCTCCTTCTCCTTCTGCCCCCCACCACTCGTGCACAGGCATGCTCTCTCTCTCTCTCCCTCTCTCTCTCTTTGTCTAAAATAAAAAAATAAATCTTAAAAGAAATAAAAGTGCATATTTATTTTCAAAGACTAGCCAATAAATATGTAGGTAGGTAGGTAGGTAGGTTTGTATCTAGCCAGAACAAACCTCTTAGCAATTTAACATACTTATCTAGACAACTTTTTGATTAAAGAGCATTTTAGAACAGATTTTGTCACATTTAAAACGTGGAGCTATAAGAACATTGTATATGTAAAATATGTAATTAAAATTTACAAAATAGCAGTAAATGCAAGTAATAGAAAAAACTAAGGACTAAATGAAATGAGCTAAGTAGTCAACTTTAGAAGCTAGGACAAAAGAAACCCAAATAAACATAAAATACAAGAAAGGAAATAAAGATAAAAGCAAAACAAAATGAATAGAAAACAGCCAAAGTAGACGATAATAAACCAAGATCTGGTTCTTTTAAAATGCCAATAAAATAGACAAATCACTACCAAGACTAATCAAGAAGAAAGACAGGGAACATAAATAATAATTACAGCAACAAAAAAAAGGAGAGATTAACAAGCACAAATACGTTTAAGTGAAAGAGAAATTTTGTCAATGTGTCTGTGTTCCTTTCTCAAACATAGGATTTTAGTATGATAGTTAAAAAGCTTGGTTGCATGTTTTATGAAGAATTCTTGTACGCTTTTTTCTATCTAGTGTATATTTTATGATTTTACATGACTACTAGGAAATGGGAGACCTTCTGGAATTGATTTAGGAATAACTGGCAGTTTTATATTGAGTGATTTTAAGTGCCAATTTTTAGATAAAATGAGCTGTTTAATTTAATACTTAATGTAAGTTTCATGGTGCTACAGGTGTTTACTTTTTTTTTTTTTTTAATATCACCCATGCTTGCTCTGTCTACAGCTCTACTACTCAAGGTTCAGTCTAAGATCAGCAGCCTCACCATCACCTGGGAGTGCACTAGAAATGCAGATTCTCAAGACCCACTTGGTCCTACTGACTCAGAACCAGCATTCTGTAGACTCCCAGGTGATTCCCATGCACACTAAAGTTTGAGAAGCACTGTTTTTGCTAAATATATACTTAAGTAAAATGTGAATGTATAAGGTCAGGGCAAACAACTCTTTTCTAACAGGGACAGTTTGAGTAAAATAGTTAACCTATAAATAAAAGGTCAAGTTTACCTATACACTGAAAGTATATTTATTTAGTTTATTGAAACAGATTCTAATTTTTAATTTTTATTTCTGATTTGAGTGCAAATAGGTTATAAGATAAATAAATATGTAAGCATGGAAATAAAGTATGTCTGAAAGCCCTTAAATATAATTAGGATGTTATGGAAATTACTTCACAGTGGGTAACCCTTGTCATTGACTCTTCAGAGAGAAGGGGGAAAAAGTCACAGAAAGAATATCAGTGGTTAAAAATCTCATCTGTTAAACATATGCTGAATAATTCCTGGATTTGCTTTTATAACATGATGCTGCTTTAGTGCAGTTTTGGAAAATTGCTATTATTATTAAAAACAACTTCATTTACTTCTAGAATAGCTGATTAAAGTAAAACTAGAAAAGGAATGAGTTGTTAGAATTTCCAGTTTGTTCAGACCTGCTTCTTTATCCATAAAGGGGGCAAAATGCAAATGAGAATTTGCAGATGAGATTAATGAAATAAAGGAAGTCTCTAGCACTAATTAAAATTAAAAAGGATGAACAGATGGTCTTAACACAGCTGGAAGTATTCTGATGAAATTCTGCCCATGTGTTTTTACTAAGGCAGTTCTGTTGCAAAAAAAAAACACACCTGTTTACTTTTCTAAGAGCAAAAATATTATTAAATGTGTTTTTTGTTTACTGCTATTTTGGCTGTTAAATCATTCCTTCATTTTTCAGTCTCATTGTTTCCAGAGATAATCAGCTATAAGTAACTTAATAGCATACATACAAGTATGTATGCCCTTGAGTAAAATAATTTTAATCATGACATTCAAATAGCAAGGTGATCATTTGCCACTTATTTTTTTTGACTGCAAAAACCACCCAAGGAGCATGTGAGAAAAAGATACAAGGATATGAATTCATTTTAGTAGATTCAAAGAAAGTAATATTTAAGATCATTCTCTAAGCCTTATTCATTATTCAGTATCTTGTTTTTATAACATAGATGTAAGTGATAGATAAATGACTTTAAATTAGCTACATTTAAATGGTAAATAATAAGTAATAATTATTTTATCATTTTCCTAATAGAAATAATACTAAAAAAGTTCAAAGATTAAGGGATGATATCACGATAGTCCTATCTTTCAAGTATAATCATTCGTAAAATTTTGCTAATTATTTCTGAGCACTTTTCTACATATATATTTTTTCCTATTGTAATTATTTACAATCAGACTCTATGTACAATATTATATTCCACTCACCACTATTTATTAGGCAACTAAATAATTATTGGGGCATCATTACCAAAACCAGCCTCAGACCCAAACCAGGGTGATATGACAAATACCTCCATATTTTACTTGATTTTTAACTATTTATTTATTTATTTTTTATTATTTTTTTTAAAGATTTTATTTATTTATTTGAGACAGAGAGAATGAGAGAGACAGAGAGCACATGAGAGGGGGGAGGGTCAGAGGGAGAAGCAGGCTCCCTGCCGAGCAGGGAGCCCGATGCGGGACTCGATCCCGGGACTCCAGGATCATGACCTGAGCCGAAGGCAGTCGCTTAACCAACTGAGCCACCCAGGCGCCCCGATTTTTAAGTATTTAAAGTCACATCCACAGATACTGGGTTAAGACTTCACCGTATCTTACCAGAGGGCATAGTTCAACTCATAACATGCATTTATATTTGACAACATTTAGCTCAATGCAATAATGTGATTCTGTGCTTGATATAAGGAGGCTTTACTTTTTAAAATCACTTTTATTTCCTACCTAACAACAAACCTTTGTGGTAGAGAGAACTGATATTGCCACCGTTTTACTGATGAAAAAATGATACCATGATTTGTAAGAAGTGAGGCTTTTCCCCTGAGCACTCAGAACCTATTCCTTGTGTTTTGGTTTCCATCCTTGCTTTGATAGGAAGTTTCTGACAGGGCTCCCCATGATTTCTGTGCCCCAGTGTTCACACTCTTGTATAAACTCTTCATTTTAAGTATGGTCCAGCCTTGTAACTGGCTTCTGATGAAGAGAGTACAACAAAAGTAACAAAATGTGATTTCTGATTAGGTTACAAAGCCTGAGACTTCCATCTTGCTAGCTAGCCTGTCCTTGGCTTGTTGGCCCTCTGAAGCCCTCTCACTTTCTCAGAGAGAAGCCAGCCGCCATGTTGTGAAATGTTCTTTGGAGGACCAATGACAAGGACCAGGGGGAGGCCTCCTGCCAACAGCCTGTGAGACACTGAGGCATTAGTCGAACAAACTGCAGGGCACTGAACTCTGTGCAAACCATATGAGTGAGCTAGGAAGCTGATCCTTCCCAGCTGAGCCTTCAGATGATTGTAGCCTTTGAAAGAACCAGAGTTAGGGGACTCAGCAAAGACACACTGGGATTTCTGACCTATAGAAAAGATAGTATCATAAATGTTGCCATTCTAAGCCTCTACGTTTTGGTGTCAGTTGTTACACAGTGATAGGTAAGGATAGACTTCCTCATACACTTCTGCATACCATTAACTGCAAATAGTTGACCAAAGGCTTTTATCTGAAGGACTTATCTTCCAGCTTTTTTTTCTTTTCTAAACAGATTCCACCCTTTTCTATTGTGCATTGAGAAAGTGATATGTATCCATGGAATTCACTACATGGATATGAGAATGAGAAAGACAAAATCACCAAGGAAAATATGTATTCCACTATAAAAATCCTGTTAATCCAGTCTTATGTGTTGTTGATAAAGATGTTTTCCTCTTGCCTGGCAACTCAGATCACTCTCTTTAGGTGAAAAAAAGGATATGGAAATTATTTGAATGGTTCATATTCATGTTTAAATCCTATGGGTAGAAGCATGTAATTTGGGGGCACAAGACTATGAAAAATTAAAATAAGATCTTCCATGATAAATGGAAATACTTGTTTAGTGGATGTTTTCCTACTATAAATAAATGATAATTTATTTTAATAAGCTTTTACCAATGGCAGTGGCCATATTGACTGTAGATTCCCCAGCTGGATTTTTCCAAGTTGGAACAGCAGCTGCTTATAGTAGATTTTGATTTGTGACACAGTTACACACTTACACTTGAAGATATATATCTTTGGGGGGAAAGGTGTTCTTAATGTTCTTTGTGATTCGTCTTCTAAAAAAAAATAAAGTGTATAATTTTGTTTCTCTGAACTTACTGTCACTCTTGGAACAGGTATTGTTGATCCTCTCTGTTGACAAGGGTTGTAGTCAAATTCTGTGGCTAAGCTATTCAGTCATTTATATCTTAAACTTTCTAGTGAGATAATATCTCAGGACAAAAATAACGATGAATTCTTCATCTTGTACTTTTGTTTTCAAGAGGATTTTCTAAATAAAATTCCCAATGCATTAGGAAAGAATTATATATTCTTGCCATGATCTCAAAGACATCATTTTCTGTTATCACCTGACTTCAATTTAATATATAGTTTTCCAATGATTAATGACCAGATTTAAAGATAATCTCAGAAATAAAGATTGAACACATTTTTCTAGTATTTTGCTATATTTCCTGTCCCTGGTACATTCTGTTAAGCTTTTGAATCACTAGAATTTATTTACACAAAATCGTATGTCCTTCGCATATCACTTTTAAGGTGCAATCATTCATTGATGTGCATTTCATCTTGATTTCATAGCAATGTGATGAAAATCCATCCCTTAAAGATGTTACATCTGTATAAATGAGAGCGATCTTTTCCCCCTCTCCAAAAACTATGCTCTCCTATCACCCATAGAGTGAAGGTACTATAAAGAAAGACTAATTGTGTCTCCATGGAACCTAATATTAGGCAAAGAAAATGACCTCTGTGCACTCAAAGGTAAGGTTTGTTCAATAATGAGATAATATATAAAGTTCAATGCTGAGTCTTATACCTAGGCTATTTAACATTTTTCCTGAATTAACTTGATTTAGTCATTTTTAATTGACTGTAAAGTATGAAATTACCTTGAAGAGTGAAATCAGAATCTGAGATTTCAATAAACTTTCTAATAATACTCAGTGAGTTGAAGTGCAACTAACCTTCTTGGGTGGGAAGCCATAGACTTTTTAAGTGTCAAAAAGTCGATGAGTAATTTGTGATCCGATGTTCTTAGTGAATTTTGAGTGGACTGTTGTCTTAAAACAGACTTATCAAAGGCCAAGATGATAAGCTAGCCACTTATTATGAAACTCCCTTTGACTTGCAGACCTTGTGGTCCTAAAAGCAGAATTGGAGGGGAAAAATGCTAAAGAAACACAGGAATGCTTCTCAGATTCTCTCTAACCTGCTATGTCTAGTTACAGAATTTGAAATGAAAGGAAATGAAAATATCTCACTCTAGAGAGATGAAAATACATAGAGTTTATTCCTTAGTGGCCCTCCATGCCCAGGGAGGATTTGGTCACTTTATCGTGATGTGGCTAATAATTTACCACAACCCTGTGCTGCGCATCACCAATGATGATGATTAGAGACATAAAGTCATTGCACTTTCTCTTTCTTCTTAGTCCTTATCAATTTGTCAATAAAGCATCTATGATGTGTTTAATTATTATTTTTAAAATCAGACATTAGTAAAATACAAAAAATATACACTAATAAAATTTTCCATGGATGCACTATTCAATAACTTGATTAGTAGTGAAATAATTACCTTCAAAAAAAAAAACAAAAACAAACCTAATACTTTATTTCATTTGTTTAGCTAATCAAACAAATCAGCAAATTTTTGGCCAATAAAAAACATAACCAAATTTTACAATCCTCCCACATTAATTAGAATGCTCTCATTTGGTCCCACTGAAAGTTGAAGATGCTGATTAAAGTCTGCTCTATTTAGATGTAGATATTCCAGGCTACCATTTACTTCAAGAAGGATAATAGATGTACTCAGGAGCAAAACCAAGACCATATTACATATATATACAAAAATAAGTATATATATATATATATATAAAATTTCCCTCTAACAAACAAATGCCCATTTATGGAAGCTATTTATTTTTCTTCTCCGTGGCTTTGTTTGAGCCCTCTGATTCCCATGTGGAATACAGTGACATATTTACGTCTGTTCATTTGTGTCAGGCCTTTAGGAGGTACTCCCCCATTCCTACCAGACTGTTTGAAATAGCTCTTTGTCAGTTTCAGTTCACACCCATAAAATTGGCTTTAAGTTTCCACCTTGGTTGAAATTCCCTGGCCAATAACCTCCCTAACCTGAACCAGATGCGGAAGAGTTCACCCAAACAATTTTGGAACATGTTGACCTTGTCCACATATCATGGAGTAGGAGTTTATAAAACCTAATCTAAAGTCATGTTTTCCTTTCCTCAGGGTATGTCAAAGAAAATTCCTTACCCCTTCTAAGGTCACATACATATAGATCTACAAATCTCTAACATCTCCCTTTTCTCTCTCTCTCTCTTTTTTTTTTCCCCCTTTTCTTTTTAAACCTGCTTTAGTTCACTGGGAGCCATCCTGTGGCCTCCCTCCTCCTAATTTTTCTAGGATTCCAGGATGGCCAACTGGAATGCCTGCCCCCAGCCCGCATTCTTTCTGTGGTTTAGCAAAGTCTTCTCCTTCCTGTTGTGATCTCCCCACAATGGCTTCCATCTCTCCACTCATCAGGAGTTGTGCTCTTATGGTAGAAGAGGACAACTACCCTCTCAGACCTGAATTCAGTTCCTCCTACCTGAAGAGGCTTTGGTCTGAGGCTTCCTCATTAGCATGCTCACTGTGAAAGATCCCCAGATAGGGTTGGTGCCTGGAATTTTCTTTTCTTCCAGATGAATGTTGATGAGAGAAAAGTCTTGTTTGCAAAATGAAATTGGAGCTTAGATGTTGCTGTTTTTATTTAGACCACACTCCTTGTATTCATTGCTTTATGCTTGATTGAATATTGGAAACAGTCTGGGGAAAAGGTTCTGGAGAACAAACATTTACTGATACAGTAACACTAAAAAGGGAAGGTGAGTGTTTCACCTACTGGCATGTGGTTTCATTTTGTGGAGCACCTGAGTCAATGACTATAATCAGGGAATTTTGGCTTTGAAAATAATAGTAATAAAATTTTCCACTAAATTATACTGCTTTTACCATGTAAAGATAAAACCTTTCAAATACGGACTCCACAAATTATAAAAGAGTGTCAACTAGCCAGTGACAGCAGAATATTGCTATTTTTTTGCCTTCCTCTGGAATTCTTCTTCCATAGATCTTTTAACACTCTTCCCAGAATCTCTCCACATTTCATCACCTCCATTTGCCCTAATCTCAGCTTCATCATCTCCTACCTGAACTTCCACTCCCTCCCTGGAGTTCATGCTCCAATTGAGCAGCCAGTGTGATCTTTACAGAGGTCTGATGGCTTCTTCTTAAAGGGCCAGATAAAAAATATTTCAGGTTTGCAGGCCACCCTGTCTTTGCCACAACTATTCATTTCTGGTGGTGTAGTATGAAACCATGAAACCAAGCATAGGACCACCCATAGACAGTAGATGAAGGAATGTGCATGGCTATGTTCCAGTACATTTTATTTACACAAACTGAGGGTGACCCATTGGCCTAAAAATCTGAACCTGTCACTCTGCTGTCTGAGGCCTTCCTTTGTCACTTAATTGTAGGGAAGATAAAAATCTGAATTCCCCCCCCCCCCGACCCCCGGCTCATAGAACCTCACCTTTCTGGACTTGACTCTCAGTATCCCTGACCAGGCACCCTCCTGCCTGCTTTGCTAGCAGTTAGGCTCTAAACACTCTGACCCTCTCGCTGGAATACATACTCCCTCCTCCTGAGATTGTCTTCACTTCATCAGCACTTGGCTGGTATGTTTTTGGTTTCATTTTTAATCAGTTGGGTATTAGTTCAAGTTCATTTCTGCAGAGAGGCTTTCCTGACCATCCTGTGAAAAACATCCCTCCCCCCCTCTCCCTGGACCAATCCTTCATTATTCCTTTCACAATTTACTTTCTTCAGAGTCGGTCAGTATTTCCAATGATGTTATTTTGTGTATTTATTCATTGTCTGTTATATCATTACACATAAGCTCCAGGAAGGCATAGACCTTGCTTTTCTGGATCATCAATATCCAGAGACATTCTTGAATCATAATTAATGCAAAATTAATGTTTGCTGAATGAATGAATGAGTACATTTTGTTTAGTATTAGTCCAGATTCTAAGTAGTATTAATAGAGGCTAAAGAATAATTCCCTAAAGGCATGATTGAGCCAAAGTAAGAAAACGATGTGGAAGTGCTTTCATCTTACTTGCTGAATTAAACATTAGTAGAAGTAGAGGGTTTGTCTTAGGACTTTATGCTCCCTCTTACTCTGTGATGCTTAATATGCACTTAGAGGAAAATTCTGTGGGCCATGCTCTATAAGGACATTGAGATTCTGGACCAGTCCAGGAGAGAAACATCAGGGTTGAGAAATATCATCAGAGCACGTTCTCAGAGGAACTGACACAATCTATGTTTGTTCAGCCTAGAAAAGATTCATGGTACTATGGACTCTGTATTGACATATAGCTTTATAAAATACCATGAGCTCAAATATTGAAATGCCAATAAACTTATCAAAAGGTACACAAATACATTATTCATCAGAGAAGTGTCAATGAAATTTATACTAAATGTAACACTGTATAGTTGTCATAATGGCTAAAATGAGAAAGATAATACCAAGTGTTGGCAAGGATGAGAAGCAACTGGGATTCTCAATTTATAGCGAAGAGTAAATTGGTATAACTATTCTGGAAAACTGCTGGACAGGATTTACTAAAACTGAACATAGGCATGGCTTACGAGTCAACAATTATACCTATCAGAAATGGGTACCTATGCATCCTGAAAGATGTGAACATGAAAGTTCATGGCAGCACTAATCAAAATAGCTGAAAACAGTATGGATATTCCTCAAAAAGTTAAAAATAGAGCTACCCTACAACCCAGGAATTGCACTACCAGGTACTTATCCAAAGGATACAAACGTAGGGATTCGAAGAGACACAGGCATCCCAATGTTTATGGCAGCAAAGTCCACAATAGCCAAACTATGGAAAGAGCCCAGATTTCCATCAACAAATGAATGGATAAAGATGTGTTTTATATGCACGATGAAATATTGCTTAGCCATCAAAACAAATGAAATCTTTCCACTTGCAATGATGTGGATGGAACAGAGGGTATTATGCTAAGGGAAATAAGTCAGTCAGAGAAAGACAAATACCATATGATTTCACTCGTGTGGAATTTAAGAGACATAACAGATGAACACAGAGGAAGGGAAAGAAAAATAAGATAAAAATTGAGAAGGAGGCAAACCGTAAGAGACGCTGAACTTCAGGAAACAAACTGAAGGTTGCTGGAGGGGAGGCTGGGGGGGGGATGGGGTAACTGGGGGATGGGCATTAAGGAGGCCACATTATGTAATGAGCACTGCATGTTATATGCATCTGATGAATCACTAAATTCTACCTCTGGAACTAATGATAATTTTAAAAATAGCCCAAACTGGAATAACCCAAAGTAAATTGTGGTGTATTCATTCAAAGGATACTATAGAACAATGAGGATGAGCACATAATTGCTATACCCAAGAAAATGGATACATCTCATAAACGTAATGGTAAACATTGACACCATACCGAGGAGCCCATTACATAGGAGCTCATACATAAAAAGTTAAAAACTAATCTCTGTATGAGTCAGGAGCTTGAGTATCCAGAAGGAAGCTTTGGTAGCACTAGTAATGTTTTGTTTCCTGCCCGGGGTGCTGATGTGATCTGAATGAATGCGATCTTTTCTGTATGGAAGATATGCACTAATAACATGCATCCTTAAACAATCCCAAGTTGCTTCATGGTTTCCCTCAACATCTGAAAGACAGACTTCACACTTCTGTCTTTGATTTCACTGCCCAAACTCCTATACCATGTGCTCACTAAGTGCAAGTGACAACACTTTTTGTATGAGCAAGACAGGCAGTCATATTCAAGAATGTTCCAGCTGCCTTATAAATAGACTTGAATGGAAAAATAACAGTCTGAACTTAATAAATCACACTCAAAGTCTCACTTGCTTTTCGACTTTCAACATAACATTTCAAAACTATATAAATGCCCGTGATGCCAAGTCCTTGCCTATTTGATCCTGAATGGATTTATGCGAATCCCTGTGCTTTTCCAGCAGAGATGTGCCTCGGCATTGTTCTCACCCAGAGCCTCCCTCCTGCTCTGTGCCATTTATTGTAACTAATTGGCCTAGACTGCATGAGATCCCATTTAACAAAACATTTGATGGCTCCTCCGGTTGATATGTGCTTCCGAAGGCTCCCTGAGTGTCTAAGGTTTTCATTAGTTTTTAGAACACACTGAGTTAATTATATTGTGTGGGAGGTTTTCAGGTTGAACAGTCAAGGAGAGGAAGGAATAAACTTGGAGATGCTGGATAGGAAGTAAAGCTATTTCTTATTGTGGCAGTCTTCAAACTTGAAAGAGCTTGAAAGTCTTTAACGAGGGCCTTTCTCTGGGCAAAGAGCTGATGATGACCTGGGAGTGACTTACTAGATCCAGGTGGCCCTTACAAGAAAGAAAACAGGACCTCACCCCTCTCTGGAATGTGTAATTTGTGGTAAAACTTGAGGGGCCCATTACAATCTGTTGACAACATTCCTTCTTGAAAGGTCAGGACAAAATGAAAGTTAAAGAGGCAAACACAGTTTAGATCCTGCTGTTGCTGTGTAGTCCACAGGGCTGTGTCATGGGGGAGCTTGGGCTACGATGGAGGAGAGGTTTGCTCGACACTGTAGTGATATTCATTTCTGGGTGATGTTACTTGGGACAAAACGAGGAGGGCCATTTTTTTTTTTTCTATAATCAGTTTCAGCACTAAGACTACTGAAGGAGTGAGATTTTATGTCTGATTCCGGGTCCAAATTCTTAGGCTCAAAAGGAATGTGGTAGCCAGACCACATCATGCAATTCTTGAGAGTTTTGGAGATATTGTCAGATTACTGCTCATCGAAGCAATGACATATATGGGAAGAATCTCAAGGAAGCCTGCTAAATCCTTAGTCTTGAATGCAATCCCTAAAACTCGTTGTCACAATGCATTCTCATTCTGCTGGAAATGAGCTCAGTGGTTCTATCGCATTCCTGAACCCAGCATAGCATTTGGTTTCCATTTACAGCACTTCACCAGCTATGCATCTATTCTAACAATATTAATGACATTGATTTTATTGCCTATATCTAGGACAACCATTGCTGAATATGGCTTTTTTTCAGGCATGTGTATGTGGTGTATATTTTAAGTATGGACTAGATAGAGATATATCTATCACACAAAGATATGAGTGTGAACAGGGATTATAGATATGGATATGTATTATATGTGTATATGGTATGTTCCTGTAAAAGAGGTATAGATATTGGGTGAAGAAAGAGCAATATTAGGGCATTCTGATGTTTTTAAAACAGATCTGCCTCTCCTTACCAATCTTGAAGATCAATTATAAAATTCTAAGTATTTGGGGAAAAGATAGACTTTACATACACATAATAATGAAAGTGACTTGGAGTGTGAGATCTTTGAAGGCAAAGATACCATATTTTCCACCTCTGTATCCCCAGCACCTTTCACATAATGAATAATATGAATGAACGAGTAAATGGAAGAAGGAATAAACAGCTTATACTTTCATCTATTCTAAATAAAGTCTTTTTTAAACATTTCCCCATCAGAGACAGATGGCACATATCCAGCTTCCTACTCTGAGAGAACAAAGCTACAAGTTGCCTCTTTCTTGACCTGTGCTTTCCCAAAGCCGCGCCCAAGTGTCTCTCCAGGGTTTTGCCCGGTGGGAGGCCAGCTCGCTTCCCCAGCACCAGAGTGCTTCCACGTGCTCTGCGAGTATAAGCCCCCGACGGTGGGGGTGTCTGCAGCTGACAGCCCGATCAACAATGGCAGCTTATTAACACCACCATCACCACAACAAAAACAAATATTGGAGCTGAATATAAGACAGATGATTTTGTTTATCTCAAGTGAAAAAGACAAGCAATGAGACCCCCGGGAGCCCTGAAATGAGAAACTTCTAAAGCTAATTGAGATATGATTAAAAAGATTGCTGTGCGTTATTGCCGGCAGTCATTGGGTTTTGTCATTAGGTTCCCCAGTGTTGGAGCAATCAAACCAGTTATTATGCCTTCAGCAAGCAGCAGAGTTTAGTATACGTTTTCTGCAAAACAGTAACTTATTAAGGGTGTGATTGGAGTTTCTGAAACAAATTTAATAAATATATTTTAAGAAATTGCTCTCTTTTGTATCACTCATAGACTCAGACTGATCGCTTGAATTCTTTTTTATAGCAGGACTGTCCAATATAAATACCAGGCAAGTCACATGTGGAATTTTAAATTTTAAATTTTCTTGGGACCCTATTATGAAAAAGTAAAAAGAAAGAGAAATTACATTTAATAATAGTTTTACTTCACCCAGTATATCTAAAATAATATTATTTCAACATGAACTTAATAGAAAATATCATTAATGAGATCTTTGGCACTATCTTTTCTAGAGTAAGTCTTTGAGATTTGGTGTGTATTCTGTACTTTCAGAGCATCTCAATTTTGTCTAGCCAAACCATGCTTAATGCCTAGTGGTTACCATATTGGACAGGGCAGGCTATAGCTTTTTCCTATGTGGCTATCACTAGAGATAAATTAGACTCCATTCCTTCAGCTATGCCATTTGGAAATTTCAGAACTGCACTTTTAGTGATCTTATCTCTGCTAATGGAGAAAAATTCTCCTTCTGCTCTAGTATTTCCATGAATCTCTCAATATTTGAAAGAATGTTCTCATCATAAAGAGCACATCATGGTTTCCTAGGAAGCCATTAATCAGTGATACGATTTATTTGATAATATTTTGAGCATGCACCAAATTATTATTCAAAGCTAAATTTCAGGGTACAGCCTATTCAGTTTGGATATATGGTTCATGCCAATATGTTACAGATTGAAAAATCCCCAGTGAAGAAAACACAGCTACCTTTCGCAAGAACACCTTGAGAAAAATATTATCGCTCACAACAAAAGCCTCTTTTGTATTGACTCCAATGGACAGGTGAAACCACTCTCCACTAAAAATATTATTTTTGCCATTTATAAAATTTGTCATCATTTATCAGTTTGATATACATCATTTTTCTAAATAGCCTCAATCGCACTGTACGAGAGGCAGCGTATGGGAAAAACACAGAAATCCATTCTGACACAAACAGATTATTAAACTTACTTGAAGTTCGAAGGTTTTATACTTTAATTTCTTATCTCCAAGTTCTGTAGACTGTAGTTGCTTTTACAGTATATTCAAAAGGCCTGGGGCTTTTTACAGCAATCAAGAAACCAGCCTTGGGGACTGGGGAGAATGGTTGGGGTGCTGAAGGTAAGGGAGTTTCTGCTTGTCATTTGTGCGTAGAACCACTAGGACATTTAAGAACCGAGAGCCACAAATATGTCAGCTAAGTAGGAAAGGACTTTCTGATCCTGGCTTCTTAATTCTCTCCTTTTTCTCTGCCCTACCTCCTCCACTCTCCCTGCTTTTCTCCACCTGTAAGTGAGACCTACAGACACAGCTGTAGGACAAAGGATGCTGAAGCTGAGTGAGAAATAATGTAGTCCCTATAGTGTGCTTGGGCATAAAATGGGGAACAAATTCACTATATCATCCCATCACACCTGGAATTTATAGAGAAAACACTTCTGAGAGGGAAAGTATCTTGGTTATCCTTGAAGAGTTGGTTTGAAGTGATGGACACATTGGGAGACTACCTCATAGTAGCATTGAATTCACTGATTCTACTAATCAGGAGTGTTTCTTCTGAGGGCATGTGCAGTACAATGAGACAAAGAGAAATAATGGCAGCAGAATACCCATGATGATGGGCTGAAGTAGAAAATCTGTTACGTGGCATTGGCCGGAAGGGAAGAGTTGATGAAGAGACCTGTCCATTATGTTTAGGAACTGAGGAAATGATGAGGGGCATTTTTCTTGGCTCTCCTTCTCAGTTGATTTTGACAGTTAATCAAAATCCCTTCGTTCCCGTCTGCAAAATTAAGACATCAATGCCCACAGAGTTTAATGGCCTCTAGCCAACATTAAAGTTCAGCCAGTTTAAGTATTTGTTGTTAAATTAGACCTTAGTTTCTGCAGAAATGGGGGGGGGGGTAGGGGGGCTTAGAATTCTGCCCTGTTAGGCTGCAAGAAAAGACAAGGTGGAAAGTGAAAATGGCATTGTTTTACTGGAAAGCAAAAAGTGTCCTGAAGACTTGGAATCCCCCAAATAAGTCACAAATTATGTTAAACATGAACAAACCATAAAGAGCTCTTCAAAACTCAAATTTGGAATCATTAAAATCGCTTTGAATTTACACCACTTTCATTGATAATTAAAACATGTTCACAGGATCTCATAAGTGGGAACAATTACAGTTATTGTTTCACAGTGAAGTTAGCAAATTACTTCAACAAAAACTGTAACAGCGGTAGACTTCCTAGTTCCTGAGCACTATGAGTAGTGAATTGATTTGTTCTTCCATTTGTAGGCATACACAGCATTTAACAATCATCCATACTTTGGAGGGATGGAAATTCCATTCCCTGCTCCATTACTAGGGCACCTAAAATTCAGAAACATTTCTTTTGCTTTTTTATAGATGCAGAATTAGGCTGACAGGTTTTTAATAACTTATTTGAATTATTTCAAGGAGAATCTATGTCTATTTAAAATCAACAAATTGTACATGATGATATGGTAAACATGAAAATGATGGGCCAATTAATGCATCCCAAAATAAGCACATGAAACTTAGTTGTGGGTAGAATTAACATTTTACAAATAACCAGTTGCCCGATTATTGAAATCACAAATGTTATTCTTCCCCTGCAAAAAACGAACAGCAATAAAACTAGGAGAGAAACCATGCAAACTGATCATTAGTAGTGGTTGAAATGGGTTATAAGCCTTTTGAAATCTTCCTGCTATTAGAGCAGATTATCAATAAATAAAGCATTCAATTGCATTAGCCTACAGTTCAAATTATTTTTCCACCAACGTATTCAATGAGTAGTCTCAAAAATTTGCCCTAATATTTAAGATGAATTTTTAGAATATTTAGTCTGTTTCTCTTGGTATGTTTTGTTCATGTATGTATGTTTTCCTTTTACCAACAAATGCCAATGGGTGATAATGACTTGTGTCTTAAGTAGAACTATTTGCTGTTTTATGTTTTCTACTATAAAGGAAAAGGTAAGGGGGTGATCACAAGAATTCAAGAAAAAATGCCAAAATATTCCGTGCATGCCCATTTTCCCACAATGGCAAAGACCTGTGGGAGGTAGAATACCAGGGATGCACAGAGAATGATGAAGGAAAGGTAACTCCACTGTCATCAGCCTTTACCAGGTTGATCATGAAATTGATACACCAGAGAAACTAGACACATTCCCACTTTGCCCTTCCCCAAGTCGAATGCTTGGTCAGCTTTTGAAAATAAAATAATAATCACTATCATTACCAGGACTGCCCTGGCCCATTCCAGGGACACCCGTGTATTACAGCTTACATAAATGGCTGGACTCACATGGGTGCATACTCTGTACGCTTGCCTAATGTAGCTGATGCACTTCTACATCTACTGGGTATTTATATTCCTCATTGGCTAATTATTTCTGCAAAGTAGGTGATCTTTTACCAGAAATTAAATGGCTCGTGCCAGGATCTTGTTTCTTTTGCCTACAGAGGCAACTGCCTGTCCCTTCTCTGCAACTTCAACGTCACCTTAAACTGAATATTAAAAAGAAAATGTATGCATTCTGCAATGGATTTAAATGGAAAAAGAGTGCTGAGCTTTTGGCATTCTCCGCTGCAAGACTGTATTTGGATTTAGAAGACTTTATCATCTATGCCAAAAAAGACACATACCAAATTATTGAAGCCTCTCAGGGACCCAGCCACACGTAAAAGAATATAACCAGACCCTTAGGAGGCTGAAAGCTCCCTTGAAACTAGAGATAAATGTGAGGAATTTCAAAATAACTACATATCAAAACTTTAAATCTGTGGGAAACTTTTGCAGCAATTTGTAATCTCCTAAATATGTGTGACAGCACCTTTGACATCTTTGAACTGTGAGTAATAGGATTGCTATTCTATCTCATCGCCATATACATGCATCTATTTTTAATACACTACGACATAATTTTCAGTTCAAGATAATGCATGCCACTGCTCTTTAATGATAGTGATGAATGGAATATTGATTAGAAAACAGTCTAAATAACAGGTAATTGATAGGGGTGAGGGAGATATGGCATTTTCCATCTTCATTTTTACATAATAACTACAGATTTCTCAGCCGTGGTAATACATATCAGGCATAATCAAGAGAATGTAATATATGAATTAATTTTTTTAACTAGAATGTGTGCTCCATAAACAGAGTCTTGTGCTATAATTTGGCACTGCAAATGAATTTGATGCATTTACCAGTGGAAGAAAAAAAAGCATCATTTGCCTAGGGAGATAGAGGACACTGTTTAGTGTTTATAGCAAGAAGTTTAAATCTTTCCATTTATTTCTTGGATGGAAGGTACGCGCATCTGCGAAATCATGATAGTCACCAAAAATGCACCCTTAAGATTCTTGTTTTCTCTGATATATGTTAAAGGGACTCCTAGTTTGGGAAATGTCCATTTCCATTAGCTAAATCCAGGAAGGCACAACACTTGCTATTGGAATTTGTCTAGTTTTCTGAGAAAGCAAAGGTAAATGGAATGAGAAAATGAGCCAGATATAGCATTCTTCATTTTCCAAGGGGCCGTCCTTGGTGTTTTTCATAAACCTGACTTCTGCTCTTCCCTGAAACCTTCACTGTGGTTTGCTGTCCCTTTTCTTTCTGCTGTTTACTTTGAACATGTGTTTCAGAGTGTCCCGCATTTGTTACAATGATCATGGCATCATGATTGGCTCACAAAAATTGAACAACTATTTGTAGAAACTAAGATCCTGCTCAGGATGGATTTATTTTAAGCCAGAAAACTACAATGGTCTCTTAAGAGGTTTTTAGTGGCCTTAGAGTATCTGTAAAATATGAAGCCTTATTACTCATTTGAATAAGAATTTGGTGAAAATGCGTGAGATTTTTCCTACACCTGTGCCATATTTTCTAATCTTCTAAAGTATATAAGCAGAGCTCCCATTCTCAAAAATACTTTACATCTGTTTACCTGGTTTCATTAAGACTTGAGAGACTGAAGAAAGTGCTTGTTAATAAAAGGCAAGAGTGAATAACATTTTTGGAAAAAATTATTTTTAAAAACTTAGTGAAGCATTATTTAAAAAATTAAGTGAATTAGTGTATTACTTTTAAAAAATATTCCTGTTTTGTAAAAATGATGATTGGTAGGACTACCTACTATCTAGAAAATGGCTCTGGCAAAGCATTATATTTATTTTGGATGTCTTCTCAGGGCATTTGATGATGCTAATTGTCATCTATGAGTGAAGCTTTTTCATCTATCAGTGATTAGAGATCAACTTTTTCTTCATCTCAAAGCTCAAGCCCCTGAACACTGAAGTTATGCTCTTCCAACCTCCCATCTCTTCAGACTAAAGATGTCAATGCCACACCCTAGCAAAGAACGTGCTGTCTCCTATGATAACCATTTCCTATTTTTGTCCATTGCAAATATCAATACAATGCAATCTAAAATAAGGAATATACTAGTGGTTCATGTCATATGGCTTGAGGCCTGCCAAATGGTGGTCTTTGAGGTAATATTCGTGACTGGTGGACTGTCTGAGAGAATATGTACCTTATCACCATGGTCACCCTTTGATTTCTCAAGCTACCACTAATGAACTGAATATTCTTGGTTCACAATAAATGGAAGTTCTCAGAATAGTGGTATTTGGTCTGGTTTTGCAGACTGATCATCTTAGTTTTCTGTAAGCACAATGACCAAAGAAGACTGATTTGGGTCATTGTGTGACAGTTTCTCCCTACACATTGGTTTCCCCATGACTTCTAAGTTTTTTGAAACTACAGCTTCTCATATTACTTTTAAAACAAAATTAAAATCCATATGCTAAGCATGCCACGTATTTACTTAGAAATGACTTTAAAACAGAGCCAAAAAGGTTGTCAGCATTTTTTTATTCTGTATGCAATCCTCATGGTTATTATATCATCACTTCCCATCATACACAATGATTCTCAAAGATAAAAGGGTGAGGTAGGGGAAGGATAGAGAGAAGGGAAGATAAAGCATCCCTCATGAGGGGTCTTATCAAAATCTCAGTTATGGAGTGGATAGTTTGAAAGAAAGAAAAACAAATTTGGACTCTAGGGATTCTGATACTCCATATAAAAGGACTGTGCTCATTTCCTCCCCATCCTTCACCTTGAGAATCACTGCTTTAGGAAGTTTCTACTTTAAATTCTCCAACTATACTGTTTTATAAACATATATAAATATATGTATGGATATATTTACATATATCTACAATTACAACTATATACATACACACAGGCACGCCTTATATCTTTATCTGTAATCAAAGATACATATCAACAGTGGTTTTCCATAGAGATATGATGACATTCTGGCCAGTTGTCCAATCTGCAAGTCAGAACTAAGATGTGATAAGAAGAAACTGCTATTGGCAGTGTCCGTCCCCCCCTGCCCATAGCTAGGTGTGGGAAAGATATGGTTCACAGTGCCTTTCCCATTAGTTGAAATGTGCATAACAATGGGAAAATTGATAGGACCTTCAACAGACAACCGTGGACAAGAGATAAGAGAAGCAAATCAATTAGGTGATGAGTTTTCTCCCCTTATAAGCATAACAAATGTGTCTTCCCTAATATGCCCTTGAGAATTACAATTGAAAAATATAAAAGGGAATAGTTGGTAGTTGCTCTTGTATCCATTAAAGTTCATAAGGTACTTACCATAGTGCCTTTTTATCTGTTAATTCTTCAAATGTATATTGAGTACCTGCTTTGTGCCAGTCATTCTTCCAGGTTCTAGGAACACAGCAGGGATTGAAACCCTTAGGGAAATGCCCATCTATCTGGAGTTTGTAATCTAATGGAGGTGTGGTGAGTGAAATCAGAGAGTAAAACAAATAAATAAGCAGTTTAGCAGATAATGAGAAATGCTATGAAGAAAAATGAGGAAGGGGATAGGGATTGTTGGAAGAGGGGATTTGCAATATATGGGACAGCCGAGAAGACCTCGCTGAATTAGAATTAAAGACCTAAAGGACGGGGCGCCTGGGTGGCTCAGTTGGTTAAACGTCTGCCTTCGGCTCAGGTCATGATCTCAGGGTCCTGGGATCGAGCCCTACGTCGGGCTCCCTGCTCAGTGGGGAGTCTGCTTCCCCTCTGCCTCTGCCCACCCTCCACTCTTGCTCTCTCTCTCTCTCTCTCTCAAAGAAATAAATAAAAACCTTTAAAAAAACCCCAAAAGTTTAAAAATAAATAAATAAATAAATAAAGACCTAAAGGAGAGATGATTTATGATATTACTCTCAGTTTAGGACTTTCACTATCTCCTTCAAATTGCAAATGACATAATTTGTTCAACAATTGTGTTCAATAACCACTAATACAGTTATAAAGCATTTTAAAAATTATAAACTTTTAGAAAACGCTACAGCAATGGGACATCATTCTACACTGCTATGGTCTAGTTTTAATTATATTTATAATTCATTCTTTATGTACATTTTGAATAAAATGTTGTAAGCAAGTCTTGTGCAGGAAAATGCCAGATTAGAGTATGTAAAACCACCTAAACTAAACATGTAGCTGAAACTAAATTATTTACTTTATAAACATTTCAAATGTCAGAGTTTAATTCCTTTGACAAGTGTTTTTTTAAACACTGTGCAGCAATTAAGGATAAAGACTGAAAAAAGTCAAGGTCAAAAAGCAGCGTTCTGTAATTAGGCCGGAGTTAAGGCAGCTTTTTGCTAGGAGGAATTCATAACATGTTCAGAATGAGAAGTGGGGCTGAAATTGATAAACAGTTTAATATTACAATTGCTTTGTTGTACTCTGACACTATCACATTTACTAAACAATGCAAATCCTTTATGAGATAAAAATCTCCTGATCATATTTGAAAGCTTTTAGTAGAAAGCAAATGACAGTTCAGGTTGCAAGATAGATTAGATGAATTTAGTACTAATTCCAAAGAACAAAGATCTAAACTGATTGAAAAATAAATTCAGCCCCAAAAGTAGTTAATGCGGAACTGAGAACTTTACAATCCCAATTACAATCTGGGATATTGTGGCAAATTTCAAGGCAGAGCTTCAAAAGGTCATTTATTTTATGTGGAAAACGATTTGTTTTGAAAGAGAAAGACATGACTGGTGCTGGAAAAGCAATAAGTAACTTTTTTTATCAGTTGTTTTTAAGTTTAGAAGTAAAATATGAAGTTACTGATTTTAAAATTATTCAGGAAGCCAAATACTTAATATACACAATATATCATAACATTATTTTTTTTTCTCGCTTTGCCTGAACATGTATAGGATGTAGATACTCTTCCAGAATGTTCTTAATCTCCCGCACAAGACATGAAGCCTGAGAGCATGTTATTTCATCCTTGTCTGAATTCTGCCACCGCTTCCTCACGCCCCAGTGGCACATATTCTCGATGTCATCACTTCTCTTCCGAACTTTGGCATTTGATGAACTTCCTTAAACAATAGACTGGATAGCCCCACAGAGCTTAATTTGTACTCTATTCATCTCCCTTTGTCTGTCTTTGGTTTCTACAGTTTCTCCATGCCTATACTCTTCTCGTAGAAATAATGTTACTGATGGATGAAGAAAGGAAATAAAACCCAGGATCATTTGTGTCATTTTACTATTAGTTTTGATCTTCTCCATAAACGAATCAGTGCTCTCTCCTCACAGCTTACTCAGTCTTGACCTGTGTGTCGTTTTAGACAGTACAAACCACACGTTGAACTCTCACTGGTTTTTTATCCCAGACTTTTCTAGTCCTCCAAATTCTCTGGCTAATTGTCTCTCATCTTACATAGTATTCTCAAGTTGGGATTCCGTCCCATGGTAGAGTTTCCACCAAGTCTAATGGATGACATTTGCTGTGGTAGTATTTTAATGCCAATAAAAGCAGAGTCAGAAAAATGAAACAAAACAAAAAATATATATAATGCAGTTGTAGGAAAGAATATAACAGATATCAAATGTCTTGAGACCTGCTGGATGAGCCATATCCTGTACAAGGATTAATTGGTCCTCTGTAGGATCTAGACTACATTCTACTGACTGTTTTAGAAGAAAGGATATGTGCTGGTTTTGACATTTGACATAAATAAATACTTTGTGATGTCTATGCTTCCATTTGTGGAGATTTGTCCTTAAACTGGAAATTCAGTATGAACATCTCGATGTGGGAGAGCTATGGATATAATATGATTCCACCTAAATGTGCCAAATGAGCTCCGTTTAAATACAAAGATGATTGAGTTTAACTCAACCACGCTGGCCTTGCTTCTATTTTGACAGTCTTTTAAAATGAGCAGAAACCTCCTGCAGTTCATTGCCAGGTAAAGAGTTGGAGAAAACTAGGTTTAAAATACAGATTTCTTAATTCATAGTCTGCACTTTTCTGTTTGTGTTGAGCTTCCAGGAAAGGTTATAGACATTGTGTGATTGGAATTTAGCAAGCATTTTTCAAGTATCTCATGATAACCTTGTGAATAAGATGGATAAATGTGGGCCAGATGACAGGACAGACAAGCGGATTTGTGGCTGACTGCACAGTTGTACCCTGGTGCTTGATTAATGCGTCGATATCAGCGTAAAGGTTGACGCCCAATGTCATTCCTCTGGGCGCTGTGTTTGGCCATGTTTTCTAGTTTATCACTTTAATCAAAGATCCACATGATGACAGGAAGCATGCTCATCAAATTTGCTAATGATGCTAGGTTTGGAGAAAATTAATATACTGGTGACAGAATCAATCTTCAAATGCTTTCAACAGGCTGGAGATATGGATGCAAACAAACGACTTGAATTTATCAGTAAAATATCAGCGCTCAACATTGGTATATCAAGCACCAGTATACACAGCAGCATGGAGAAGGGCTAAGCTGGCTTCAGCACAGAGAGATGAATGGGTCGGTCTAAATGGAGCAAGAAGTTTTAGGGGACACACGTGAGATGCCACAGAGAGCGGGAGGGGAGTCTGAGGCTGCAGGAGTGGAACATAGGCACATCAATGAAACAAAGCCTAACTAGTGGCCAGTAGGGCCTGAGGGAAATGGTTAACTGTGGATGACTTTTGGACTTCAAGGTCCTGATTTGTGGGGCATCCTAGAGTAAACAGACAGGTGTAGATATGGTAGACCACGTGGCGTAGGCAAAACACGAAAGCTATGGTGTCCAAAAGACCTGGGCTCAGATTCAAATGCTTAAAGTGAACTTAATTGTCCTGAGTGTCAGTTTTCTTAACTATAAAATGTGGCTAATACTGTTTCTTTTGAGAGGCAAAATGATAAATCATGAAGAACATGGAAATTTTTAAATTTATGAACTTTGATTATTCATCAGGTTAAAAATTTCTCTATAATTGCCAGTATTTTTTTTTACTGTGATTCTTGCACTGTTTCCCTGTTCTGCCCCTGTTCCGCTTTTCCTTGTTGATAGGTGTTTGCTCTTTAGTAACTAACTAAATAAATAAATTTGCCTGAGATTTGTGTTTTATTAGACTCTTGAATGGGCCAAATTTTTGTTTACATTATTCTGATTTTAATGGTTTCTAATATATTTGCTGCTCCTTTCATCTTTATTTCCTCCCTAACCAAGATCTTAAGATCTATTATTTTCTTATTTTCTTTATTTTATTCTTTTCCTTTTTAAGTACTACAAACATTTAAAATTATGAATGTCTCTCTGTGTACCACTTTAACCATTATGTAATATATGGTCTTTCCACTAGTATTGTTTGTAATGTAAGTTTATTTCTATCCTGACCAAAGTGTTATTTGGGAGCACTTAAATATTTTAAGTTTTTTGCTGATACTTAATGGCACTCTTTTCGTAATTGACTTTAGATTAAAGTGAAATTAACATACAATATCTGGTTTTTCTATTTAATAAATTTCCAATATATAAAAATATTTGGGGGTATAGACTTATTTCCCACTTGAGAGGGCTTAATTCCTTTTATACTGTGTTTTTATCCATTCTGTGTTATCTTCAGTTTTTGCTGATGTGTTCGTTACTTGATATATGGCATTTTTTTTCCTCCTGTGGCATTTGACACCATTGACCGCTGCACCTTGGAAGTCTCCATTGCCCTGACTTACATGGCCCATCTTTCGTCTGACCTCTTCCTTCTCTGAGCATTGTTTATTCTTCCCTTCTGTCTCTTCCTCCCCTCACCCCTTATAGCCACAGGTACTCTCCACCCTTCCTAACTCATTCCCATGAATTTTATCACTGCTACACTAGGCTGGCTTCACTTCTCAGTGGGGCCACCTCTGATCTCTCTAGTGGACTTATCTCCCCGTATTCCCACCAGGACCTTCAACTCAGAATGTTCCAGACTAAACCCACTGCCTTCCCCCAAACCTGCTCTCCTGAGTCTCTTTCTTTCTGCTGCTCAGTTACTCCACTTTTATAAGCAAGCAACATAGGGTGTTGTCCCTTCATGTAACATCAAGCATTGTCAGTTTTGTGAGATGAATGTAGCACTCAAATCTGCATTGTCCTCTCTGCCGCATTGCCGGGAACCTCCCTCCCTTCCATGGCCTTCCCACCTCCAGTCTCAGCTCAAACTCAGTCCATTCCTGACTTTCACAGGAGGGTTCACCATCGACATGCAAATTCAACTCATTATTTCCCTGGGCAAAACCAGTTCTAGGCTCCCAGTTCTTCCCAGAAGGGAGTTTAGACTACTTAGTCTTGCTTACTTGATTTGTTTGTTCATGGTCTGTCCCTTTTGGCCTTCCAGCTCCAGCTCGATCATTCTTCTTACCCTGTACACTCAAGAATTGCTAACCCTTGAGCTGTTCTCCTGAGCTCTATCCTCTGTATTTTAGCACCATTTCTCTCCTCTGCCTGCAGTGTCTCCGCCTTCAGCCCCCTACTTGAACTAGAGAGTATTTATTATCCTTTAGAGTACTCTCCCAACATCCTCATCTATGATCCTCTCTAAAGCTCCCTCCTGGCCTCATGTCATGATTTAAAGCACTGCCTTCTCTACAGTAGGTCTTTACCTTCCATATGCTGCTTAACGTTTCCATTATTGTGCTTAGCAAATTTTATTGCAGTTATCTGTGTAGATGCCTTCTTCTCTCTTAGACTGTGATATTTTTAAGGGAAGAAATGGATCTTAATCACATCTGTATTCACAGTGCTTAGTATAGTGCCTGGCTCATAATATGACTTGATAATGTAAAAATAAAAGTGTGTTAAACCATCATATTTGGTGGATGGAAATACGATGTTGTGATTTTCTTATGATTGATTGTCTTCTATAATGGTATGATAACGTTCTTTAATCTAATGTCATAGTTACTGCCTTCAGTTCTACTTTGGCTAATATTACCAACCATGTGATTCTTTTGTTCAGATTTGATTGATAGATCTTTGTTGAATATTTTATTTTTAGCCTTTTAATGACATATTGCTTTGTAAGCAGACAATTGTTGAATTTTTCAATGCAATCTGAGAATCTCTGCTTTTTAAATGGGGTAAGGGAGACAGTTTCATGCTTAATGTAATAAGTTCTATTTTTTGTCTCCTACTTTTATCTAACTTTGTATTTGCACAATTTTTTGTAATTTAAGATTGCTCTTCTTTCTATTTAGTGTGGAATTTGGCACACAAAATTTAAGTGAAAGTTTATCACTCATTTCTTTTTTAATTTTTAAAAAAAGTTTTTCTTAGACTGTGTGTGAGCAGGGGGGGAGGGGCAGAGGGAGAATGAGAATCTTAAGCAGGCTCCATGCCTAGTGAGGAGCCTGATGTGGCGCTTGATCCCATGACCCTGATATCATGACCTGAGCCAAAAACAAGAGTCAGTCACTTAACCAACTAAGCCACCCCGGCACCCCTATTACTCAATTTTTAATCAGTACTTATTTTAGAATATTCTACAATGTCCTTAGTTCTGTATAGTCTTCTCTTTTCATAAATGATAAAGAATTAGCTCTCTTTTGGCTTCATAAGCCACTCTTGTCCTCTATCTGCTTCCATTCATAATTAATCTGGACTTAACAATGCTTTAAATTAAAAAATATTATTAGCATTAATCTGCAGAGTTCATATTTACTTATATTTTCAATTAGTAGTGTTTATTCGGTATTAATACATAGTGTAGATTCTCCAGCAGATATTACAGTGGATATCTCTATTCAGTGAATTTTCTAAGTCTTTCAAAGTATAATAATGTCTTGTTTTCATGAATGAGAAATAACAAAACTGTTGATTCGAGTATATGGTGCTTTACTATTTGTATATGTTTGTTTTCTCTAGTGAAAAACCAAGAGTCTGATTTATATTTCATAGCAGATTATCTACATTTTTTTATAAAAGTATGTAGAATACTGTTCTTTCTTTGTATTGTGTCTTTAAAAAGAGGCTCTGAATTGGATTCACTTTCTGATGGTTATACATAGGAATCAAAGATGCTATTTCTAGTCTGATTTCTTTTTCAGTTATGAAATTTGTAATCATACACATTTTTTTCCAAAATTATTATTATTGCTATTGGATCTTAGTCTCCACTCTTCAGATATTCCAATGAAAACAAAAATGCAATGTAAAATGGTAAAATATTGTTCTATTTCTAACAAATTGCAATGGATTTTGGAGAGAATAGGGATAAAATTGACATTTATAAGTAGTCTTATTAAGGTGTTCTAGCCTTCTGGACTGCAACTTTGGGTGATAATGTTCTATTCTTTTTAGAGCTATTCTGAATTTTCCAAATTTTCTACAACAAAGAGAAAGTAGTAACAAAGAAAATACAGTGTATGCTTAAGCCTAATAATAAATAATGAAGAGACTGAGAAGAGAGAAAAATACATCTGGTGAAATGGTTAGGGAACACATCCTACAATAAATAGAATTTAAGCAGTGTTTTTATGGATTGAAGAGATTCATCTGTGGAGATAATGGAGGGCAAAGGGCTAATTTAGGTCAAGGCAAAGTCATTAGCAAAGATAAAAAGAGTGCTTAGGCACTTGACTATGTTTAAGGAGGTAGATCTTAAATGTTATCACCACATTACATACACACTGAGACACACTCAAACCCAGTCATGTGAAGGGGTAGAGATGTTAACTAACCTTATTGTGGTAATCATTTTGCAAAATAACATGTATCTAGTCATCACTTTGTGTACCTTAAATTTACATATGTTATATGTTAATAATGACTCAGTAAAGTTGGGAAAAATTTTAAAATTAAAAACAAATTAAAAAAAACAGGGAAGGGCGCCTGGGTGGCTCAGTTGGTTAAGCGACTGCCTTTGGCTCAGGTCATGATCCTGGAGTCCCAGGATCGAGTCCCGCATCGAGCTCCCTGCTCAGCAGGGAGTCTGCTTCTCCCTCTGACCCTCCTCCCTCTCATGCTCTCTGTCTCTCATTCTCTCTGTCTCAAATAAATAAATAAAATCTTTAAAAAAAAAAAAAAAAACAGGGAAAATCTTAAGAGGGAGAGGGAAAAAAGGGAAAACTACTGACAGTAATTTGTTTCTAATGACATAATTTGAGTTTTCAAGTGCAAATTAGAACTCTGGGGTCTACCACTATGACCTTGAGAGCGTCAGTACTTAAAGACTTTTCCCATCAGATTTATGGTGATATTAATAAATGTGATTTTTAGGTATTGCATAATGAAGGGTGTCATCATTTGGAAGATTGACATGACTCCCAGCACTGATGTTTTCTAAATAACTAATGCATACATGGTGTTGCAATATCATGATTGCTTAAAGATCCATTCGAAGTGAAAGAGAGACCAATGGATTTTAATATAGCAGAGTACAAAAAGTTCATTGATACTGTTTCAGATCTTTATTATTATAACCCTTAAAAAAACTTTTGTTAAGATTTTCATGTTGTATCAAAGAATATATGTAATTATCTGAAAAGTCTTTTTAAATAGCTTTCATTTTTCCCCCATTCCCCCTGCTTGTGTTCCTGCTCTCGCTGTCTCTCTCTCTCTGTCAAATAAATAAATAAAATCTTCAAAAAAAAAAAGGCGCCTGGGTGGCTCAGTCGTTTAGCGTCTGCCTTCAGCTCAGGTCATGATCCCAGGGTCCTGGGATCTAGTCCCACATCGGGCTCCCTGCTCGGCAAAAAGCCTGCTTCTCCCTCTCCCATTCCCCCTGCTTGTGTTCCTGCTCTCGCTGTCTCTCTCTCTGTCAAATAAATAAATAAAATCTTTAAATAGCTTTCATTTTTCCAAATGCATGCCTATGTACATTTTCTTCATATACTTCGAGGAAAACAACATATTGAAACAGATTCAATGCAGAAGTAGATATGGCAATTCAGCTGTTTTTCATTAAGACAGATGATAAAATTTTGCAAAAATGTAAAACAGTGCAGTTTTTCTTACTAAATTGTTTTTGTTTTGAAAAACAGTTACTTTTCATAAAAAATTTTTTTTAAATTAAAAGAACACTTAGGATATTTTTGAGATCATTTGTTGACCAGGGAACTGGAATAAAATGGGCTAGTACTGAGAAATAATAAATATAACCTATCTCTCTTTTGGTGATAAGTATGACTATTAGAACTGCCATTATGATAAAAGAATGGACAGTGACATATAACCATTCATTCAACAAATAAATAAATAAATATATGGCATGGTCCCCTATCCTGAGAATAATTTCTTCAGGCTCTTTTTTCACAAATAAAAATCTTACTTTATGATGGTTGACATTTTCTATTTCAAACCAATTTGTGGTAAAAAGTATATTATCTCTGAAGAAGATGGAGATATAGTCAGTGTAAAAGGTATCACAATTGAGATAACAAGCAAACAAGAAAATATACCTCAGCATAGCCTACATGTTCTCAACAGATTAGTTTAGACTCCTGAAAATTTGTTTGTGTCATTGGCTTTAAGACCAAAAGTGGAAACAACTTGGTACTAATCAAGCTTAGATGACCCCACCTAACTATTTCAGCTATATCTAGCTGATTTGATTGGTTGGGTGGGCATCAGGCCCACGCACATGGGAGCTACTCAGTGAGGATTTAATTCGCTTATTTCTGAATTGGCACCATGGGGACTCCAAGTTGGACCTGTTGGTAGCAGTTCATAGCATATACTGCAATGGTTTCTCTAGATGTCTAAGAGGAATATGGAGGAGCCTCTGTACACATCCCTTCTCCTTTCTACTTTGGAGGCAAAGTCGGTGTACAGAAAGCAGGAAGGAAGGAAAGCAGAAAGGCTATGTAATACCAAAAACAAAAAAACCCACAACAGATTGCCCAGAAGTAAAGGAAAGTAAGGCCGGAGGGAGTGGAGGGTGACTTGGAGTCTTTTGCAGTATTCTCCACCTGAAATCAGGGGGCTGTAGGTTATGTGGCCTCTCCACCAACAGTAGATAGATAATGTAATCTATCTACTGTGTTAGTCATTGGGTTTAGAGTTCTGGCCATAAATTATTTTTATTGAGTTTTACAATTTCTCTCCAATGATCATGCATGTCTATCTCAGCATTGCTCCTTTTCTAGGTCTTTGCAGAAATAAACAACATTGGCTTTGTTCTCAAGAACACAGTCCTCTACACTATGGGTCAGAGGATTCCTCTCTTCCACTCCTTTGCCTACCTCCTTCCTTTGCTGTCATTAGCATTCTGTCCTCTCACTTCGATTCTAGCCACACCATTCCTGTTTGTGTGGTCTTATGACAGTGTGGTTTTGACATGCTCTTTAATAATTCTCTCTGGCTCTATTTTCTCTGACAGTATTTCTAATATAATATTAATCAGTTCTATTGTTTCTGATGAGCATACTGAGCATAAGGGTCCAGAATGACATATTAATTGTAGTTTTAAGTTTAATGTTGTGATTTAGGTTCTGTGGGTAAGTTTGCTCTGAATAAGTAGAGATGGAGAGAGATTTTATGTTTTCCAGCCTATCTTAGGTCAGAAGACCCTGCTAGATCTTTTCAATGGCCAACAAGCCGTCTTACAAACTGTGGTGGCTGATGCTTTTTCGGAGCTAATGTTCATCTGCAGCATGCACCTCATACAGTGTATTAGACATGCTATGTTCGGGAGCTCAGCAGGGCTCCCGATGCAAGTCAAGGCTGAGAAGTCTCGGATTTCATGTCGGGCCAATGCTGTACTCTTGACACAAGAGATGAGCTATTGCTTTTCTATGTGTTATAAATTGGGAACAAAGAAAAAAAAGAAAGGAAAGCCCAGTATGGCATTTATGAATAAACAGTTTTAACTTACTACCACTGGCCACATTGTAATCTGGGCTGCTGAAGAGCTCTGGAATCTAATTGATATCATTGGGAAAGGTTTTTTTTTTTTTTATTTGACAGAGAGAGACACTGAGAGAGGGAACACAAGCAGGGGGCATGGGAGAGGGAGAAGCAGGCTTCCCGCAGAGCAGAGAGCCCGATGCGGGGCTCGATCCCAGGACTCTGGGATCATGACCTGAGCCGAAGGTAGATGCTTAACGACTGAGCCACCCAGACGCCCCTTTATCACTGGGAAAGGTTTAAATGCAGGGCTGTGGATGGGAGCTGAACAGTCCATCCACCGCAGTGTTGCAGTCTTGAAAGGCCACCCGTCAGTGTGGGCGAAGAGAAATGTGTTCTCTCCTGTCATCCCCACAGGACCTGTGGACCCTCAGACCTGACTCATGCCGATGATGGTTGCAACATTTGTGGGCCAGGCTGCACGTCTTTTATCGAGAGACAATTACTGGGATAGCGCTGAGGCATGACTGAGCCTCTGGGCATAGTAGCTGTCTCACCTACTGCTGAGGTGTGTGAATTAATGATCAGATGGATTCAGCAGGTTGTACAACATTAACTTTAAATTGTCAGCTCCACTGCGAGTGTCCGACAGTCTTCCTTTTATTCCCTCTCTTTCATTCTGAGGCTGAATTTAGAAGAATAAACACTTGCGTCCTTACATTTAAGCTGCTTGACGAGTCTCCGAGCAGGGATATTGGAAGTTCTTGTTTTCACTCCGGTGGCTTTGGTGATGACGTGTCCAGACCGTGACGGAATGTTCCCTGCCTCAACTTCCTCCTGACCGAAATAGTAAGAGACCTTTTACATCATTGCTCAGGAGCTCAGCAGTGTCTCATTGCTTAGTGCTGGGAGAACCTGATCTGTGCCACCTTGGGGACTATTTATAGAGCTCCATTTTTGGCATGGTGCTATTATAACTCACCAGCCTTGTTAGTTTGCCT